>NC_083773.1:6236135-6593635 GCF_963514075.1 Conger conger
GCTCTTGGGCCATGGCCTGGAGACAACAAGAGGAATGAAGATCCTGCGTTTTGAAGAGGGTTAGTGTGCTCTGAAAGGAGAGACAGCCAATGGTTCACTGGTGGTAACAGTTAAGCATTAATGAATGGGTAAAATGCACGCATTAATAATCTATTAAAGCTATGTAAGAAATGGCCAATGGTAAACTGTCCTAAGTAACAGTGGGCAGATGTGATGGATTGCACTGTGTTGATAGTTATTGTTCACCTGGGCTTTGAAGAAGTAATCTCTGGTTTCTGGCTCCATGATTGTCTGCTGCTCGGTACCCCCACCATCTCCCCCAGGGTACTTACCAGTGTGGGGTGTAGTGGGTTTAAGTGTCCCCACTGCACCGCAACCCACTACACCACACACTGCTAGGTACCCCCACCATCCCCCCCAGGGTACATACCAGTGCGGGGTGTAGTGAGTTTAACCACTGCACTGCAACCCACTGCACCACACACTGCTAGGTACCCCCACCATCCCCCCCAGGGTACTTACCAGTGTGGGGTGTAGTGGGTTTAAGTGTCTGCACTGCACCGCAACCCACTACACCCCACACTGCTAGGTACCCCCACCATCCCCCCCAGGGAACTTACCAGTGTGGGGTGTAGTGAGTTTAACCACTGCACTGCAACCCACTACAGGTCCCAGGTCTGCAATTGTTTGTTATTGCTGTCTCTCGACATTTATCAGTAGACTAGCGGCTATTTAGTATATGTAAATGCAAAGAATAAGCAGACCAGCTTCCCCTGCCCCCCCCCCCCCCCCCCCCCCCGTTCAACAGTCTACCCCCTCCTGCCCCCCCTCCCCCCTTTCGACAGTCTACCTCCACCTGCCCCCACTCCCCCCGTTCGACAGTCTACCTCCACCTCAAACTTCAGTCATGGCAGCCAGATCCGCTGTCAGATTGTTCATTGCGGCCTCATACAGCTGTGTCATTTCATTCAGATTCCATTCCCTGGTTTGACACAGCTCTGACATGGCAACCAGCTTCTCCTCCCCGGTCTCAAACTTCAAAGTCATGGCAGTCAGCTCCTGCTCCTTGTCCTGAAAGAGCTGCATCACGGCCTCCAGACTGATCATATTCTGCTGAGCAAGCCATACCAGGGACTCCAGTTTTTCCTTTTTAGCCTCAGACTGGGAGGTCAAATCTGTCAGTTTCTTCGGAATGGTCTGGAACAGGTCTGACATGGCCGGCAGCTTCTCTTCGCTTGTGCCAGGCTTTAAAGTCACAGAACCCAGAGCCTCCTCCTTGTCCCTGCATAACTGCATCACAGTCTCAAGGCTTTCTCCTCTCTCCTGTCCAAGCTGCTTCTCGGATGCCAGGTTGTCCCTTGTAGCCTCGTACAGCTTGGTCATGCCATTCAGTTTGTCTTCCTTGGCTTGACACAGCTCTATCATGGCCACCAGCTTCTCCTCCCCGGTCTCAAACTTCAAAGTCATGGCAGCCAGCTCCTGCTCTCATGGCTTTCTCCTCTCTCCTGTCCAAGCTGTTTATCGGATACCAGGTTGTCTATTGTAGCCTCGTGCAGGTAGGTCAAGTCTGTCAGTGCCTTCTCCGTGATCTGCCATAGCTCTGACATGGCCGCCAGCTTCCCCTCCCCGGTCTCAAACTTCAAAGTCATGGCAGCCAGCTCCTGCTCCTTGTCCCTGCATAACTGCGTCACAGTCGCAAGGCTTTCTGCTCTTTCCTCTCCAAGCTTCTTCTCACATGCCTGGTTCTCCCTTGCAGACTCATACAGGTAGGTCATGATAGTCAGTTTTTCTTCCCTGGCCTGACACAGCTCTGACATGGCCGCTAGCTTCTCCTCCCCGGTCTCAAACTTCAAAGTCATGGCAGCCAGATCCTCCTCCTTGTTCCTGCATATTTGTGACAGAGTCTCATGGCTTTCTCCTCTCTCCTGTCCAAGCTGTTTATCGGATACCAGGTTGTCTATTGTAGCCTCGTGCAGGTAGGTCAAGTCTGTCAGTGCCTTCTCCGTGATCTGCCATAGCTCTGACATGGCCGCCAGCTTCCCCTCCCCGGTCTCAAACTTCAAAGTCATGGCAGCCAGCTCCTGCTCCTTGTCCCTGCATAACTGCGTCAAAGTCTCCAGGTGTTTCCCCCTCTCCTCTCCAAGCTGCCTCTCTGCTGCCAGTTTGTCCGTTGTAGCCTCAAACCGGTAGGTCAAGTCTGTCATTGCCTTCTCCGTGGTCTGACACAGCTCTGACATGGCCGCTAGCTTCTCCTCCCCGGTCTCAAACTTCAAAGTCATGTCAGCAAGCTCCTCCTCCTTGTTCCTGCTTAACTGCGTCACAGTCTCAAGGCTTTCTGCTCTCTCCTCTCCAAGCTGCTTCTCGGATGCCAGGTTGTCCCTTGTAGACTCGTACAGCTTGGTCATGCCATTCAGTTTGTCTTCCTTGGCCTGACACAGCTCTATCATGGCCGCTAGCTTCCCCTCCCCGGTCTCAAACTTCAAAGTCATGGCAGCCAGCTCCTGCTCCTTGTCCCTGAATATCTGCACCATAGTTTCCAGGTCTTCTTCTTTCTCCTCTACAAGCTGCCTCTCTGCTGCCAGGTTGGCACTCGTAGCCTCATACAGCTTGGTCAAGTCTGTCAATGTCTTCTCCGTGGTCTGACACAGCTCTGACATGGTTGCCAGCTTCTTTTCGCTTTTCTCATGTTTTGAAGTTATGGCAGCCAGCTCCTGCTCCTTGTCCCTGCATAACTGCGTCAAAGTCTCCAGGTGTTTCCCCCTCTCCTCTCCAAGCTGCCTCTCTGCTGTCAGTTTGTCCGTTGTAGCCTCAAACCGGTAGGTCAAGTCTGTCATTGCCTTCCCCGTGGTCTGACACAGCTCTGACATGGCCGCTAGCTTCTCCTCCCCGGTCTCAAACTTCAAAGTCATGTCAGCAAGCTCCTCCTCCTTGTTCCTGCATAACTGCGTCACAGTCTCCAGGTCTTCTTCTTTCTCCTCTACAAGCTGCCTCTCTGCTGCCAGGTTGGCACTCGTAGCCTCATACAGCTTGGTCAAGTCTGTCAATGTCTTCTCCGTGGTCTGACACAGCTCTGACATAGTTGCCAGCTTCTCTTCGCTTTTCTCATGTTTTGAAGTTATAGCAGCCAGCTTCTGCTCCTTGTCCCTGCATAACTGCGTCAAAGTCTCCAGGTGTTTCCCCCTCTCCTCTCCAAGCTGCCTCTCTGCTGCCAGTTTGTCCGTTGTAGCCTCAAACAGGTAGGTCAAGTCTGTCAGTGCCTTCTCCGTGGTCTGACACAGCTGTGACATGGTTGCCAGCTTCTCTTTGCTCGTCTTATTCTTTCCAGTCATGGCAGCAAGCTCCTGCTCCTTGTCCCTGCCTATCTGCACCATAGTCTCAAAGTGTTTCCCTCTCTCCTCTCCAAGCTGCCTCTCTGCTTCCAGGTTGTCCCTTGTAGCCTCGTACAGCTTGGTCAAGTCTGTCAGTTTGTCTTCCTTGGCTTGACACAGCTCTGACATGGCAGCCAGATCCTCCTCTTTCTTCCCGCATGTTTGTGTCATAGTCTCTAGGCTTTGTCCTCTCTCCTGTCCACGCTGTATCTCGACTGTCAGATTGTTCATTGCGGCCTCATACTGCTCGCTTACAGCAGCCAGTTCATCCTCCTTAGCCTGACAGATGTGCTCCATGGCTGTCAGCTTCTCCTCACCCATCTCGACCTTTACGGCTATAGCAGCCAGCACCTTGTCCTTCCTCTTCTTTGGCATGAATCTCATCAGTTTCCTTAAGGCCATCTCTGACAGCTCTGCTTCCTTAAGTCCTTCTTCCTCAGCCTTTGCTGCTTCTTTCGGGCAACTATTTCTCATGGCTGAAAGTTCCTTCTACAAGGCCTAGACGATGTTGCAGTGTTGCTTTCAGTTACCTCCTCTACAAGACAGCTGGACGATTCCTGTTCAAAAGAGGACATTCATCACTTTGTCAAAATAGCTAAGAATATGTCTACCCATCGATTCCACAAAAGTCACAATTCTGTGTGTAAATGGTTGGCATTTACATAGCGCCTTTATCCAAAGCACTGTACAATTGATGCTCCGCCTTCACCCTTTAATACACACACTCACGGCAACTGGCTGCCATGCAAGGCACCGACCAGCTCGTCAGGAGCATTTGGGGATTAGGTGTCTTGCTCAGGGACACTTCGACACAGCCCAGGCGGGGATCAAACCGGCAACCCTCCGACAGCCAGACAACTGCTCTTACTGCCTGAGCCATGTCGCCGTGAGTGAGTAGTTGTGAGATGCCAAGTGCCACAGTGTTAGCATCATTGTTAACCAGCTGGCCAAACTGCCCATTACAGCCGATCTGACCTGAAGCAGAGTTCTTGCAGGCAATCCTTGTTCCTGCTGAAGTTTCTGAATCTTCTTATTGTTCCTTGTCTCGCTCACTTTGAAAGCAATGTTAAAATGGAAATGAAACATTAATTTTCATCACATTCTAAAAGGCAGTAGAGTAGGCTAGCTAAGTCATGTAAAGTGGTAGTTAATGTCTAAAATAAAATTAAATTAAAAAAAGATCAAATCACAGACAGGACAATTAAAGGTGCAATAGGTAAGACTTTTGTGTTAAAACATAGTTACAAGACCATTTTAAATCTCTTCCTATCATTGAAAAAGGCTCACTCACATGTTGACTCACCCTCTGCCTGTGTTTAAATTCAGGTTTCAAAGTGTACATTTGTCAGGCTGTCAAATGCATCAAAACATTGTACAGCTGTACAGCAATTAAAGCTCATTGGTTGAAAAATGGTTCCAACAGCCACAGAAAATGGCATTCTGGGGGCTTTTTCTGACTGTTCGTGTCGCTGCCCAAATTGTACTCCAGACAAGCAATCACTGAAACTCAGTGTACTATTGCTATTGCTACTATTATCAGAGCCAAGAATAGTTCTAGTAAGAAAATGTTCGCTGAACAGGTGACTTTATGAAATGTTGATTTTAATGTGCTGCGCCAGCACACTATGTTTTGACTTTTTGAAGTTAGTTTTCACTTTAGCCAACCAACTATATATGAGCAAGCAACTTATTTGGCTGCGTAACTATCTGGTTATATAACTAAGATATGATAGTGAAGGGAAGCTATCACTGAAACTGTATACTACTATTGCTATTATCCAAGCGAATAATACACATCGAGTTGATACCAGTTTGTTATTGGTAGCAACAAGCAAATTAGCTATTAGTTAGCTTGCCGAATTTACAAATATCCACCTGAGACACAACGCCTGTGCAACAACGCTTTCTACTATGTTCGTATTGCCTCAGGTGGATATTTGTAAATTAATTGAGCTAACTATGGCTAAAACTGCTATAGTTCTATAACTAGATATGTAGTCTTCGCTTGGATAATAAGGAATAGTACACAGTGTCATGGATTGCTTGTCCGGAGTGCAAATTGGGCAGCTACACGCGAACGATCTGAATAAGCCCCCACGCCATTGGCTATGGCAATTAGAACCATTTTTCAACCAATGAGCTTCAATTATTGCACAGCTGCGCAGTAATGGCCGTCAACTGTACATTTTGAAACTACAATTTAAGGACTATAAACACAGGCAGAGGCTGAGTCAACTTGTCAGTGAGCCTTTTTCAATGATAGGAAGGGATTTACAATGGTCTTGTAACAATGTTTTAACACAAAAATCTTACCTTTAAGTGCACACAGGGCAAAGAGAAAAGTATATATAATTTTTGGCTGCGTTGTAGCCTACAAGACGCTAAAGGAAAATAAGTAGGCTAATTGTACATATGATATGTATTCCATAAACGTTCCATGAGAAAATTAACATTTAACGTTTTGCATGGTGTATAGCCTAATATCGCTCCGGAAAATAACATTGTTAGCGCAACAATATATCACGTTAAGTAAAAAAATTACTCACCACAAGCGATATAATGATAGCGATCCCCGCGACTGAATTGAGCTGAGAAAAAATGAAACAGACATGGTAGCCCTTGTAGCCGACACATTTCCCCAAAAATTCATCAAACACCGCATTTAGCTGCTCTTGCAATGGGGTTTCGTATGGCATTCTAGCTAAACGAAAACAAAACTTAACAGAGCTTACTCGCTCTACATGGAAAATATATTTCGTAAGACTTACAATTTCAGAAGAGACCGAAACAAATTTTCCGTTATCAAGAATGCGAATACGAATGTTAATAAGTTATAAAATCGACTGGGTTGTAATGACGAACGAGCTTCGTGAAGTAGGTAGGTTTATGATCTTGCCGACGTGAAAACCCCGTTTTTATAAAAAAAATTAATTTCCACTGTGACGTAGTCCTACTCACTGAAAATACAGTGACGTAATCATTTTAACGGAAAACTCAAAGTTGTTTTTTTTAAATTCTCCTAAGGGGAATGCGAATTATTCGTTATTGATATAACTTAATATATATATACCCAGGTAGCCAGCATATTTGGGCCTAGTCCGGTACATTTGACGCACTGGCGGCTTGTGCAAAATATTATGGGCCAGCTATGTGGAATAACAGTATCTTTTCCCACAATCAGTGTCGTCCCACAATTGCATGTATGAAAGCTGCTATATAAATAAAGTGTATTATGATTATTATGATTATTATTATTATTCTTGTTATTATTATTATTATTATTATTATTATTATTATTATTATAAAACAGGCCATGTTCGCTCGTTTGCTGTTATTTTGATGTTTTAGATGAAGTAGCTATTTTCTAATCAAACGTAATCCGAATCGAAAATAAAAAATGTGAATGCACGTTGACTTACTGTTGCTCTGATAGACGCTTTCAGTTACTGTAGAGGGCCCCACCACGCAAGCTACAGTTGAGGCCAAAATTATTAGCCCCCCAGGAATTATGAACATTTTCCTAAAATTCTGCCCAATGCTTGCATTATTGCTAAAACATTCACCAGTGCTATTGAGTAGCTTTTGGTACATTTTGGGATGTAAAATACATTTTTTGACAAATATAGTGAAAACTGGGGTGGTCAAAAATATTAGCCCCCATGTGTATTTTTGCTTTCAAACCAATTAGCTTTCAAACCACACCTGTGCAGTCAATTAGCTTCCCAACATTGAGCTTCACTTAAGGGACTCCAAAGAACAGGGCACTTGAACACATTGAGAGGGACTACTCTTACTCACCATGCCAAAGACAAAGGAAATCAGTCTTGAGCTCAGAAAGAAGATAGTGGAGGCTCATAATAAGGGGGAAGGCTATACTGCCATTTCCAAGTGTTTTACAGTGTCTAGAACAGCTGTACGTTGCATCATTGCTAAGTACAAGGTGACAAATTCTGGGCGTGGTCGAAAGCGCAAGATTTCAAGAACTCGGAGATATCAACAAGAAGCCCCGGACATCTGCCAAGATGATTGTTGCTGACCTGGCCTCTTCTGGAGTTAATGTTTCTAGGAACACAGTTGTGAGGGCTCTCCATCGTGGTGGGATTCAGGGCCATCGTCCCAGAAGAACCCCTTTACTCAAAGAGCAGCACATCAGAGCCAGACTGAGGTTTGCCCGTGAACATTTGAAAGGTAAAGATGAGTTTTGGAAGTCTGTCCTTTGGTGTGATGAGACTAAACTGGAACTGTTTGGCCACATGGATGTTGCTTATGTTTGGCGAAGAAAGGGCGAGGCCTTCAACCCTAAGAACACAGTTCCCACATTTAAACATGGTGGTGGGAGCATCATGCTGTGATGGCACAGGAAGCCTTGTTCGGGTGCATGGCATCATGAAAAAAGAAAATTATATTGACATTTTGAGGGATAATATGAAGAAATCAGCTCTTAATCTAGGCTTAGGTCGTCGCCGGGTCTTCGAACAAGACAATGATCCAAAGCATACCTCAAAATTGGTCCAACAGTTATTAAAGGACACCAAAACCAAGGTCCTGGAGTGGCCCGCACAGAGCCCAGATCTCAATCCTATTGAGAATCTGTGGCGGGTGCTCAAAGTGAATGTCCATGCTCGGAAACCACGCAATTTGGACCACCTGGAACAATTTGCAATGGAAGAATGGGCCAAAATCCCTCAAGAGACATGTGTCATAGGAGAAATACTCCTAAGAGGTTGTTATCAGATGTGGCCCAGAAAGGGTACACTGTTGAGTATGAATGGCCAGGGGGCTAATAATTTTGGCTGTGTCATTTTTGCCTTTTCTTGTTTAAACTCAGTGCATCAATAAAATATTCTAATCAAAAGTAGTGGGCATTTTGTTTTTGATATTTTGGAAACAAACAAACTATAAACACTTGTTGTTAATGGTAATTTCCATGGCGAAATCAAAGGTTTTGTCTGATTTCACAAGGGGGGCTAATAATTTTGGCCTCAACTGTATATGCATTGATGCACTTGAGTACAGCGCCGTGAAGCTAGCAACAATTAGACTTCCTGTACAGAAGTTCCGGTTTCAAATTCCTGTGATTTTCCTGCTGCTGAGTAATGTTAAATAATGAGTTAGTTACCGCGTTTTCTGCACTTCCTCACATAATTACCATAAATTGCTTGACACTGTCGGTTCAATAACAGCTCATTTGCATACCTGCTTACTGTTTGAAAAAAATGTTGCCAAATATGAAGGGGCATACATTAAATCTATGTATATCTATAAAATTATACATTTATTATCTAAAATCATGTTCCCAGCAATTGTTGCTGTATTTACAGCGTGGTAAGGGCATGTAATGCCATTGACTGTCAATTCACGAGCAGCTCATTTGCATAGCCCATCACTCAAAAACTATAAATTGTTACCAAATGAAAGGGAGTGTACATTTGTTAGCTGGACCATATCTTTAATATTCTACAGTATTTTCTGTGAAATCATGTTCCCAGCAATTGAATAGCTTTCTCTGTTTTCTTCTAATAAGTGCTATTTTTTCAAAGATAATTTCAAAGTAGTTTCTGCGCAATACAGACATGACACTTTGTTTAGAGTTTATTTCAAACTGTCAACAGTCCTTGCATATTGGAAGTCTCCCACACCAAACCCGATGGAAATAAAGACACTATCGCTCCAATGGTCATTGGGAAAAAAGTAAATGCATACAGGAAGTACTGTCGTTAATCATTCTGGTAAAATTCCCAGTAGTTTAGGAATCAGTACCACCTGAATTGTGCTTCACATAACAGTAGTTTAACATCGCTCTCCAAAAGAAATGTCCAATTTACTTAAATCGCACTGCAAAGCTGCATGTACACATCTCCAGGAAGCTGTAACCTCACTTTCCCATGAATGTTAATATTAGTGCTATAAAAATATGGATTGTGTTTTGCTACCTTCTGCAACAGGCCAGTCTTTGTCTCAACACATACTCCTCGGATTAGATGAGAGTTTGAAATCATTGGCAGAATAGCACGAATGATTTATTAATAATGAATTGTCCTGAATCCTCCACAGGGTTTACAGTCAGTAATGTGGTTTAGGTTCTGTGGAAGGGTGTCTGATATGTCATATTTAGGGGGAATCCTCCAGAGGGTTAACAGTCAGTAATGTGGTTTAGGTGCTGTGAAAGGGTGTCTCTGATATGTCATACAGTCAGGTCCATAAATATTGGGACATCGACACAATTCTCCTCTTTTTGGCTCTATACACCACCACAATGGGTTTGAAATGAAACTAACAAGATATGCTTTAACTGCAGATCTTCAGCTTTAATCTGAGGGTATTTACATCCAAATCAGGTGAACGGTGTAGGAATTACAACAGTTTCTATATGTGCATCCCACTTTTTAAGGGACCAAAAGTAATGGGACAATTGGCTGCTCAGTTGTTCCATGGCCACGTGTGTGTTATTCCCTCATTATCTCATTTACAAGGAGCAGATAAAAGGTCTAGAATGAATTTCAAGTGTGCTATTTGCATTTGGAATCTGTTGCTGTTAACTGTTAAACATACCACCTCATCAGTGAAGCATGGTGGTGGTAGTGTCATGGCGTGGGCATGTATGGCTGCCAATGGAACTGGTTCCCTTGTATTTATTGATGATGTGACTGCTGACAAAAGCAGCAGGATGAATTCTGAAGTGTTTCGGGCAATATTATCTGCTCATATTCAGCCAAATGCTTCAGAACTCATTGGACGGCGCTTCACAGTGCAGATGGACAATAACCCGAAGCATACTGCGAAAGCAACCAAAGAGTTTTTTAAGGCAAAGAAGTGGAATGTTATGCAATGGCCAAGTCAATCACTTGACCTGAATCCGATTGAACATGCATTTCACTTGCTGAAGACAAAACTCTGCTCTCTGCTCATGGCATCTCCTATCATTGTTATGCCGATGACACCCAACTCTTTCTCTCCTTCCCCCCATCAGACACACAGGTCTCTACCCGTATCTCCGCCTGCCTGAGAGACATCCAGAGCTGGATGGGCAACCACCATCTAAAGCTGAACCCAGGTAAGATGGAGGTAATCTTCCTCCCTGCTTCAACCTCCCCCTTCTCTGATTTCTCCATCTCACTAGGGGATACCACAGTGAGCTCATCCCCTCGTGCAAGAAACCTTGGAGTGGTGATGGACAACAGGCTATCCTTCTCCGAGAACATCGCTACGGTGACCCGGGCGTGCAGGTTCTTCCTGTACAACATCCGGAGAATCCGACCCTTCCTCACCACCTACTCCACTCAGCTCCTTGTTCAAGCAATGGTCCTGTCCCGCCTGGACTATTGCAACCCTCTGCTGGCTGGCCTTCCAGCATCTACCATCAGACCCCTACAACTGATCCACAATGCTGCAGCCCGTCTGGTATTCAATGTTCCCAGACATTCACATGTCACCCCCCTGCTCCGCAACCTCCACTGGCTGCCTGTTATGGCTCGCATCAAATTTAAAACTTTGGTGCTCGCCTACCGGGCAGTTAAACGATCAGCCCCTGTATATATTCAATCCCTTATCAAGACCTATACACCAACAAGACCCCTCCGTCACTGAGTCGCTGACCTCCTTCAAGCACAGACTGAAGACCCATCTCTTCAGGCTACACCTTTCCCTCCCCAACTCACCACCACGATTAGCCTTAGACTGTAATGGCATTTATGATTAGATTGGATAGATATTGTTACTTGTATAGGGATTGTTGTTTTTTATTGGCTGTTGTATTGTTGTATTCTAGCTGCCAACTGTGGTATGCTAGTTTGAAAGTTGATTGTACTCTTTAAGGGTTCTGATTTTCTGAATGTTTACATTAGGACTCGGAACTGTACTGTCCTCTCTGGTCCTCTTTGCACTTGTTCTTGTGTTTGATTTGCACTTTGTTGTACGCCGCTCTGGATAAGAGCGTCTGCTAAATGCCATGGAATGTAATGTAATGTAATGTAATGTAATGTAAAAACTGAAGGGGAAATGCCCCAAGAACAAGCAGGAACTGAAGACAGTTGCAGTAGAGGCCTGGCAGAGCATCACCAGGGATGAAACCCAGCGTCTGGTGATGTCTATGCGTTCCAGACTTCAGGCTGTAATTGACTGCAAAGGATTTGTAACCAAGTATTAAAAAGTGAAAGTTTGATTTATGATTGTTAGTTTGTCCCATTACTTTTGGTCCCTTAAAAAGTGGGAGGCACAAATACAAACTGTTGTAATTCCTACACCGTTCACCTGATTTGGATGTAAATACCCTCAAATTAAAGCTGAAAGTCTGCAGTTAAAGCACATCTTGTTCGTTTCATTTCAAATCCATTGTGGTGGTGTATAGAGCCAAAAAGATGAGAATTGTGTTGATGTCCCAATATTTATGGACCTGACTGTATGTAGGGGGAATCCTCCACAGGGTTTGCAGTCAGTAATGTGGTTTAGGTGCTGTGAAAGGGTGTCTCTGATACGTCATATGTAGGGGGAATCCTCCACAGGGTTGGCAGTCAGTAATGTGGTTTAGGTGCTGTGAAAGGGTGTCTCTGATACGTCATATGTAGGGGGAATCCTCCACAGGGTTTGCAGTCAGTAATGTGGTTTAGGTGCTGTGAAAGGGTGTCTCTGATAAGGTCATATTTCGGGGAGATTGGCTGCTCCTCGGTGCGTGAGCGGGGAAGCGTCCGCTAACGGGCGTCCTTGAGGCAGAGCTCGGCAGACAGACGCACAGCGGGGCGCGTACTGCGTTACCGTGGAGATCGCCGCATAGCTGCGCCCGTTACACGCGCCTGTCCCAGCGTCCCGCGGAGGAGAGCACTAATTAAGAGGGCAGGTGGGCACACTTACGGAACGGCTACCTGCCGGGCCGGTCTGACGGTGGGCCTTTTCCGGATTTCTCCGTTCAGAAGCGCCTCCTCTCCGGTAACGGTGAACGCGTGAGTACAGACACTGTCAATGAGGTGGAAAATTCAAATGGAAAATCTTCACAAAATGGCGGCGTTCCAGAAATGCTCGGCCAGCTGGTCTCCTGAAAATGGCTGCTGAGCCGATGGGTGATAATGACCCCGGGCTATGCCAAGCCTGACATGGCCCTGAGATAAATCTCACTCACTCTTTGGCTGTTTGGGGAACCAGTGCAAACCAAGGTTTGTATTTCAAAAATGTACAAAAACACCGTAACTAGCAGCTCGGAGAGCCAATATTGTAAGATCAGAATTATGGGATAACAATAGCTTCCAGATTTAAGATGGTCCCTCATGTGACAGATTAGCAGAACACACAAATACGCCGCCGCCCCCCCCCCCTGCCAACTTCAATGGATTCCCACGCTTAAGCCAATAAAAATGTATATATTACATGACATCATTGGCATTTGGCAGACGTTCTTATCCAGAGCGACGTACAGTTGATTAGACTAAGCAGGAGACAATCGTCCCCTGGAGCAATGCAGGGTGAAGGGCCTTTGCTCAAGGGCCCAACGGCTGTGCGGATCTTATTGTGGCTACATTGGGGATCGAACCACCGACCTTGCGGGTCTCAGTCTGTAATGAGCATACATGGTTTAGACTAGCAGTCTGTAGTGAAAGTACAAGGTTTAGACTAGCAGTCTGTAGTGAGCGTACACGGTTTAGACTAGCAGTCTGTAGTGAACATACATGGTTTAGACTAGCAGTCTGTAGTGAGCGTACACGGTTTAGACTAGCAGTCTGTAGTGAACATACATGGTTTAGACTAGCAGTCTGTAGTGAGCATACATGGTTTACACTAGCAGTCTGTAGTGAGCATTCATGGTTTAGACTAGCAGTCTGTAGTGAGCAAACATGGTTTACACTAGCAGTCTGTAGTGAGCATTCATGGTTTAGACTAGCAGTCTGTAGTGAACATACATGGCTTAGACTAGCAGTCTGTAGTGAGCATACATGGTTTAGGCTAGCAGTCTGTAGTGAGCATACATGGCTTAGACTAGCAGTCTGTAGTGCGTCTACACGGTTTAGGCTTGCAGTCTATAGTGAGCATACATGGTTTAGACTAGCAGTCTGTAGTGAGCGTTCATGGTTTAGACTAGCATTCTGTAGTGAGCATTCATGGTTTAGACTAGCATTCTGTAGTCAGCATACGTGGTTTAGACTAGCAGTCTGTAGTGAGCATATGTCGGAGGGTCAGGAGCTGCAAAAGCTTCCCCTGCTACCCCGCTACCACAGGTACCGGAATCCACCCACCACAAACAACCAGAACACAGGGATAAGGTAAGCAGAGTCTTTAATACAATTTTTTAAACCGCTCATAACAGGGCAGCCACCCGCTCTGACCCCCCCTCCCGTCTCCATCACCCCCCTGCTCGTATGGTGGCCCCACCCACCGAATAACCCCAGGCCACATGGGGATCAACACACCGGGGAGAGGGGGGTTCACACACTCATACGCATGCACACACAGAGGCACACAGTCACTCACACACCCAAAATATACAACTAAGTTAACTGTAACCCTGATGTTGGAGGCAAACTAACAACCAACAGGATTTGCTTCCAAGAGGGCGAAAACCCCCCCAAAAAAACCTTGTCAGCTTGATAGGGTCTGATTATCTAACCGGCGTACAGCCGAGTGCTAACAAAGGAAAAAAGGGGGGAAATTCCCTCTCTGTCCCCTAATGGCAACAAAGGTTTTCACCTTAAAAGCAAATCTACTCACTGCATTTAAAATAGCAGCAGCAAACTAATATTAGCCTCTGATTCAAGGCACTAAAAACAACACTTAATCTCCTTCGTCCCTTTGCAAACACACAACACCACAAACAGGGAGTGCGTAGACACGTAGATGCGTATCAAACCAAAAGCGTCAACAGCGTCTCAACCAGCTCCGTCATGCACACACACACTCACGTACACAGAGGCGAACACAGGCACTCACACACATGCACGCACAGATGTACACACACACACATGCACACACACTCACATATGCATAGAGGCACACACAGACACTCACATACACACAGAGGCACACACACACACACACACACACACAGAGGCACACAAACACACACACACACACACACACAGAGGCACACAAACACACACACATGCACATACACACTCACACACATGCACACAGAGGCACACACACACACACACACACACACACACACAGAGGCACACAAAGACACACACACACACACACACACACACACACACACACAGAGGCACACAAACACACAAACACACACACACACACACACACAAACAAACAGAAATCTAAGGGTGGGATGCGACTCGACTCGGCTCGCGTCACAGGTGCCGGACTGACCCCGCGTACCAAAATGAAACCACCACTTCCGGCTGCTCAGGAGGCTACCCTGCCTTCTCCTGACACTGTTCCTCTTGGGGAAACACTGGCTCATGTACAGGACCCAAACCGGGTTCCACCTCAGTGGTCCTGCTTCCTGGTCCCGTTTGGCTTCCTCCTCGTCTGGGGGCTCCTTCCAGGCGTCGCCCACTGGACTGGCACGCAGGTGGGTTCGGTGTGGGGTCCTTCGGGCCGGAACACATACAGCGGCCGCTCCGGCTGCAGCCGGCGGGCAACAACAAACTGACGGGGAGACCACCTCGGGGCCAGCTTACCTCGCTCCCGGCGCCTGAAGTTCCACACAAGCACCCGGTCCCCCAGCAATAACGGCAAGATCTTAAGCTGCTGTGAATGCCGTTGTTATAAGCCTTGAGCAGAGTGGGCAGCCGCTCCAGCCACCAGCCCTGTTCGCCCTCCTGGAGAGACCCCAGGAGAGACAGCAGGGTTTGGTTAAACCGCTCACAAGCCCCTTCGCCGTGCTGGTGGTAGGGGATAGTGCGGATCTTAGTGCACCCATAGAGCTCACAGAATGAAGTCCCAGTGCTGCACAAAACTGGTCCATGGCCACCAGCTCCAGAGGACAGGAGGTGGAGAGGGGGACCAGGGGGACCAGTACCTCCGGCTCGGCCTCCACTGCCGACCGTCTTTCCCCAACCCCAGCCAGTAGGACCGCTGACGCAGGACAACCTCCACCTTGTTGGCTCCCAGGTGGCACAAGGCCTGATGGTACCACTGCCGGACAAAGGCAAGCAAAAGCAACCTCCACAGTGGTTCTTCCAACAGGCGGTACAGGATCCCGCAACCCAATCCCGCCACTACATGTGGGACTGGTCGGTTCTGCAGCGGGTACAGCAAGTGTAGGAGCGGAGGTTGGCTCCACCAGAGGAGGGTAGGTGGTGGAGGGAGTGGGAGCAGTTGCGGCTAGAGGGGGGGATCCTGTACCGCCGGTAGATGGGCCACTGTGGGTGGCACGCAGCGTCTGCCAGTGGGACCATCAGGCCTTGGGCCACCTGTGAGCCAACAAGGTGGAGGTAGTCCTGCGTCGGTGGTTCTACTGGCTGGAGGTGGAGGCCATGGTCCAGCTTGGAGCAGCCCCGAGCGACTCCTTCTTGTTCTCCTTGGTGGCATCATTCTGTAAGCTCTATGGGTGCACTAAGATCCGCACTATCCCCTACCACCAGCAGGGTAATGGGGCCTGCGAGCGGTTCAACCAAACTCCCCAGGAGGGCGAACAGGCTTAGGGTCAGGGTTATTGGTGGCCGGAGCACCTGCACGCTCCGCTCAAGGCTTATAACAACGACATTCATAGTAGCAGCGGCTTTGCTGGGGGACCGGGTGCTGGTGCGGAACTTCAGGCGCCGGGAGCGAGGTAAGCTGGCCCTCGAGGTGGTCTCCCCGTCCGATCAGCTGCAGCTGCTGTATGTGTTCCGGTCCGAAGGAGGTCGGGAGGAGTGAACCCTACACTGGACCGGCCTGCGTGCCTACCCGTGGGTGACGCCTGGAGGGAGCCCCCAGACGAGGAGGAAGTCGAACAGGAACCGGAACGCGGTGTGGGTCCCGGCCCGGGGTCCTGTACGTGAGCCAGCTCTTCCCCTGGAGGAACAGCATCAGGAGGAAGCAATGGAGCCCTCTGAACAACCGGAAGTGGTGCCCCAACTCTCGTTGCCTGAACTGCTCTACGCTGCATTCTTCCAGTCTTCTGCTGGCCATCTGGGGAGAGACAGGGAGCAGTTTGTGAGACCATACCCATGTGTATGAATGTACACAAGGAATAATACAGTATTAGCTCTGATTTAGCACATTGTATTGCACCTCTGCATTAGCGCTGGATAAGAGGGTGCCGTTTGCATTCTGTATTTGCATTCTACAAAATTATCCGCTTTACCTCCCTATATTCTGTTCCTATCAGCACTTGCTATTAGTACAGAGTATGAATGTTGGCAGAGCTTCCTCACCTGCACCTGGCTGCAGCGATAGTTGTTCACCTGTCCATCAGTAATCCATTGGTTGGGGCAGTAATTCCCAAATGCCTTCACCCATTGGGGTCTTTCTTCCCCCCTGTGCTCTTTGTTTTGCTGAGCTGTAGTCCTGCAACAAAATCAGGGAGAGCAAAACACACATTCATCACTCATTCCAAAAACTACTCAATCCCCAAATACGTCCTGAAGCTGAACACAATTAAACATATTTTGGAATGAAGAGGAATGAAGATCCTGCGTTTTGAAGAGGGTTAGTGTGCGCTGAAAGGAGAGACAGCCAATGGTTCACTGGTGGTAACAGTTAAGCATTAATGAATGGGTAAAATGCACGCATTAATAATCTATTAAAGCTATGTAAGAAATGGCCAATGGTAAACTGTCCTAAGTAACAGTGGGCAGATGTGATGGATTGCACTGTGTTGATAGTTATTGTTCACCTGGGCTTTGAAGAAGTAATCTCTGGTTTCTGGCTCCATGATTGTCTGCTGCTCGGTACCCCCACCATCTCCCCCAGGGTACTTACCAGTGTGGGGTGTAGTGGGTTTAAGTGTCCCCACTGCACCGCAACCCACTACACCACACACTGCTAGGTACCCCCACCATTCCCCCCAGGGTACATACCAGTGCGGGGTGTAGTGAGTTTAACCACTGCACTGCAACCCACTGCACCACACACTGCTAGGTACCCCCACCATCCCCCCCAGGGTACTTACCAGTGTGGGGTGTAGTGGGTTTAAGTGTCTGCACTGCACCGCAACCCACTACACCCCACACTGCTAGGTACCCCCACCATCCCCCCCAGGGAACTTACCAGTGTGGGGTGTAGTGAGTTTAACCACTGCACTGCAACCCACTACAGGTCCCAGGTCTGCAATTGTTTGTTATTGCTGTCTCTCGACATTTATCAGTAGACTAGCGGCTATTTAGTGTATGTAAATGCAAAGAATAAGCAGACCAGCTCCCCCCCCCCCCGTTCAACAGTCTACCTCCACCTGCCCCCCCTCCCCCCGTTCAACAGTCTACCTCCTCCTGCCCCCCCTCCCCCCTTTCGACAGTCTACCTCCACCTGCCCCCACTCCCCCCGTTCGACAGTCGACCTCCACCTCAAACTTCAGTCATGGCAGCCAGATCCGCTGTCAGATTGTTCATTGCGGCCTCATACAGCTGTGTCATTTCATTCAGATTCCATTCCCTGGTTTGACACAGCTCTGACATGGCAACCAGCTTCTCCTCCCCGGTCTCACACTTCAAAGTCATGGCAGTCAGCTCCTGCTCCTTGTCCTGAAAGAGCTGCATCACGGCCTCCAGACTGATCATATTCTGCTGAGCAAGCCATACCAGGGACTCCAGTTTTTCCTTTTTAGCCTCAGACTGGGAGGTCAAATCTGTCAGTTTCTTCGGAATGGTCTGGAACAGGTCTGACATGGCCGGCAGCTTCTCTTCGCTTGTGCCAGGCTTTAAAGTCACAGAACCCAGAGCCTCCTCCTTGTCCCTGCATAACTGCATCACAGTCTCAAGGCTTTCTCCTCTCTCCTGTCCAAGCTGCTTCTCGGATGCCAGGTTGTCCCTTGTAGCCTCGTACAGCTTGGTCATGCCATTCAGTTTGTCTTCCTTGGCTTGACACAGCTCTGACATGGCCGCCAGCTTCCCCTCCCCGGTCTCAAACTTCAAAGTCATGGCAGCCAGCTCCTGCTCCTTGTCCCTGCATAACTGCGTCACAGTCGCAAGGCTTTCTGCTCTTTCCTCTCCAAGCTTCTTCTCACATGCCTGGTTCTCCCTTGCAGACTCATACAGGTAGGTCATGATAGTCAGTTTTTCTTCCCTGGCCTGACACAGCTCTGACATGGCCGCTAGCTTCTCCTCCCCGGTCTCAAACTTCAAAGTCATGGCAGCCAGATCCTCCTCCTTGTTCCTGCATATTTGTGACAGAGTCTCAAGGCTTTCTCCTCTCTCCTGTCCAAGCTGTTTATCGGATACCAGGTTGTCTATTGTAGCCTCGTGCAGGTAGGTCAAGTCTGTCAGTGCCTTCTCCGTGATCTGCCATAGCTCTGACATGGCCGCCAGCTTCCCCTCCCCGGTCTCAAACTTCAAAGTCATGGCAGCAAGCTCCTGCTCCTTGTCCCTGCATAACTGCGTCAAAGTCTCCAGGTGTTTCCCCCTCTCCTCTCCAAGCTGCCTCTCTGCTGCCAGTTTGTCCGTTGTAGCCTCAAACCGGTAGGTCAAGTCTGTCATTGCCTTCTCCGTGGTCTGACACAGCTCTGACATGGCCGCTAGCTTCTCCTCCCCGGTCTCAAACTTCAAAGTCATGTCAGCAAGCTCCTCCTCCTTGTTCCTGCATAACTGCGTCACAGTCTCAAGGCTTTCTGCTCTCTCCTCTCCAAGCTGCTTCTCGGATGCCAGGTTGTCCCTTGTAGACTCGTACAGCTTGGTCATGCCATTCAGTTTGTCTTCCTTGGCCTGACACAGCTCTATCATGGCAGCCAGCTCCTGCTCCTTGTCCCTGAATATCTGCACCATAGTTTCCAGGTCTTCTTCTTTCTCCTCTACAAGCTGCCTCTCTGCTGCCAGGTTGGCACTCGTAGCCTCATACAGCTTGGTCAAGTCTGTCAATGTCTTCTCCGTGGTCTGACACAGCTCTGACATGGTTGCCAGCTTCTTTTCGCTTTTCTCATGTTTTGAAGTTATGGCAGCCAGCTCCTGCTCCTTGTCCCTGCATAACTGCGTCAAAGTCTCCAGGTGTTTCCCCCTCTCCTCTCCAAGCTGCCTCTCTGCTGTCAGTTTGTCCGTTGTAGCCTCAAACCGGTAGGTCAAGTCTGTCATTGCCTTCCCCGTGGTCTGACACAGCTCTGACATGGCCGCTAGCTTCTCCTCCCCGGTCTCAAACTTCAAAGTCATGTCAGCAAGCTCCTCCTCCTTGTTCCTGCATAACTGCGTCACAGTCTCCAGGTCTTCTTCTTTCTCCTCTACAAGCTGCCTCTCTGCTGCCAGGTTGGCACTCGTAGCCTCATACAGCTTGGTCAAGTCTGTCAATGTCTTCTCCGTGGTCTGACACAGCTCTGACATAGTTGCCAGCTTCTTTTCGCTTTTCTCATGTTTTGAAGTTATGGCAGCCAGCTCCTGCTCCTTGTCCCTGCATAACTGCGTCAAAGTCTCCAGGTGTTTCCCCCTCTCCTCTCCAAGCTGCCTCTCTGCTGCCAGTTTGTCCGTTGTAGCCTCAAACCGGTAGGTCAAGTCTGTCAGTGCCTTCTCCGTGGTCTGACACAGCTGTGACATGGTTGCCAGCTTCTCTTTGCTCGTCTTATTCTTTCCAGTCATGGCAGCAAGCTCCTGCTCCTTGTCCCTGCCTATCTGCACCATAGTCTCAAAGTGTTTCCCTCTCTCCTCTCCAAGCTGCCTCTCTGCTTCCAGGTTGTCCCTTGTAGCCTCGTACAGCTTGGTCAAGTCTGCCAGTTTGTCTTCCTTGGCTTGACACAGCTCTGACATGGCAGCCAGATCCTCCTCCTTCTTCCCGCATGTTTGTGTCATAGTCTCTAGGCTTTGTCCTCTCTCCTGTCCACGCTGTATCTCGACTGTCAGATTGTTCATTGCGGCCTCATACTGCTCGCTTACAGCAGCCAGTTCATCCTCCTTAGCCTGACAGATGTGCTCCATGGCTGTCAGCTTCTCCTCACCCATCTCGACCTTTACGGCTATAGCAGCCAGCACCTTGTCCTTTCTCTTCTTTGGCATGAATCTCATCAGTTTCCTTAAGGCCATCTCTGACAGCTCTGCTTCCTTAAGTCCTTCTTCCTCAGCCTTTGCTGCTTCTTTCGGGCAACTATTTCTCATGGCTGAAAGTTCCTTCTACAAGGCCTGGACGATGTTGCAGTGTTGCTTTCAGTTACTTCCTCTACAAGACAGCTGGACAATTCCTGTTCAAAAGAGGACATTCATCACTTTGTCAAAATAGCTAAGAATATGTCTACCCATCGATTCCACAAAAGTCACAATTCTGTGTGTAAATGGTTGGCATTTACATAGCGCCTTTATCCAAAGCACTGTACAATTGATGCTCCGCCTTCACCCTTTAATACACACACTCACGGCAACTGGCTGCCATGCAAGGCACCGACCAGCTCGTCAGGAGCATTTGGGGATTAGGTGTCTTGCTCAGGGACACTTCGACACAGCCCAGGCGGGGATCGAACCGGCAACCCTCCGACAGCCAGACAACTGCTCTTACTGCCTGAGCCATGTCGCCGTGAGTGAGTAGTTGTGAGATGCCAAGTGCCACAGTGTTAGCATCATTGTTAACCAGCTGGCCAAACTGCCCATTACAGCCGATCTGACCTGAAGCAGAGTTCTTGCAGGCAATCCTTGTTCCTGCTGAAGTTTCTGAATCTTCTTATTGTTCCTTGTCTCGCTCACTTTGAAAGCAATGTTAAAATGGAAATGAAACATTAAATTTCATCACATTCTAAAAGGCAGTAGAGTAGGCTAGCTAAGTCATGTAAAGTGGTAGTTAATGTCTAAAATAAAATAAAATTTAAAAAAGATCAAATCACAGGCAGGACAATTAAAGGTGCAATAGGTAAGACTTTTGTGTTAAAACATAGTTACAAGACCATTTTAAATCTCTTCCTATCATTGAAAAAGGCTCACTCACATGTTGACTCACCCTCTGCCTGTGTTTAAATTCAGGTTTCAAAGTGTACATTTGTCAGGCTGTCAAATGCATCAAAACATTGTACAGCTGTACAGCAATTAAAGCTCATTGGTTGAAAAATGGTTCCAACAGCCTCAGAAAATGGCATTCTGGGGCATTCTGCTGCCCAAATTGTACTCCAGACAAGCAATCACTGAAACTCAGTGTACTATTGCTTATTATCCAAGCCAAGAATAGTTCTAGTAAGAAAATGTTCGCTGAACAGGTGACTTTATGAAATGTTGATTTTAATGTGCTGCGCCAGCACACTATGTTTTGACTTTTTGAAGTTAGTTAGCCAACCAACTATATATGAGCAAGCAACTTATTTGGCTGTGTAACTATCTGGTTATATAACTAAGATATGATAGTGAAGGGAAGCTATCACTGAAACTGTATACTACTATTGCTATTATCCAAGCGAATAATACACATCGAGTTGATACCAGTTTGTTATTGGTAGCAACAAGCAAATTAGCTATTAGTTAGCTTGCCGAATTTACAAATATCCACCTGAGACACAACGCCTGTGCAACAACGCTTTCTACTATGTTCGTATTGCCTCAGGTGGATATTTGTAAATTAATTGAGCTAACTATGGCTAAAACTGCTATAGTTCTATAACTAGATATGTAGTCTTCGCTTGGATAATAAGGAATAGTACACAGTGTCATGGATTGCTTGTCCGGAGTGCAAATTGGGCAGCTACACGCGAACGATCTGAATAAGCCCCCACGCCATTGGCTATGGCAATTAGAACCATTTTTCAACCAATGAGCTTCAATTATTGCACAGCTGCGCAGTAATGGCCGTCAACTGTACATTTTGAAACTACAATTTAAGGACTATAAACACAGGCAGAGGCTGAGTCAACTTGTCAGTGAGCCTTTTTCAATGATAGGAAGGGATTTACAATGGTCTTGTAACAATGTTTTAACACAAAAATCTTACCTTTAAGTGCACACAGGGCAAAGAGAAAAATATATATAATTTTTGGCTGCGTTGTAGCCTACAAGACGCTAAAGGAAAATAAGTAGGCTAATTGTACGTACATGATATGTATTCCATAAACGTCCCATGAGAAAATTAACATTTAACGTACATTTTGCATGGTGTATAGCCTAATATCGCTCCGGAAAATAACATTGTTAGCGCAACAATATATCACGTTAAGTAAAAAATAACTCACCACAAGCGATATAATGATAGCGATCCCCGCGACTGAATTGAGCTGAGAAAAAATGAAACAGACATGGTAGCCCTTGTAGCCGACACATTTCCCCAAAAATTCATCAAACACCGCATTTAGCTGCTCTTGCAATGGGGTTTCGTATGGCATTCTAGCTAAACGAAAACAAAACTTAACAGAGCTTACTCGCTCTACATGGAAAATATATTTCGTAAGACTTACAATTTCAGAAGAGACCGAAACAAATTTTCCGTTATCAAGAATGCGAATACGAATGTAATAAGTTATAAAATCGACTGGGTTGTAATGACGAACAGGTTCCGTGAAGTAGGTAGGTTTATGATCTTGCCGACGTGAAAACCCCGTTTTTATTAAAAAAAATTAATTTCCACTGTGACGTAGTCCTACTCACTGAAAATACAGTGACGTAATCATTTTAACGGAAAACTCAAAGTTGTTTTTTTTTAATTCTCCTCAGGGGAATGCGAATTATTCGTTATTGATATAACTTAATATATATATACCCAGGTAGCCAGCATATTTGGGCCTAGTCCGGTACATTTGACGCACTGGCGGCTTGTGCAAAATATTATGGGCCAGCTATGTGGAATAACAGTATCTTTTCCCACAATCAGTGTCGTCCCACAATTGCATGTATGAAAGCTGCTATATAAATAAAGTGTATTATTATTATTATTATTATTATTATTATTATTATTCTTGTTATTATTGTTATTATTATTATTATTATTATTATTATTATTATTATTATTATAAAACAGGCCATGTTCGCTCGTTTGCTGTTATTTCGATGTTTTAGATGAAGTAGCTATTTTCTAATCAAACGTAATCCGAATCGAAAATAAAAAATGTGAATGCACGTTGACTTACTGTTGCTCTGATAGACGCTTTCAGTTACTCTAGAGGGCCCCATCACGCAAGCTACAGTTGAGGCCAAAATTATTAGCCCCCCAGGAATTATGAACATTTTCCTAAAATTCTGCCCAATGCTTGCATTATTGCTAAAACATTCACCAGTGCTATTGAGTAGCTTTTGGTACATTTTGGGATGTAAAATACATTTTTTGACTTGCTTTATATCAAATATAGTGAAAACTGGGGTGGTCAAAAATATTAGCCCCCATGTGTATTTTTGCTTTCAAACCAATTAGCTTTCAAACCACACCTGTGCAGTCAATTAGCTTCCCAACATTGAGCTTCACTTAAGGGACTCCAAAGAACAGGGCACTTGAACACATTGAGAGGGACTACTCTTACTCACCATGCCAAAGACAAAGGAAATCAGTCTTGAGCTCAGAAAGAAGATAGTGGAGGCTCATAATAAGGGGGAAGGCTATACTGCCATTTCCAAGTGTTTTACAGTGTCTAGAACAGCTGTACGTTGCATCATTGCTAAGTACAAGGTGACTAATTCTGGGCGTGGTCGAAAGCGCAAGATTTCAAGAACTCGGAGATGTCAACAAGAAGCCCCGGACATCTGCCAAGATGATTGTTGCTGACCTGGCCTCTTCTGGAGTTAATGTTTCTAGGAACACAGTTGTGAGGGCTCTTCATCGTGGTGGGATTCAGGGCCATCGTCCCAGAAGAACCCCTTTACTCAAAGAGCAGCACATCAGAGCCAGACTGAGGTTTGCCCGTGAACATTTGAAAGGTAAAGATGAGTTTTGGAAGTCTGTCCTTTGGTGTGATGAGACTAAACTGGAACTGTTTGGCCACATAGATGTTGCTTATGTTTGGCGAAGAAAGGGCGAGGCCTTCAACCCTAAGAACACAGTTCCCACATTTAAACATGGTGGTGGGAGCATCATGCTGTGGGGCTGTTTTGCAGCCTCAGGCACAGGGAGCCTTGTTCGGGTGCATGGCATCATGAAAAAAGAAAATTATATTGACATTTTGAGGGATAATATGAAGAAATCTGCTCTTAATGTAGGCTTAGGTCGTCGCTGGGTCTTCGAGCAAGACAATGATCCAAAGCATACCTCAAAATTGGTCCAACAGTTATTAAAGGACACCAAAACCAAGGTCCTGGAGTGGCCCGCACAGAGCCCAGATCTCAATCCTATTGAGAATCTGTGGCGGGTGCTCAAAGTGAATGTCCATGCTCGGAAACCACGCAATTTGGACCACCTGGAACAATTTGCAATGGAAGAATGGGCCAAAATGCCTCAAGAGACATGTGCCAACCTTGTGAAGAACTACTCCTAAGAGGTTGTTGTCAGTTGTGGCCCAGAAAGGGTACACTATTGAGTATTAATGGCCAGGGGGCTAATAATTTTGGCTGTGTCATTTTTGCCTTTTCTTGTTTCAACTCAGTGCATCAATAAAATATTCTAATCAAAAGTAGTGGGCATTTTGTTTTTGATATTTTGGAAACAAACAAACTATAAACACTTGTTGTTAATGGTCATTTCCATGGCGAAATCAAAGGTTTTGTCTGATTTCACAAGGGGGCTAATAATTTTGGCCTCAACTGTATATGCATTGATGCACTTGAGTACAGCGCCGTGAAGCTAGCAACAATTAGACTTCCTGTACAGAAGTTCCGGTCTCAAATTCCTGTGATTTTCCGTCAAAATAAGAGCTGCTGAGTAATGTTAAATAATGAGTTAGTTACCGCGTTTTCTGCACTTCCTCACATAATTACCATTGCTTAAATTCATTGCTGATCCAACTTATAAAAGTCAGCGAGCAACTAGCTTGCTACTTGACTAGTTACTATAATGTAGGCCAAGCATAAATTGCTTGACACTGTCGGTTCAATAACAGCTCATTTGCATACCTGCTTACTGTTTGAAATATGAAGGGGCATACATTAAATCTATGTATATCTATAAAATTATACATTTATTATCTAAAATCATGTTCCCAGCAATTGTTGCTGTATTTACAGCGTGGTAAGGGCATGTAATGCCATTGACTGTCAATTCACGAGCAGCTCATTTGCATAGCCCATCACTCAAAAACTATAAATTGTTACCAAATGAAAGGGAGTATACATTTGTTAGCTGGACCATATCTTTAATATTCTACAGTATTTTCTGTGAAATCATGTTCCCAGCAATTGAATAGCTTTCTCTGTTTTCTTCTAATAAGTGCTATTTTTTCAAAGATAATTTCAAAGTAGTTTCTGTGCAATACAGACATGACACTTTGTTTAGAGTTTATTTCAAACTGTCAACAGTCCTTGCATATTGGAAGTCTCCCACACCAAACCCGATGGAAATAAAGACACTATCGCTCCAATGGTCATTGGGAAAAATGTAAATGCATACAGGAAGTACTGTGGTTAATCATTCTGGTAAAATTCCCAGTAGTTTAGGAATCAGTACCACCTGAATTGTGCTTCACATAACAGTAGTTTAACATCGCTCTCCAAAAGAAATGTCCAGTTTACTTAAATCGCACTGCAAAGCTGCATGTACACATCTCCAGGAAGCTGTAACCTCACTTTCCCATGAATGTTAATATTAGTGCTATAAAAATATGGATTGTGTTTTGCTACCTTCTGCAACAGGCCAGTCTTTGTCTCAACACATACTCCTCGGATTAGATGAGAGTTTGAAATCATTGGCAGAATAGCACTAATGATTTATTAATAATGAATTGTCCTGAATCCTCCACAGGGTTTACAGTCAGTAATGTGGTTTAGGTTCTGTGGAAGGGTGTCTGATATGTCATATTTAGGGGGAATCCTCCAGAGGGTTAACAGTTAGTAATGTGGTTTAGGTGCTGTGAAAGGGTGTCTCTGATATGTCATACAGTCAGGTCCATACATATTGGGACATCGACACAATTCTCATCTTTTTGGCTCTATACACCACCACAATGGGTTTGAAATGAAACGAACAAGATATGCTTTAACTGCAGATCTTCAGCTTTAATCTGAGGGTATTTACATCCAAATCAGGTGAACGGTGTAGGAATTACAACAGTTTCTATATGTGCCTCCCACTTTTTAAGGGACCAAAAGTAATGGGACAATTGGCTGCTCAGTTGTTCCATGGCCACGTGTGTGTTATTCCCTCATTATCTCATTTACAAGGAGCAGATAAAAGGTCTAGAATGAATTTCAAGTGTGCTATTTGCATTTGGAATCTGTTGCTGTTAACTGTTAAACATACCACCTCATCAGTGAAGCATGGTGGTGGTAGTGTCATGGCGTGGGCATGTATGGCTGCCAATGGAACTGGTTCCCTTGTATTTATTGATGATGTGACTGCTGACAAAAGCAGCAGGATGAATTCTGAAGTGTTTCGGGCAATATTATCTGCTCATATTCAGCCAAATGCTTCAGAACTCATTGGACGGCGCTTCACAGTGCAGATGGACAATAACCCGAAGCATACTGCGAAAGCAACCAAAGAGTTTTTTAAGGCAAAGAAGTGGAATGTTATGCAATGGCCAAGTCAATCACCTGACCTGAATCCGATTGAACATGCATTTCACTTGCTGAAGAGAAAACTCTGCTCTCTGCTCATGGCATCTCCTATCATTGTTATGCCGATGACACCCAACTCTTTCTCTCCTTCCCCCCATCAGACACACAGGTCTCTACCCGTATCTCCGCCTGCCTGAGAGACATCCAGAGCTGGATGGGCAACCACCATCTAAAGCTCAACCCAGGTAAGACGGAGGTAATCTTCCTCCCTGCTTCAACCTCCCCCTTCTCTGATTTCTCCATCTCACTAGGGGATACCACAGTGAGCTCATCCCCTCGTGCAAGAAACCTTGGAGTGGTGATGGACAACAGGCTATCCTTCTCCGAGAACATCGCTACGGTGACCCGGGCGTGCAGGTTCTTCCTGTACAACATCCGGAGAATCCGACCCTTCCTCACCACCTACTCCACTCAGCTCCTTGTTCAAGCAATGGTCCTGTCCCGCCTGGACTATTGCAACCCTCTGCTGGCTGGCCTTCCAGCATCTGCCATCAGACCCCTACAACTGATCCAGAATGCTGCAGCCTGTCTGGTATTCAATGTTCCCAGACATTCACATGTCACCCCCCTGCCCCAACCTCCACTGGCTGCCTGTTATGGCTCGCATCAAATTTAAAACTTTGGTGCTCGCCTACCAGGCAGTTAAACGATCAGCCCCTGTATATATTCAATCCCTTATCAAGACCTATACACCAACAAGACCCCTCCGTCTCTGAGTCGCTGACCTCCTTCAAGCACAGACTGAAGACCCATCTCTTTATGCTACACCTTTCCCTCCCCAACTCACCACCACGATTAGCCTTAGACTGTAATGGCATTTATGATTAGATTGGATAGATATTGTTACTTGTATAGGTATTGTTGTTTTTTATTGGCTGTTGTATTGTTGTATTCTAGCTGCCAACTGTGGTATGCTAGTTTGAAAGTTGATTGTACTCTTCAAGGGTTCTGATTTTCTGAATGTTTACACTAGGACTCGGAACTGTACTGTCCTCTCTGGTCCTCTTTGCACTTGTTCTTGTGTTTGATTTGCACTTTGTTGTACGCCGCTCTGGATAAGAGCGTCTACTAAATGCCATGGAATGTAATGTAACGTAATGTAATGTAAAAACTGAAGGGAAAATGCCCCAAGAACAAGCAGGAACTGAAGACAGTTGCAGTAGAGGCCTGGCAGAGCATCACCAGGGATGAAACCCAGCGTCTGGTGATGTCTATGCGTTCCAGACTTCAGGCTGTAATTGACTGCAAAGGATTTGTAACCAAGTATTAAAAAGTGAAAGTTTGATTTATAATTGTTAGTTTGTCCCATTACTTTTGGTCCCTTAAAAAGTGGGAGGCACAAATACAAACTGTTGTAATTCCTACACCGTTCACCTGATTTGGATGTAAATACCCTCAAATTAAAGCTGAAAGTCTGCAGTTAAAGCACATCTTGTTCGTTTCATTTCAAATCCATCGTGGTGGTGTATAGAGCCAAAAAGATGAGAATTGTGTTGATGTCCCAATATTTATGGACCTGACTGTATGTAGGGGGAATCCTCCACAGGGTTTGCAGTCAGTAATGTGGTTTAGGTACAGTGAAAGGGTGTCTCTGATACGTCATATGTAGGGGGAATCCTCCACAGGGTTGGCAGTCAGTAATGTGGTTTAGGTGCTGTGAAAGGGTGTCTCTGATAACGTCATATGTAGGGGGAATCCTCCACAGGGTTTGCAGTCAGTAATGTGGTTTAGGTGCTGTGAAAGGGTGTCTCTGATAAGGTCATATTTCGGGGAGATTGGCTGCTCCTCGGTGCGTGAGCGGGGAAGCGTCCGCTAACGGCCGTCCTTGAGGCAGAGCTCGGCAGACAGACGCACAGCGGGGCGCGTACTGCGTTACCGTGGAGATCGCCGCATAGCTGCGCCCGTTACACGCGCCTGTCCCAGCGTCCCGCGGAGGAGAGCGCTAATTAAGAGGGCAGGTGGGCACACTTACGGAACGGCTACCCGCCGGGCCGGTCTGACGGTGGGCCTTTTCCGGATTTTTCCGTTCAGAAGCGCCTCCTCTCCGGTAACGGTGAACGCGTGAGTACAGACACTGTCAATAAGGTGGAAAATTCAAATGGAAAATCTTCACAAAATGGCGGCGTTCCAGAAATGCTCGGCCAGCTGGTCTCCTGAAAATGGCTGCTGAGCCGATGGGTGATAATGACCCCGGGCTATGCCAAGCCTGACATGGCCCTGAGATAAATCTCACGCACTCTTTGGCTGTTTGGGGAACCAGTGCAAACCAAGGTTTGTATTTCAAAAATGTACATTTTAAAACACCGTAACTAGCAGCTCGGAGAGCCAATATTGTAAGATCAGAATTATGGGATAACAATAGCTTCCAGATTTAAGATGGTCCCTCATGTGACAGATTAGCAGAACACACAAATACGCCGCCGCCCCCCCCGCCCCACCAACTTCAATGGATTCCCACGCTTAAGCCAATAAAAATGTATATATTACATGACATCATTGGCATTTGGCAGACGTTCTTATCCAGAGCGACGTACAGTTGATTAGACTAAGCAGGAGACAATCGTCCCCTGGAGCAATGCAGGGTGAAGGGCCTTTGCTCAAGGGCCCAACGGCTGTGCGGATCTTATTGTGGCTACATTGGGGATCGAACCACCGACCTTGCGGGTCTCAGTCTGTAGTGAACATACATGGTTTAGACTAGCAGTCTGTAGTGAACGTACAAGGTTTAGACTAGCAGTCTGTAGTGAGCGTACACGGTTTAGACTAGCAGTCTGTAGTGAACATACATGGTTTAGACTAGCAGTCTGTAGTGAGCATACATGGTTTACACTAGCAGTCTGTAGTGAGCATTCATGGTTTAGACTAGCAGTCTGTAGTGAGCAAACATGGTTTACACTAGCAGTCTGTAGTGAGCATTCATGGTTTAGACTAGCAGTCTGTAGTGAACATACATGGCTTAGACTAGCAGTCTGTAGTGAGCATACATGGTTTAGGCTAGCAGTCTGTAGTGAGCATACATGGCTTAGACTAGCAGTCTGTAGTGCGTCTACACGGTTTAGGCTTGCAGTCTATAGTGAGCATACATGGTTTAGACTAGCAGTCTGTAGTGAGCGTTCATGGTTTAGACTAGCATTCTGTAGTGAGCATTCATGGTTTAGACTAGCATTCTGTAGTCAGCATACGTGGTTTAGACTAGCAGTCTGTAGTGAGCATATGTCGGAGGGTCAGGAGCTGCTACCCCGCTACCACAGGTACCGGAATCCACCCACCACAAACAACCAGAACACAGGGATAAGGTAAGCAGAGTCTTTAATACAATTTTTTAAACCGCTCATAACAGGGCAGCCACCCGCTCTGACCCCCCCTCCCGTCTCCATCACCCCCCTGCTCGTATGGTGGCCCCACCCACCGAATAACCCCAGGCCACATGGGGATCAACACACCGGGGAGAGGGGGGTTCACACACTCATACGCATGCACACACAGAGGCACACAGTCACTCACACACCCAAAATATACAACTAAGTTAACTGTAACCCTGATGTTGGAGGCAAACTAACGACCAACAGGATTTGCTTCCAAGAGGGCGAAAACCCCCCCAAAAAAACCTTGTCAGCTTGATAGGGTCTGATTATCTAACCGGCGTACAGCCGAGTGCTAACAAAGGAAAAAAGGGGGGAAATTCCCTCTCTGTCCCCTAATGGCAACAAAGGTTTTCACCTTAAAAGCAAATCTACTCACCGCATTTAAAATAGCAGCAGCAAACTAATATTAGCCTCTGATTCAAAGCACTAAAAACAACACTTAATCTCCTTCGTCCCTTTGCAAACACACAACACCACAAACAGGGAGTGCGTAGACACGTAGATGCGTATCAAACCAAAAGCGTCAACAGCGTCTCAACCAGCTCCGTCATGCACACACACACTCACGTACACAGAGGCGAACACAGGCACTCACACACATGCACGCACAGATGTACACACACACACATGCACACACACTCACATATGCATAGAGGCACACACAGACACTCACATACACACAGAGGCACACACACACACACACACACACACACACAGAGGCACACAAACACACACACACACACACACACAGAGGCACACAAACACACACACATGCACATACACACTCACACACATGCACACAGAGGCACACACACACACACACACACACAGAGGCACACAAAGACACACACACACACACACACACAGAGGCACACAAACACACACACACAAACAGAAATCTAAGGGTGGGATGCGACTCGACTCGGCTCGCGTCACAGGTGCCGGACTGACCCCGCGTACCAAAATGAAACCACCACTTCGGGCTGCTCAGGAGGCTACCCTGCCTTCTCCTGACACTGTTCCTCTTGGGGAAACACTGGCTCATGTACAGGACCCAAACCGGGTTCCACCTCAGTGGTCCTGCTTCCTGGTCCCGTTTGGCTTCCTCCTCGTCTGGGGGCTCCTTCCAGGCGTCGCCCACTGGACAGGCACGCAGGTGGGTTCGGTGTGGGGTCCTTCGGGCCGGAACACATACAGCGGCCGCTCCGGCTGCAGCCGGCGGGCAACAACAAACTGACGGGGAGACCACCTCGGGGCCAGCTTACCTCGCTCCCGGCGCCTGAAGTTCCACACAAGCACCCGGTCCCCCAGCAATAACGGCAAGATCTTAAGCTGCTGTGAATGCCGTTGTTATAAGCCTTGAGCAGAGTGGGCAGCCACTCCAGCCACCAGCCCTGTTCGCCCTCCTGGAGAGACCCCAGGAGAGACAGCAGGGTTTGGTTAAACCGCTCACAAGCCCCTTCGCCGTGCTGGTGGTAGGGGATAGTGCGGATCTTAGTTCACCCATAGAGCTCACAGAATGAAGTCCCAGTGCTGCACAAAACTGGTCCATGGCCACCAGCTCCAGAGGACAGGAGGTGGAGAGGGGGACCAGGGGGACCAGTACCTCCGGCTCGGCCTCCACTGCCGACCGTCTTTCCCCAACCCCAGCCAGTAGGACCGCTGACGCAGGACAACCTCCACCTTGTTGGCTCCCAGGTGGCACAAGGCCTGATGGTACCACTGCCGGACAAAGGCAAGCAAAAGCAACCTCCACAGTGGTTCTTCCAACAGGCGGTACAGGATCCCGCAACCCAATCCCGCCACTACATGTGGGACTGGTCGGTTCTGCAGCGGGTACAGCAAGTGTAGGAGCGGAGGTTGGCTCCACCAGAGGAGGGTAGGTGGTGGAGGGAGTGGGAGCAGTTGCGGCTAGAGGGGGGGATCCTGTACCGCCGGTAGATGGGCCACTGTGGGTGGCACGCAGCGTCTGCCAGTGGGACCATCAGGCCTTGGGCCACCTGTGAGCCAACAAGGTGGAGGTAGTCCTGCGTCGGTGGTTCTACTGGCTGGAGGTGGAGGCCATGGTCCAGCTTGGAGCAGCCCTGAGCGACTCCTTCTTGTTCTCCTTGGTGGCATCATTCTGTAAGCTCTATGGGTGCACTAAGATCCGCACTATCCCCTACCACCAGCAGGGTAATGGGGCCTGCGAGCGGTTCAACCAAACTCCCCAGGAGGGCGAACAGGCTTAGGGTCAGGGTTATTGGTGGCCGGAGCACCTGCACGCTCCGCTCAAGGCTTATAACAACGACATTCATAGTAGCAGCGGCTTTGCTGGGGGACCGGGTGCTGGTGCGGAACTTCAGGCGCCGGGAGCGAGGTAAGCTGGCCCTCGAGGTGGTCTCCCCGTCCGATCAGCTGCAGCTGCTGTATGTGTTCCGGTCCGAAGGAGGTCGGGAGGAGTGAACCCTACACTGGACCGGCCTGCGTGCCTACCCGTGGGTGACGCCTGGAGGGAGCCCCCAGACGAGGAGGAAGTCGAACAGGAACCGGAACGCGGTGTGGGTCCCGGCCCGGGGTCCTGTACGTGAGCCAGCTCTTCCCCTGGAGGAACAGCATCAGGAGGAAGCAATGGAGCCCTCTGAACAACCGGAAGTGGTGCCCCAACTCTCGTTGCCTGAACTGCTCTACGCTGCATTCTTCCAGTCTTCTGCTGGCCATCTGGGGAGAGACAGGGAGCAGTTTGTGAGACCATACCCATGTGTATGAATGTACACAAGGAATAATACAGTATTAGCTCTGATTTAGCACATTGTATTGCACCTCTGCATTAGCGCTGGATAAGAGGGTGCCGTTTGCATTCTGTATTTGCATTCTACAAAATTATCCGCTTTACCTCCCTATATTCTGTTCCTATCAGCACTTGCTATTAGTACAGAGTATGAATGTTGGCAGAGCTTCCTCACCTGCACCTGGCTGCAGCGATAGTTGTTCACCTGTCCATCAGTAATCCATTGGTTGGGGCAGTAATTCCCAAATGCCTTCACCCATTGGGGTCTTTCTTCCCCCCTGTGCTCTTTGTTTTGCTGAGCTGTAGTCCTGCAACAAAATCAGGGAGAGCAAAACACACATTCATCACTCATTCCAAAAACTACTCAATCCCCAAATACGTCCTGAAGCTGAACACAATTAAACATATATTGCCCACCAAAGGATTTCAGTATTTTAAAATGAGTCATTTAATTGGCTTAGGTGGTAAGAGCAGTCGTCTGGCAGTCGAAGGGTTGCCGGTTTGATCCCACTCTGGGAGTGTCAAAGTGTCCCTGGGCAAGACACCTAACAAGGCAGGGGTCTTGCCCAGGGACACTTTGACACTCCCAGGGTGCCTTACATGGCAGCCAATCGCCGTTGGTGTGTGTGCAGGTGTGAGTATGAATGGGTGAATGAGAAGCATCAATTGTACAGCGCTTTAGATAAAAGCGGGATATACAAACATCCCCTTGTCTCACACTTGACTGATGTCCGTTATATATAAATGACATAGCAAGACATAACGATAGTTAGTTACTGGCATTTTTAAAAGAATAGTCAAATCAATGTCTTGTCTGGCACTGTCAGGGCGGTTATTTCCATGTACAGGGCATCCTGTTTGCCACTTACCACTGCTGATGGCCGCCCTGCTTCTGGGACAGCTTCAGCTTCCCGACCCTTTCCTTCAACTGGAGAGAAACATTGCAAGAACATTGTACTTGTGCATTGATGTATCGTAAATAGCTATTACTGTATATTGTGAGGTGTGCTAGTAGCAGAACTTTTCCCACGGAGGGCCTCCTGCTTCGTGGAGAAACCAGAGCTTGATGTGATGTGTCTCTTGACGGCAACCTTTTGAAAAACAGCCTCAGCGAACCTGGAAATAAGACACAAGCACAGCATTAAACCTTAACCACTGTAGGTAGACCCGATTGGCTTCTATACTCACGTCTTCCGCAGGCTGCCTGCTGCCATTGGCTGATCTTTCAGGGCCATCTGTAGCTCTTGGGCCATGGCCTGGAGACAACAAGAGGAATGAAGATCCTGCGTTTTGAAGAGGGTTAGTGTGCTCTGAAAGGAGAGACAGCCAATGGTTCACTGGTGGTAACAGTTAAGCATTAATGAATGGGTAAAATGCACGCATTAATAATCTATTAAAGCTATGTAAGAAATGGCCAATGATAAACTGTCCTAAGTAACAGTGGGCAGATGTGATGGATTGCACTGTGTTGATAGTTATTGTTCACCTGGGCTTTGAAGAAGTAATCTCTGGTTTCTGGCTCCATGATTGTCTGCTGCTCGGTACCCCCACCATCTCCCCCAGGGTACTTACCAGTGTGGGGTGTAGTGGGTTTAAGTGTCCCCACTGCACCGCAACCCAGTACACCACACACTGCTAGGTACCCCCACCATCCCCCCCAGGGTACATACCAGTGCGGGGTGTAGTGAGTTTAACCATTGTACTGCGACCCACTGCACCACACGCTGCTAGGTACCCCCACCATCCCCCCCAGGGTACTAACTAGTGTGGGGTGTAGTGAGTTTAACCACTGCACTGCGACCCACTACAGGTCCCAGGTAATTGTTTGTTATTGCTGTCTCTCGACATTTATCAGTAGACTAGCGGCTATTTAGTGTATGTAAATGCAAAGAATAAGCAGACCAGCTCCCCCCCCCCCCCGTTCAACAGTCTACCTCCACCTGCCCCCCCTCCCCCCGTTCGACAGTCTACCTCCTTCTGCCCCCCCACCCCGCTTTCGACAGTCTACCTCCACCTGCCCCCCCTCCCCCCGTTCGACAGTCTGTCAGATTGTTCATTGCAGCCTCATACAGCTGTGTCATTTCATTCAGATTCCATTCCGTGGTCTGACACAGCTCTGACATGGCAACCAGCTTCTCCTCCCCGGTCTCAAACTTCAAAGTCATGGCAGCCAGCTCTTGCTCCTTGTCCTGAAAGAGCTGCATCACGGCCTCCAGACTGATCATATTCTGCTGAGCAAGCCATACCAGGGACTCCAGTTTTTCCTTTTTAGCCTCAGACTGGGAGGTCAAATCTGTCAGTTTCTTCGGAATGGTCTGGAACAGGTCTGACATGGCCGGCAGCTTCTCTTCGCTTGTGCCAGGCTTTAAAGTCACAGAACCCAGAGCCTCCTCCTTGTCCCTGCATAACTGCATCACAGTCTCAAGGCTTTCTCCTCTCTCCTGTCCAAGCTGCTTCTCGGATGCCAGGTTGTCCCTTGTAGCCTCGTACAGCTTGGTCATGCCATTCAGTTTGTCTTCCTTGGCCTGACACAGCTCTAACATGGCCGCCAGCTTCTCCTCCCCGGTCTCAAACTTCAAAGTCATAGCAGCCAGCTCCTGCTCCTTGTCCCTGCATAACTGCGTCACAGTCTCAAGGCTTTCTGCTCTCTCCTCTCCAAGCTTCTTCTCACATGCCTGGTTCTCCCTTGCAGCCTCATACAGGTAGGTCATGAGAGTCAGTTTTTCTTCCCTGGCCTGACACAGCTCTGACATGGCCGCTAGCTTCTCCTCCCCGGTCTCAAACTTCAAAGTCATGGCAGCCAGATCCTCCTCCTTGTTCCTGCATATTTGTGACAGAGTCTCAAGGCTTTCTCCTCTCTCCTGTCCAAGCGGTTTATCGGATACCAGGTTGTCTATTGTAGCCTCGTGCAGGTAGGTCAAGTCTGTCAGTGCCTTCTCTGTGATCTGCCATAGCTCTGACATGGCCGCCAGCTTCCCCTCCCCGGTCTCAAATTTCAAAGTCATGGCAGCTAGCTCCTGCTCCTTGTCCCTGCATAACTGCGTCACAGTCTCAAGGCTTTCTGCTCTCTCCTCTCCAAGCTTCTTCTCACATGCCTGGTTCTCCCTTGCAGCCTCATACAGGTAGGTCATGAGAATCAGTTTTTCTTCCCTAGCCTGACACAGCTCTGACATGGCCGCTAGCTTCTCCTCCCCGGTCTCAAACTTCAAAGTCATGGCAGCCAGATCCTCCTCCTTGTTCCTGCATATTTGTGACAGAGTCTCAAGGCTTTCTCCTCTCTCCTGTCCAAGCTGTTTATCGGATACCAGGTTGTCTATTGTAGCCTCGTGCAGGTAGGTCAAGTCTGTCAGTGCCTTCTCCGTGATCTGCCATAGCTCTGACATGGCCGCCAGCTTCCCCTCCCCGGTCTCAAACTTCAAAGTCATGGCAGCCAGCTCCTGCTCCTTGTCCCTGCATAACTGCGTCACAGTCTCAAGGCTTTCTGCTCTTTCCTCTCCAAGCTTCTTCTCACATGCCTGGTTCTCCCTTGCAGACTCATACAGGTAGGTCATGATAGTCAGTTTTTCTTCCCTGGCCTGACACAGCTCTGACATGGCCGCTAGCTTCTCCTTCCCGGTCTCAAACTTCAAAGTCATGTCAGCAAGCTCCTCCTCCTTGTTCCTGCATAACTGCGTCACAGTCTCAAGGCTTTCTGCTCTCTCCTCTCCAAGCTGCTTCTCGCATGCCAGGTTGTCCCTTGTAGACTCGTACAGCTTGGTCATGCCATTCAGTTTGTCTTCCTTGCTCTGACACAGCTCTATCATGGCCGCCAGCTTCCCCTCCCCGGTCTCAAACTTCAAAGTCATGGCAGCCAGCTCCTGCTCCTTGTCCCTGAATATCTGCACCATAGTTTCCAGGTCTTCTTCTTTCTCCCCTACAAGCTGCCTCTCTGCTGCCAGGTTGGCACTCGTAGCCTCATACAGCTTGGTCAAGTCTGTCAATGTCTTCTCCGTGGTCTGACACAGCTCTGACATAGTTGCCAGCTTCTCTTCGCTTTTCTCATGTTTTGAAGTTATGGCAGCCAGCTCCTGCTCCTTGTCCCTGCATAACTGCGTCAAAGTCTCCAGGTGTTTCCCCCTCTCCTCTCCAAGCTGCCTCTCTGCTGTCAGTTTGTCCGTTGTAGCCTCAAACCGGTAGGTCAAGTCTGTCATTGCCTTCCCCGTGGTCTGACACAGCTCTGACATGGCCGCTAGCTTCTCCTCCCCGGTCTCAAACTTCAAAGTCATGTCAGCAAGCTCCTCCTCCTTGTTCCTGCATAACTGCGTCACAGTCTCCAGGTCTTCTTCTTTCTCCTCTACAAGCTGCCTCTCTGCTGCCAGGTTGGCACTCGTAGCCTCATACAGCTTGGTCAAGTCTGTCAATGTCTTCTCCGTGGTCTGACACAGCTCTGACATAGTTGCCAGCTTCTCTTCGCTTTTCTCATGTTTTGAAGTTATGGCAGCCAGCTTCTGCTCCTTGTCCCTGCATAACTGCGTCAAAGTCTCCAGGTGTTTCCCCCTCTCCTCTCCAAGCTGCCTCTCTGCTGCCAGTTTGTCCGTTGTAGCCTCAAACCGGTAGGTCAAGTCTGTCAGTGCCTTCTCCGTGGTCTGACACAGCTGTGACATGGTTGCCAGCTTCTCTTTGCTCGTCTTATTCTTTCCAGTCATGGCAGCAAGCTCCTGCTCCTTGTCCCTGCCTATCTGCACCATAGTCTCAAAGTGTTTCCCTCTCTCCTCTCCAAGCTGCCTCTCTGCTTCCAGGTTGTCCCTTGTAGCCTCGTACAGCTTGGTCAAGTCTGTCAGTTTGTCTTCCTTGGCTTGACACAGCTCTGACATGGCAGCCAGATCCTCCTCCTTCTTCCCGCATGTTTGTGTCATAGTCTCTAGGCTTTGTCCTCTCTCCTGTCCACGCTGTATCTCGACTGTCAGATTGTTCATTGCGGCCTCATACTGCTCGCTTACAGCAGCCAGTTCATCCTCCTTAGCCTGACAGATGTGCTCCATGGCTGTCAGCTTCTCCTCACCCATCTCGACCTTTACGGCTATAGCAGCCAGCACCTTGTCCTTCCTCTTCTTTGGCATGAATCTCATCAGTTTCCTTAAGGCCATCTCTGACAGCTCTGCTTCCTTAAGTCCTTCTTCCTCAGCCTTTGCTGCTTCTTTCGGGCAACTATTTCTCATGGCTGAAAGTTCCTTCTACAAGGCCTGGACGATGTTGCAGTGTTGCTTTCAGTTACCTCCTCTACAAGACAGCTGGACAATTCCTGTTCAAAAGAGGACATTCATCACTTTGTCAAAATAGCTAAGAATATGTCTACCCATCGATTCCACAAAAGTCACAATTCTGTGTGTAAATGGTTGGCCTTTATCCAAAGCAGTGTACAATTGATGCTCCGCCTTCACCCTTTAATACACACACTCACGGCGACTGGCTGCCATGCAAGGCACCGACCAGCTCGTCAGGAGCATTTGGGGGTTAGGTGTCTTGCTCAGGGACACTTCGACACAGCCCGGGCGGGGATCGAACCGGCAACCCTCCGACTGCCAGACAACTGCTCTTACTGCCTGAGCCATGTCACCGTGAGTGAGTAGTTGTGAGATGTCACAGTGTTAGCATTCTTTTTAACCAGCTGGCCAAACTGCCCATTACAACCAATCTGACCTGAAGCAGAGTTCTTGCAGGCAATCCTTGTTCCTGCTGAAGTTTCTGAATCTTCTTATTGTTCCTTGTCACTTTGAAAGCAATGTTAAAATGGAAATGAAACATTAAATTTCATCACATTCTAAAAGGCAGTAGAGTAGGCTAGCTAAGTCATGTAAAGTGGTAGTTAATGTCTAAAATAAAATTAAATTAAAAAAAGATCAAATCACAGACAGGACAATTAAAGGTGCAATAGGTAAGACTTTTGTGTTAAAACATAGTTACAAGACCATTTTTAATCTCTTCCTATCATTGAAAAAGGCTCACTCACATGTTGACTCACCCTCTGCCTGTGTTTAAATTCAGGTTTCAAAGTGTACATTTGTCAGGCTGTCAAATGCATCAAAACATTGTACAGCTGTACAGCAATTAAAGCTCATTGGTTGAAAAATGGTTCCAACAGCCACAGAAAATGGCATTCTGGGGGCTTTTTCTGACTGTTCGTGTCGCTGCCCAAATTGTACTCCAGACAAGCAATCACTGAAACTCAGTGCTATTGCTATTGCTACTATTATCCAAGCCAAGAATAGTTCTAGTAAGAAAATGTTCGCTGAACAGGTGACTTTATGAAATGTTGATTTTAATGTGCTGCGCCAGCACACTATGTTTTGACTTTTTGAAGTTAGTTTTCACTTTAGCCAACCAACTATATATGAGCAAGCAACTTATTTGGCTGCGTAACTATCTGGTTATATAACTAAGATATGATAGTGAAGGGAAGCTATCACTGAAACTGTATACTACTATTGCTATTATCCAAGCGAATAATACACATCGAGTTGATACCAGTTTGTTATTGGTAGCAACAAGCAAATTAGCTATTAGTTAGCTTGCCGAATTTACAAATATCCACCTGAGACACAACGCCTGTGCAACAACGCTTTCTACTATGTTCGTATTGCCTCAGGTGGATATTTGTAAATTAATTGAGCTAACTATGGCTAAAACTGCTATAGTTCTATAACTAGATATGTAGTCTTCGCTTGGATAATAAGGAATAGTACACAGTGTCATGGATTGCTTGTCCGGAGTGCAAATTGGGCAGCTACACGCGAACGATCTGAATAAGCCCCCACGCCATTGGCTATGGCAATTAGAACCATTTTTCAACCAATGAGCTTCAATTATTGCACAGCTGCGCAGTAATGGCCGTCAACTGTACATTTTGAAACTACAATTTAAGGACTATAAACACAGGCAGAGGCTGAGTCAACTTGTCAGTGAGCCTTTTTCAATGATAGGAAGGGATTTACAATGGTCTTGTAACAATGTTTTAACACAAAAATCTTACCTTTAAGTGCACACAGGGCAAAGAGAAAAATATATATAATTTTTGGCTGCGTTGTAGCCTACAAGACGCTAAAGGAAAATAAGTAGGCTAATTGTACATACATGATGTATTCCATAAACGTTCCATGAGAAAATTAACATTTAACGTACATTTTGCATGGTGTATAGCCTAATATCGCTCCGGAAAATAACATTGTTAGCGCAACAATATATCACGTTAAGTAAAAAAGAACTCGCCACAAGCGATATAATGATAGCGATCCCCGCGACTGAATTGAGCTGAGAAAAAATGAAACAGACATGGTAGCCCTTGTAGCCGACACATTTCCCCAAAAATTCATCAAACACCGCATTTAGCTGCTCTTGCAATGGGGTTTCGTATGGCATTCTAGCTAAACGAAAACAAAACTTAACAGAGCTTACTCGCTCTACATGGAAAATATATTTCGTAAGACTTACAATTTCAGAAGAGACCGAAACAAATTTTCCGTTATCAAGAATGCGAATACGAATGTTAATAAGTTATAAAATCGACTGGGTTGTAATGACGAACAGGTTCCGTGAAGTAGGTAGGTTTATGATCTTGCCGACGTGAAAACCCCGTTTTTATTAAAAAAATTAATTTCCACTGTGACGTAGTCCTACTCACTGAAAATACAGTGACGTAATCATTTTAACGGAAAACTCAAATTTGTTTTTTTTAAATTCTCCTCAGGGGAATGCGAATTATTCGTTATTGATATAACTTAATATATATATACCCAGGTAGCCAGCATATTTGGGCCTAGTCCGGTACATTTGACGCACTGGCGGCTTGTGCAAAATATTATGGGCCAGCTATGTGGAATAACAGTATCTTTTCCCACAATCAGTGTCGTCCCACAATTGCATGTATGAAAGCTGCTATATAAATAAAGTGTATTATTATTATTATGATTATTATTATTATTATTATTATTCTTGTTATTATTATTATTATTATTATTATTATTATTATTATTATTATAAAACAGGCCATGTTCGCTCGTTTGCTGTTATTTCGATGTTTTAGATGAAGTAGCTATTTTCTAATCAAACGTAATCCGAATCGAAAATAAAAAATGTGAATGCACGTTGACTTACTGTTGCTCTGACAGACGTTTTCAGTTACTCTAGAGGGCCCCACCACGCAAGCTACAGTTGAGGCCAAAATTATTAGCCCCCCAGGAATTATGAACATTTTCCTAAAATTCTGCCCACTGCTTGCATTATTGCTAAAACATTCACCAGTGCTATTGAGTAGCTTTTGGTACATTTTGGGATGTAAAATACATTTTTTGACTTGCTTTATATCAAATATAGTGAAAACTGGGGTGGTCAAAAATATTAGCCCCCATGTGTATTTTTGCTTTCAAACCAATTAGCTTTCAAACCACACCTGTGCAGTCAATTAGCTTCCCAACATTGAGCTTCACTTAAGGGACTCCAAAGAACAGGGCACTTGAACACATTGAGAGGGACTACTCTTACTCACCATGCCAAAGACAAAGGAAATCAGTCTTGAGCTCAGAAAGAAGATAGTGGAGGCTCATAATAAGGGGGAAGGCTATACTGCCATTTCCAAGTGTTTTACAGTGTCTAGAACAGCTGTACGTTGTATCATTGCTAAGTACAAGGTGACAAATTCTGGGCGTGGTCGAAAGCGCAAGATTTCAAGAACTCGGAGATGTCAACAAGAAGCCCCGGACATCTGCCAAGATGATTGTTGCTGACCTGGCCTCTTCTGGAGTTAATGTTTCTAGGAACACAGTTGTGAGGGCTCTCCATCGTGGTGGGATTCAGGGCCATCGTCCCAGAAGAACCCCTTTACTCAAAGAGCAGCACATCAGAGCCAGACTGAGGTTTGCCCGTGAACATTTGAAAGGTAAAGATGAGTTTTGGAAGTCTGTCCTTTGGTGTGATGAGACTAAACTGGAACTGTTTGGCCACATGGATGTTGCTTATGTTTGGCGAAGAAAGGGCGAGGCCTTCAACCCTAAGAACACAGTTCCCACATTTAAACATGGTGGTGGGAGCATCATGCTGTGGGGCTGTTTTGCAGCCTCAGGCACAGGGAGCCTTGTTCGGGTGCATGGCATCATGAAAAAAGAAAATTATATTGACATTTTGAGGGATAATATGAAGAAATCTGCTCTTAATCTAGGCTTAGGTCGTCACTGGGTCTTCCAACAAGACAATGATCCAAAGCATACCTCAAAATTGGTCCAACAGTTATTAAAGGACACCAAAACCAAGGTCCTGGAGTGGCCCGCACAGAGCCAAGATCTCAATCCTATTGCTCAAAGTGAATGTCCATGCTCGGAAACCACGCAATTTGGACCACCTGGAACAATTTGCAATGGAAGAATGGGCCAAAATCCCTCAAGAGACATGTGCCAACCTTGTGAAGAACTACTCCTAAGAGGTTGTTGTCAGTTGTGGCCCAGAAAGGGTACACTATTGAGTATTAATGGCCAGGGGGCTAATAATTTTGGCTGTGTCATTTTTGCCTTTTCTTGTTTCAACTCAGTGCATCAATAAAATATTCTAATCAAAAGTAGTGGGCATTTTGTTTTTGATATTTTGGAAACAAACAAACTATAAACACTTGTTGTTAATGGTCATTTCCATGGCGAAATCAAAGGTTTTGTCTGATTTCACAAGGGGGCTAATAATTTTGGCCTCAACTGTATATGCATTGATGCACTTGAGTACAGCGCCGTGAAGCTAGCAACAATTAGACTTCCTGTACAGAAGTTCCGGTCTCAAATTCCTGTGATTTTCCGTCAAAATAAGAGCTGCTGAGTAATGTTAAATAATGAGTTAGTTACCGCGTTTTCTGCACTTCCTCACATAATTACCATTGCTTAAATTCATTGCTGATCCAACTCATAAAAGTCAGCGAGCAACTAGCTTGCTACTTGACTAGTTACTATAATGTAGGCCAAGCATAAATTGCTTGACACTGTCGGTTCAATAACAGCTCATTTGCATACCTGCTTACTGTTTGAAAAAAATGTTGCCAAATATGAAGGGGCATACATTAAATCTATGTATATCTATAAAATTATACATTTATTATCTAAAATCATGTTCCCAGCAATTGTTGCTGTATTTACAGCGTGGTAAGGGCATGTAATGCCATTGACTGTCAATTCACGAGCAGCTCATTTGCATAGCCCATCACTCAAAAACTATAAATTGTTACCAAATGAAAGGGAGTATACATTTGTTAGCTGGACCATATCTTTAATATTCTACAGTATTTTCTGTGAAATCATGTTCCCAGCAATTGAATAGCTTTCTCTGTTTTCTTCTAATAAGTGCTATTTTTTCAAAGATAATTTCAAAGTAGTTTCTGTGCAATACAGACATGACACTTTGTTTAGAGTTTATTTCAAACTGTCAACAGTCCTTGCATATTGGAAGTCTCCCACACCAAACCCGATGGAAATAAAGACACTATCGCTCCAATGGTCATTGGGAAAAATGTAAATGCATACAGGAAGTACTGTGGTTAATCATTCTGGTAAAATTCCCAGTAGTTTAGGAATCAGTACCACCTGAATTGTGCTTCACATAACAGTAGTTTAACATCGCTCTCCAAAAGAAATGTCCAATTTACTTAAATCGCACTGCAAAGCTGCATGTACACATCTCCAGGAAGCTGTAACCTCACTTTCCCATGAATGTTAATATTAGTGCTATAAAAATATGGATTGTGTTTTGCTACCTTCTGCAACAGGCCAGTCTTTGTCTCAACACATACTCCTCGGATTAGATGAGAGTTTGAAATCATTGGCAGAATAGCACTAATGATTTATTAATAATGAATTGTCCTGAATCCTCCACAGGGTTTACAGTCAGTAATGTGGTTTAGGTTCTGTGGAAGGGTGTCTGATATGTCATATTTAGGGGGAATCCTCCAGAGGGTTAACAGTCAGTAATGTGGTTTAGGTGCTGTGAAAGGGTGTCTCTGATATGTCATACAGTCAGGTCCATACATATTGGGACATCGACACAATTCTCCTCTTTTTGGCTCTATACACCACCACAATGGGTTTGAAATGAAACGAACAAGATATGCTTTAACTGCAGATCTTCAGCTTTAATCTGAGGGTATTTACATCCAAATCAGGTGAACGGTGTAGGAATTACAACAGTTTCTATATGTGCCTCCCACTTTTTAAGGGACCAAAAGTAATGGGACAATTGGCTGCTCAGTTGTTCCATGGCCACGTGTGTGTTATTCCCTCATTATCTCATTTACAAGGAGCAGATAAAAGGTCTAGAATGAATTTCAAGTGTGCTATTTGCATTTGGAATCTGTTGCTGTTAACTGTTAAACATACCACCTCATCAGTGAAGCATGGTGGTGGTAGTGTCATGGCGTGGGCATGTATGGCTGCCAATGGAACTGGTTCCCTTGTATTTATTGATGATGTGACTGCTGACAAAAGCAGCAGGATGAATTCTGAAGTGTTTCGGGCAATATTATCTGCTCATATTCAGCCAAATGCTTCAGAACTCATTGGACGGCGCTTCACAGTGCAGATGGACAATAACCCGAAGCATACTGCGAAAGCAACCAAAGAGTTTTTTAAGGCAAAGAAGTGGAATGTTATGCAATGGCCAAGTCAATCACTTGACCTGAATCCGATTGAACATGCATTTCACTTGCTGAAGACAAAACTCTGCTCTCTGCTCATGGCATCTCCTATCATTGTTATGCCGATGACACCCAACTCTTTCTCTCCTTCCCCCCATCAGACACACAGGTCTCTACCCGTATCTCCGCCTGCCTGAGAGACATCCAGAGCTGGATGGGCAACCACCATCTAAAGCTGAACCCAGGTAAGATGGAGGTAATCTTCCTCCCTGCTTCAACCTCCCCCTTCTCTGATTTCTCCATCTCACTAGGGGATACCACAGTGAGCTCATCCCCTCGTGCAAGAAACCTTGGAGTGGTGATGGACAACAGGCTATCCTTCTCCGAGAACATCGCTACGGTGACCCGGGCGTGCAGGTTCTTCCTGTACAACATCCGGAGAATCCGACCCTTCCTCACCACCTACTCCACTCAGCTCCTTGTTCAAGCAATGGTCCTGTCCCGCCTGGACTATTGCAACCCTCTGCTGGCTGGCCTTCCAGCATCTGCCATCAGACCCCTACAACTGATCCACAATGCTGCAGCCCGTCTGGTATTCAATGTTCCCAGACATTCACATGTCACCCCCCTGCTCCGCAACCTCCACTGGCTGCCTGTTATGGCTCGCATCAAATTTAAAACTTTGGTGCTCGCCTACCAGGCAGTTAAACGATCAGCCCCTGTATATATTCAATCCCTTATCAAGACCTATACACCAACAAGACCCCTCCGTCACTGAGTCGCTGACCTCCTTCAAGCACAGACTGAAGACCCATCTCTTCAGGCTACACCTTTCCCTCCCCAACTCACCACCACGATTAGCCTTAGACTGTAATGGCATTCATGATTAGATTGGATAGATATTGTTACTTGTATAGGGATTGTTGTTTTTTATTGGCTGTTGTATTGTTGTATTCTAGCTGCCAACTGTGGTATGCTAGTTTGAAAGTTGATTGTACTCTTTAAGGGTTCTGATTTTCTGAATGTTTACATTAGGACTCGGAACTGTACTGTCCTCTTTGGTCCTCTTTGCACTTGTTCTTGTGTTTGATTTGCACTTTGTTGTACGCCGCTCTGGATAAGAGCGTCTGCTAAATGCCATGGAATGTAATGTAATGTAATGTAATGTAATGTAAAAACTGAAGGGGAAATGCCCCAAGAACAAGCAGGAACTGAAGACAGTTGCAGTAGAGGCCTGGCAGAGCATCACCAGGGATGAAACCCAGCGTCTGGTGATGTCTATGCGTTCCAGACTTCAGGCTGTAATTGACTGCAAAGGATTTGTAACCAAGTATTAAAAAGTGAAAGTTTGATTTATGATTGTTAGTTTGTCCCATTACTTTTGGTCCCTTAAAAAGTGGGAGGCACAAATACAAACTGTTGTAATTCCTACACCGTTCACCTGATTTGGATGTAAATACCCTCAAATTAAAGCTGAAAGTCTGCAGTTAAAGCACATCTTGTTCGTTTCATTTCATCCATTGTGGTGGTGTATAGAGCCAAAAAGATGAGAATTGTGTTGATGTCCCAATATTTATGGACCTGACTGTATGTAGGGGGAATCCTCCACAGGGTTTGCAGTCAGTAATGTGGTTTAGGTGCTGTGAAAGGGTGTCTCTGATACGTCATATGTAGGGGGAATCCTCCACAGGGTTGGCAGTCAGTAATGTGGTTTAGGTGCTGTGAAAGGGTGTCTCTGATACGTCATATGTAGGGGGAATCCTCCACAGGGTTTGCAGTCAGTAATGTGGTTTAGGTGCTGTGAAAGGGTGTCTCTGATAAGGTCATATTTCGGGGAGATTGGCTGCTCCTCGGTGCGTGAGCGGGGAAGCGTCCGCTAACGGGCGTCCTTGAGGCAGAGCTCGGCAGACAGACGCACAGCGGGGCGCGTACTGCGTTACCGTGGAGATCGCCGCATAGCTGCGCCCGTTACACGCGCCTGTCCCAGCGTCCCGCGGAGGAGAGCGCTAATTAAGAGGGCAGGTGGGCACACTTACGGAACGGCTACCTGCCGGGCCGGTCTGACGGTGGGCCTTTTCCGGATTTTTCCGTTCAGAAGCGCCTCCTCTCCGGTAACGGTGAACGCGTGAGTACAGACACTGTCAATGAGGTGGAAGATTCAAATGGAAAATCTTCACAAAATGGCGGCGTTCCAGAAATGCTCGGCCAGCTGGTCTCCTGAAAATGGCTGCTGAGCCGATGGGTGATAATGACCCCGGGCTATGCCAAGCCTGACATGGCCCTGAGATAAATCTCACTCACTCTTTGGCTGTTTGGGGAACCAGTGCAAACCAAGGTTTGTATTTCAAAAATGTACATTTTAAAACACCGTAACTAGCAGCTCGGAGAGCCAATATTGTAAGATCAGAATTATGGGTTAACAATAGCTTCCAGATTTAAGATGGTCCCTCATGTGACAGATTAGCAGAACACACAAATACGCCGCCGCCCCCCCCCCCCCCCGCCAACTTCAATGGATTCCCACGCTTAAGCCAATAAAAATATATATATTACATGACATCATTGGCATTTGGCAGACGTTCTTATCCAGAGCGACGTACAGTTGATTAGACTAAGCAGGAGACAATCCTCCCCTGGAGCAATGCAGGGTGAAGGGCCTTTGCTCAAGGGCCCAACGGCTGTGCGGATCTTATTGTGGCTACATTGGGGATCGAACCACCGACCTTGCGGGTCTCAGTCTGTAGTGAGCATACATGGTTTAGACTAGCAGTCTGTAGTGAACGTACAAGGTTTAGACTAGCAGTCTGTAGTGAGCGTACACGGTTTAGACTAGCAGTCTGTAGTGAACATACATGGTTTAGACTAGCAGTCTGTAGTGAGCAAACATGGTTTACACTAGCAGTCTGTAGTGAGCATTCATGGTTTAGACTAGCAGTCTGTAGTGAACATACATGGCTTAGACTAGCAGTCTGTAGTGAGCATACATGGTTTAGGCTAGCAGTCTGTAGTGAGCATACATGGCTTAGACTAGCAGTCTGTAGTGCGTCTACACGGTTTAGGCTTGCAGTCTATAGTGAGCATACATGGTTTAGACTAGCAGTCTGTAATGAGCGTTCATGGTTTAGACTAGCATTCTGTAGTGAGTATTCATGGTTTAGACTAGCATTCTGTAGTCAGCATACGTGGTTTAGACTAGCAGTCTGTAGTGAGCATATGTCGGAGGGTCAGGAGCTGCAAAAGCTTCCCCTGCTACCCCGCTACCACAGGTACCGGAATCCACCCACCACAAACAACCAGAACACAGGGATAAGGTAAGCAGAGTCTTTAATACAATTTTTTAAACCACTCATAACAGGGCAGCCGCCCCGCTCTGACCCCCCCTCCCGTCTCCATCACCCCCCTGCTCGTATGGTGGCCCCACCCACCGAATAACCCCAGGCCACATGGGGATCAACACACCGGGAAGAGGGGGGTTCACACACTCATACGAATGCACACACAGAGGCACACAGTCACTCACACACCCAAAATATACAACTAAGTTAACTGTAACCCTTATGTTGGAGGCAAACTAACGACCAACAGGATTTGCTTCCAAGAGGGCGAAAACCCCCCCAAAAAAACCTTGTCAGCTTGATAGGGTCTGATTATCTAACCGGCGTACAGCCGAGTGCTAACAAAGGAAAAAAGGGGGGAAATTCCCTCTCTGTCCCCTAATGGCAACAAAGGTTTTCACCTTAAAAGCAAATCTACTCACCGCATTTAAAATAGCAGCAGCAAACTAATATTAGCCTCTGATTCAAAGCACTAAAAACAACACTTAATCTCCTTCGTCCCTTTGCAAACACACAACACCACAAACAGGGAGTGCGTAGACACGTAGATGCGTATCAAACCAAAAGCGTCAACAGCGTCTCAACCAGCTCCGTCATGCACACACACACTCACGTACACAGAGGCGAACACAGGCACTCACACACATGCACGCACAGATGTACACACACACACATGCACACACACTCACATATGCATAGAGGCACACACAGACACTCACATACACACAGAGGCACACACACACACACACACACACAGAGGCACACAAACACACACACACACACACACACACACAGAGGCACACAAACACACACACATGCACATACACACTCACACACATGCCCACAGAGGCACACACACACACACACACACACACACAGAGGCACACAAAGACACACACACACACACACACACACAGAGGCACACAAACACACACACACACACACGCACACAAACAGAAATCTAAGGGTGGGATGCGACTCGACTCGGCTCGCGTCACAGGTGCCGGACTGACCCCGCGTACCAAAATGAAACCACCACTTCGGGCTGCTCAGGAGGCTACCGTGCCTTCTCCTGACACTGTTCCTCTTGGGGAAACACTGGCTCATGTACAGGACCCAAACCGGGTTCCACCTCAGTGGTCCTGCTTCCTGGTCCCGTTTGGCTTCCTCCTCGTCTGGGGGCTCCTTCCAGGTGTCGCCCACTGGACAGGCACGCAGGTGGGTTCGGTGTGGGGTCCTTCGGGCCGGAACACATACAGCGGCCGCTCCGGCTGCAGCCGGCGGGCAACAACAAACTGACGGGGAGACCACCTCGGGGCCAGCTTACCTCGCTCCCGGCGCCTGAAGTTCCACACAAGCACCAGGTCCCCCAGCAATAACGGCAAGATCTTAAGCTGCTGTGAATGCCGTTGTTATAAGCCTTGAGCAGAGTGGGCAGCCACTCCAGCCACCAGCCCTGTTCGCCCTCCTGGAGAGACCCCAGGAGAGACAGCAGGGTTTGGTTAAACCGCTCACAAGCCCCTTCGCCGTGCTGGTGGTAGGGGATAGTGCGGATCTTAGTGCACCCATAGAGCTCACAGAATGAAGTCCCAGTGCTGCACAAAACTGGTCCATGGCCACCAGCTCCAGAGGACAGGAGGTGGAGAGGGGGACCAGGGGGACCAGTACCTCCGGCTCGGCCTCCACTGCCGACCGTCTTTCCCCAACCCCAGCCAGTAGGACCGCTGACGCAGGACAACCTCCACCTTGTTGGCTCCCAGGTGGCACAAGGCCTGATGGTACCACTGCCGGACAAAGGCAAGCAAAAGCAACCTCCACAGTGGTTCTTCCAACAGGCGGTACAGGATCCCGCAACCCAATCCCGCCACTACATGTGGGACTGGTCGGTTCTGCAGCGGGTACAGCAAGTGTAGGAGCGGAGGTTGGCTCCACCGGAGAAGGGTAGGTGGTGGAGGGAGTGGGAGCAGTTGCGGCAAGAGGGGGGGATCCTGTACCGCCGGTAGATGGGCCACTGTGGGTGGCACGCAGCGTCTGCCAGTGGGACCATCAGGCCTTGGGCCACCTGTGAGCCAACAAGGTGGAGGTAGTCCTGCGTCGGTGGTTCTACTGGCTGGAGGTGGAGGCCATGGTCCAGCTTGGAGCAGCCCCGAGCGACTCCTTCTTGTTCTCCTTGGTGGCATCATTCTGTAAGCTCTATGGGTGCACTAAGATCCGCACTATCCCCTACCACCAGCAGGGTAATGGGGCCTGCGAGCGGTTCAACCAAACTCCCCAGGAGGGCGAACAGGCTTAGGGTCAGGGTTATTGGTGGCCGGAGCACCTGCACGCTCCGCTCAAGGCTTATAACAACGACATTCATAGTAGCAGCGGCTTTGCTGGGGGACCGGGTGCTGGTGCGGAACTTCAGGCGCCGGGAGCGAGGTAAGCTGGCCCTCGAGGCGGTCTCCCCGTCCGATCAGCTGCAGCTGCTGTATGTGTTCCGGTCCGAAGGAGGTCGGGAGGAGTGAACCCTACACTGGACCGGCCTGCGTGCCTACCCGTGGGTGACGCCTGGAGGGAGCCCCCAGACGAGGAGGAAGTCGAACAGGAACCGGAACGCGGTGTGGGTCCCGGCCCGGGGTCCTGTACGTGAGCCAGCTCTTCCCCTGGAGGAACAGCATCAGGAGGAAGCAATGGAGCCCTCTGAACAACCGGAAGTGGTGCCCCAACTCTCGTTGCCTGAACTGCTCTACGCTGCATTCTTCCAGTCTTCTGCTGGCCATCTGGGGAGAGACAGGGAGCAGTTTGTGAGACCATACCCATGTGTATGAATGTACACAAGGAATAATACAGTATTAGCTCTGATTTAGCACATTGTATTGCACCTCTGCATTAGCGCTGGATAAGAGGGTGCCGTTTGCATTCTGTATTTGCATTCTACAAAATTATCCGCTTTACCTCCCTATATTCTGTTACTATCAGCACTTGCTATTAGTACAGAGTATGAATGTTGGCAGAGCTTCCTCACCTGCACCTGGCTGCAGCGATAGTTGTTCACCTGTCCATCAGTAATCCATTGGTTGGGGCAGTAATTCCCAAATGCCTTCACCCATTGGGGTCTTTCTTCCCCCCTGTGCTCTTTGTTTTGCTGAGCTGTAGTCCTGCAACAAAATCAGGGAGAGCAAAACACACATTCATCACTCATTCCAAAAACTACTCAATCCCCAAATACGTCCTGAAGCTGAACACAATTAAACATATTTTGCCCACCAAAGGATTTCAGTATTTTAAAATGAGTCATTTAATTGGCTTAGGTGGTAAGAGCAGTCGTCTGGCAGTCGAAGGGTTGCCGGTTTGATCCCACTCTGGGACACTCCCAGGGTGCCTTACATGGCAGCCAATCGCCGTTGGTGTGTGTGCAGGTGTGAGTATGAATGGGTGAATGAGAAGCATCAATTGTACAGCGCTTTAGATAAAAGCGGGATATACAAACATCCCCTTGTCTCACACTTGACTGATGTCCGTTATATATAAATGACATAGCAAGACATAACGATAGTTAGTTACTGGCATTTTTAAAAGAACAGTCAAATCAATGTCCTGTCTGGCACTGTCAGGGCGGTTATTTCCATGTACAGGGCATCCTGTTTGCCACTTACCACTGCTGATGGCCGCCCTGCTTCTGGGACAGCTTCAGCTTCCCGACCCTTTCCTTCAACTGGAGAGAAACATTGCAAGAACATTGTACTTGTGCATTGATGTATCGTAAATAGCTATTACTGTATATTGTGAGGTGTGCTAGTAGCAGAACTTTTCCCACGGAGGGCCTCCTGCTTCGTGGAGAAACCAGAGCTTGATGTGATGTGTCTCTTGACGGCAACCATTTGAAAAACAGCCTCAGCGAACCTGGAAATAAGACACAAGCACAGCATTAAACCTTAACCACTGTAGGTAGACCCGATTGGCTTCTATACTCACGTCTTCCGCAGGCTGCCTGCTGCCATTGGCTGATCTTTCAGGGCCATCTGTAGCTCTTGGGCCATGGCCTGGAGACAACAAGAGGAATGAAGATCCTGCGTTTTGAAGAGGGTTAGTGTGCTCTGAAAGGAGAGACAGCCAATGGTTCACTGGTGGTAACAGTTAAGCATTAATGAATGGGTAAAATGCACGCATTAATAATCTATTAAAGCTATGTAAGAAATGGCCAATGGTAAACTGTCCTAAGTAACAGTGGGCAGATGTGATGGATTGCACTGTGTTGATAGTTATTGTTCACCTGGGCTTTGAAGAAGTAATCTCTGGTTTCTGGCTCCATGATTGTCTGCTGCTCGGTACCCCCACCATCTCCCCCAGGGTACTTACCAGTGTGGGGTGTAGTGGGTTTAAGTGTCCCCACTGTACCGCAACCCACTACACCACACACTGCTAGGTACCCCCACCATCCCCCCCAGGGTACATACCAGTGCGGGGTGTAGTGAGTTTAACCATTGTACTGCGACCCACTGCACCACACGCTGCTAGGTACCCCCACCATCCCCCCCAGGGTACTAACCAGTGTGGGGTGTAGTGGGTTTAAGTGTCTGCACTGCACCGCAACCCACTACACCCCACACTGCTAGGTACCCCCACCATCCCCCCCAGGGCACTTACCAGTGTGGGGTGTAGTGAGTTTAACCACTGTACTGCGACCAACTACAGGTCCCAGGTAATTGTTTGTTATTGCTGTCTCTCAACATTTATCAGTAGACTAGCGGCTATTTAGTGTATGTAAATGCAAAGAATAAGCAGACCAGCTCCCCCCCCCCGTTCAACAGTCTACCTCCACCTACCCCCCCTCCCCCCGTTCGACAGTCTACCTCCTCCTGCCCCCCCTCCCCCCTTTCGACAGTCTACCTCCACCTGCCCCCCCTCCCCCCGTTCGACAGTCTGTCAGATTGTTCATTGCAGCCTCATACAGCTGTGTCATTTCATTCAGATTCCATTCCGTGGTCTGACACAGCTCTGACATGGCAACCAGCTTCTCCTCCCCGGTCTCAAACTTCAAAGTCATGGCAGCCAGCTCCTGCTCCTTGTCCTGAAAGAGCTGCATCACGGCCTCCAGACTGATCATATTCTGCTGAGCAAGCCATACCAGGGACTCCAGTTTTTCCTTTTTAGCCTCAGACTGGGAGGTCAAATCTGTCAGTTTCTTCGGAATGGTCTGGAACAAGTCTGACATGGCCGGCAGCTTCTCTTCGCTTGTGCCAGGCTTTAAAGTCACAGAACCCAGAGCCTCCTCCTTGTCCCTGCATAACTGCATCACAGTCTCAAGGCTTTCTCCTCTCTCCTGTCCAAGCTGCTTCTCGGATGCCAGGTTGTCCCTTGTAGCCTCGTACAGCTTGGTCATGCCATTCAGTTTGTCTTCCTTGGCCTGACACAGCTCTAACATGGCCGCCAGCTTCTCCTCCCCGGTCTCAAACTTCAAAGTCATAGCAGCCAGCTCCTGCTCCTTGTCCCTGCATAACTGCGTCACAGTCTCAAGGCTTTCTGCTCTCTCCTCTCCAAGCTTCTTCTCACATGCCTGGTTCTCCCTTGCAGCCTCATACAGGTAGGTCATGAGAGTCAGTTTTTCTTCCCTGGCCTGACACAGCTCTGACATGGCCGCTAGCTTCTCCTCCCCGGTCTCAAACTTCAAAGTCATGGCAGCCAGATCCTCCTCCTTGTTCCTGCATATTTGTGACAGAGTCTCAAGGCTTTCTCCTCTCTCCTGTCCAAGCGGTTTATCGGATACCAGGTTGTCTATTGTAGCCTCGTGCAGGTAGGTCAAGTCTGTCAGTGCCTTCTCTGTGATCTGCCATAGCTCTGACATGGCCGCCAGCTTCCCCTCCCCGGTCTCAAACTTCAAAGTCATGGCAGCTAGCTCCTGCTCCTTGTCCCTGCATAACTGCGTTACAGTCTCAAGGCTTTCTGCTCTCTCCTCTCCAAGCTTCTTCTCACATGCCTGGTTCTCCCTTGCAGCCTCATACAGGTAGGTCATGAGAATCAGTTTTTCTTCCCTAGCCTGACACAGCTCTGACATGGCCGCTAGCTTCTCCTCCCCGGTCTCAAACTTCAAAGTCATGGCAGCCAGATCCTCCTCCTTGTTCCTGCATATTTGTGACAGAGTCTCAAGGCTTTCTCCTCTCTCCTGTCCAAGCTGTTTATCGGATACCAGGTTGTCTATTGTAGCCTCGTGCAGGTAGGTCAAATCTGTCAGTGCCTTCTCCGTGATCTGCCATAGCTCTGACATGGCCGCCAGCTTCCCCTCCCCGGTCTCAAACTTCAAAGTCATGGCAGCCAGCTCCTGCTCCTTGTCCCTGCATAACTGCGTCACAGTCTCAAGGCTTTCTGCTCTTTCCTCTCCAAGCTTCTTCTCACATGCCTGGTTCTCCCTTGCAGACTCATACAGGTAGGTCATGATAGTCAGTTTTTCTTCCCTGGCCTGACACAGCTCTGACATGGCCGCTAGCTTCTCCTCCCCGGTCTCAAACTTCAAAGTCATGGCAGCCAGATCCTCCTCCTTGTTCCTGCATATTTGTGACAGAGTCTCAAGGCTTTCTCCTCTCTCCTGTCCAAGCTGTTTATCGGATACCAGGTTGTCTATTGTAGCCTCGTGCAGGTAGGTCAAGTCTGTCATTGCCTTCTCCGTGGTCTGACACAGCTCTGACATGGCCGCTAGCTTCTCCTCCCCGGTCTCAAACTTCAAAGTCATGTCAGCAAGCTCCTCCTCCTTGTTCCTGCATAACTGCGTCACAGTCTCAAGGCTTTCTGCTCTCTCCTCTCCAAGCTGCTTCTCGGATGCCAGGTTGTCCCTTGTAGACTCGTACAGCTTGGTCATGCCATTCAGTTTGTCTTCCTTGGCCTGACACAGCTCTATCATGGCAGCCAGCTCCTGCTCCTTGTCCCTGAATATCTGCACCATAGTTTCCAGGTCTTCTTCTTTCTCCTCTACAAGCTGCCTCTCTGCTGCCAGGTTGGCACTCGTAGCCTCATACAGCTTGGTCAAGTCTGTCAATGTCTTCTCCGTGGTCTGACACAGCTCTGACATGGTTGCCAGCTTCTTTTCGCTTTTCTCATGTTTTGAAGTTATGGCAGCCAGCTCCTGCTCCTTGTCCCTGCATAACTGCGTCAAAGTCTCCAGGTGTTTCCCCCTCTCCTCTCCAAGCTGCCTCTCTGCTGTCAGTTTGTCCGTTGTAGCCTCAAACCGGTAGGTCAAGTCTGTCATTGCCTTCTCCGTGGTCTGACACAGCTCTGACATAGCCGCTAGCTTCTCCTCCCCGGTCTCAAACTTCAAAGTCATGTCAGCAAGCTCCTCCTCCTTGTTCCTGCATAACTGCGTCACAGTCTCCAGGTCTTCTTCTTTCTCCTCTACAAGCTGCCTCTCTGCTGCCAGGTTGGCACTCGTAGCCTCATACAGCTTGGTCAAGTCTGTCAATGTCTTCTCCGTGGTCTGACACAGCTCTGACATAGTTGCCAGCTTCTCTTCGCTTTTCTCATGTTTTGAAGTAATGGCAGCCAGCTTCTGCTCCTTGTCCCTGCATAACTGCGTCAAAGTCTCCAGGTGTTTCCCCCTCTCCTCTCCAAGCTGCCTCTCTGCTGCCAGTTTGTCCGTTGTAGCCTCAAACCGGTAGGTCAAGTCTGTCAGTGCCTTCTCCGTGGTCTGACACAGCTGTGACATGGTTGCCAGCTTCTCTTTGCTCGTCTTATTCTTTCCAGTCATGGCAGCAAGCTCCTGCTCCTTGTCCCTGCCTATCTGCACCATAGTCTCAAAGTGTTTCCCTCTCTCCTCTCCAAGCTGCCTCTCTGCTTCCAGGTTGTCCCTTGTAGCCTCGTACAGCTTGGTCAAGTCTGTCAGTTTGTCTTCCTTGGCTTGACACAGCTCTGACATGGCAGCCAGATCCTCCTCCTTCTTCCCGCATGTTTGTGTCATAGTCTCTAGGCTTTGTCCTCTCTCCTGTCCACGCTGTATCTCGACTGTCAGATTGTTCATTGCGGCCTCATACTGCTCGCTTACAGCAGCCAGTTCATCCTCCTTAGCCTGACAGATGTGCTCCATGGCTGTCAGCTTCTCCTCACCCATCTCGACCTTTACGGCTATAGCAGCCAGCACCTTGTCCTTCCTCTTCTTTGGCATGAATCTCATCAGTTTCCTTAAGGCCATCTCTGACAGCTCTGCTTCCTTAAGTCCTTCTTCCTCAGCCTTTGCTGCTTCTTTCGGGCAACTATTTCTCATGGCTGAAAGTTCCTTCTACAAGGCCTGGACGATGTTGCAGTGTTGCTTTCAGTTACCTCCTCTACAAGACAGCTGGACGATTCCTGTTCAAAAGAGGACATTCATCACTTTGTCAAAATAGCTAAGAATATGTCTACCCATCGATTCCACAAAAGTCACAATTCTGTGTGTAAATGGTTGGCCTTTATCCAAAGCACTGTACAATTGATGCTCCGCCTTCACCCTTTAATACACACACTCACGGCAACTGGCTGCCATGCAAGGCACCGACCAGCTCGTCAGGAGCATTTGGGGGTTAGGTGTCTTGCTCAGGGACACTTCGACACAGCCCGGGCGGGGATCGAACCGGCAACCCTCCGACTGCCAGACAACTGCTCTTACTGCCTGAGCCATGTCGCCATGAGTGAGTAGTTGTGAGATGCCAAGTGCCACAGTGTTAGCATCATTGTTAACCAGCTGGCCAAACTGCCCATTACAGCCGATCTGACCTGAAGCAGAGTTCTTGCAGGCAATCCTTGTTCCTGCTGAAGTTTCTGAATCTTCTTATTGTTCCTTGTCTCGCTCACTTTGAAAGCAATGTTAAAATGGAAATGAAACATTAAATTTCATCACATTCTAAAAGGCAGTAGAGTAGGCTAGCTAAGTCATGTAAAGTGGTAGTTAATGTCTAAAATTAAATTAAATTAAAAAAAGATCAAATCACAGACAGGACAATTAAAGGTGCAATAGGTAAGACTTTTGTGTTAAAACATAGTTACAAGACCATTTTAAATCTCTTCCTATCATTGAAAAAGGCTCACTCACATGTTGACTCACCCTCTGCCTGTGTTTAAATTCAGGTTTCAAAGTGTACATTTGTCAGGCTGTCAAATGCATCAAAACATTGTACAGCTGTACAGCAATTAAAGCTCATTGGTTGAAAAATGGTTCCAACAGCCACAGAAAATGGCATTCTGGGGGCTTTTTCTGACTGTTCGTGTCGCTGCCCAAATTGTACTCCAGACAAGCAATCACTGAAACTCAGTGCTATTGCTATTGCTACTATTATCCAAGCCAAGAATAGTTCTAGTAAGAAAATGTTCGCTGAACAGGTGACTTTATGAAATGTTGATTTTAATGTGCTGCGCCAGCACACTATGTTTTGACTTTTTGAAGTTAGTTTTCACTTTAGCCAACCAACTATATATGAGCAAGCAACTTATTTGGCTGCGTAACTATCTGGTTATATAACTAAGATATGATAGTGAAGGGAAGCTATCACTGAAACTGTATACTACTATTGCTATTATCCAAGCGAATAATACACATCGAGTTGATACCAGTTTGTTATTGGTAGCAACAAGCAAATTAGCTATTAGTTAGCTTGCCGAATTTACAAATATCCACCTGAGACACAACGCCTGTGCAACAACGCTTTCTACTATGTTCGTATTGCCTCAGGTGGATATTTGTAAATTAATTGAGCTAACTATGGCTAAAACTGCTATAGTTCTATAACTAGATATGTAGTCTTCGCTTGGATAATAAGGAATAGTACACAGTGTCATGGATTGCTTGTCCGGAGTGCAAATTGGGCAGCTACACGCGAACGATCTGAATAAGCCCCCACGCCATTGGCTATGGCAATTAGAACCATTTTTCAACCAATGAGCTTCAATTATTGCACAGCTGCGCAGTAATGGCCGTCAACTGTACATTTTGAAACTACAATTTAAGGACTATAAACACAGGCAGAGGCTGAGTCAACTTGTCAGTGAGCCTTTTTCAATGATAGGAAGGGATTTACAATGGTCTTGTAACAATGTTTTAACACAAAAATCTTACCTTTAAGTGCACACAGGGCAAAGAGAAAAATATATATAATTTTTGGCTGCGTTGTAGCCTACAAGACGCTAAAGGAAAATAAGTAGGCTAATTGTACATACATGATGTATTCCATAAACGTTCCATGAGAAAATTAACATTTAACGTACATTTTGCATGGTGTATAGCCTAATATCGCTCCGGAAAATAACATTGTTAGCGCAACAATATATCACGTTAAGTAAAAAATAACTCACCACAAGCGATATAATGATAGCGATCCCCGCGACTGAATTGAGCTGAGAAAAAATGAAACAGACATGGTAGCCCTTGTAGCCGACACATTTCCCCAAAAATTCATCAAACACCGCATTTAGCTGGTCTTGCAATGGGGTTTCGTATGGCATTCTAGCTAAACGAAAACAAAACTTAACAGAGCTTACTCGCTCTACATGGAAAATATATTTCGTAAGACTTACAATTTCAGAAGAGACCGAAACAAATGTTCCGTTATCAAGAATGCGAATACGAATGTTAATAAGTTATAAAATCGACTGGGTTGTAATGACGAACAGGTTCCGTGAAGTAGGTAGGTTTATGATCTTGCCGACGTGAAAACCCCGTTTTTATTAAAAAAAATAATTTCCACTGTGACGTAGTCCTACTCACTGAAAATACAGTGACGTAATCATTTTAACGGAAAACTCAAAGTTGTTTTTTTTAAATTCTCCTCAGGGGAATGCGAATTATTCGTTATTGATATAACTTAATATATATATACCCAGGTAGCCAGCATATTTGGGCCTAGTCCGGTACATTTGACGCACTGGCGGCTTGTGCAAAATATTATGGGCCAGCTATGTGGAATAACAGTATCTTTTCCCACAATCAGTGTCGTCCCACAATTGCATGTATGAAAGCTGCTATATAAATAAAGTGTATTATTATTATTATTATTATTATTATTATTATTATTATTATTATTATTATTCTTGTTATTATTATTATTATTATTATTATTATTATTATTATTATTATTATTATAAAACAGGCCATGTTCGCTCGTTTGCTGTTATTTCGATGTTTTAGATGAAGTAGCTATTTTCTAATCAAACGTAATCCGAATCGAAAATAAAAAATGTGAATGCACGTTGACTTACTGTTGCTCTGATAGACGCTTTCAGTTACTGTAGAGGGCCCCACCACGCAAGCTACAGTTGAGGCCAAAATTATTAGCCCCCCAGGAATTATGAACATTTTCCTAAAATTCTGCCCAATGCTTGCATTATTGCTAAAACATTCACCAGTGCTATTTAGTAGCTTTTGGTACATTTTGGGATGTAAAATACATTTTTTGACTTTCTTCATATGAAATATAGTGAAAAATGGGGTGGTCAAAAATATTAGCCCCCATGTGTATTTTTGCTTTCAAAACACATACAATCAACCAATTAGCTTTCAAACCACACCTGTGCAGTCAATTAGCTTCCCAACAACACCTGAGCATTCAATCAGCATTGAGCTTCACTTAAGGGACTCCAAAGAACAGGGCACTTGAACACATTGAGAGGGACTACTCTTACTCACCATGCCAAAGACAAAGGAAATCAGTCTTGAGCTCAGAAAGAAGATAGTGGAGGCTCATAATAAGGGGGAAGGCTATACTGCCATTTCCAAGTGTTTTACAGTGTCTAGAACAGCTGTACGTTGCATCATTGCTAAGTACAAGGTGACAAATTCTGGGCGTGGTCGAAAGCGCAAGATTTCAAGAACTCGGAGATGTCAACAAGAAGCCCCGGACATCTGCCAAGATGATTGTTGCTGACCTGGCCTCTTCTGGAGTTAATGTTTCTAGGAACACAGTTGTGAGGGCTCTCCATCGTGGTGGGATTCAGGGCCATCGTCCCAGAAGAACCCCTTTACTCAAAGAGCAGCACATCAGAGCCAGACTGAGGTTTGCCCGTGAACATTTGAAAGGTAAAGATGAGTTTTGGAAGTCTGTCCTTTGGTGTGATGAGACTAAACTGGAACTGTTTGGCCACATGGATGTTGCTTATGTTTGGCGAAGAAAGGGCGAGGCCTTCAACCCTAAGAACACAGTTCCCACAGTTAAACATGGTGGTGGGAGCATCATGCTGTGGGGCTGTTTTGCAGCCTCAGGCACAGGGAGCCTTGTTCGGGTGCATGGCATCATGAAAAAAGAAAATTATATTGACATTTTGAGGGATAATATGAAGAAATCTGCTCTTAATCTAGGCTTAGGTCGTCGCTGGGTCTTCCAACAAGACAATGATCCAAAGCATACCTCAAAATTGGTCCAACAGTTATTAAAGGACACCAAAACCAAGGTCCTGGAGTGGCCCGCACAGAGCCCAGATCTCAATCCTATTGCTCAAAGTGAATGTCCATGCTCGGAAACCACGCAATTTGGACCACCTGGAACAATTTGCAATGGAAGAATGGGCCAAAATCCCTCAAGAGACATGTGCCAACCTTGTGAAGAACTACTCCTAAGAGGTTGTTGTCAGTTGTGGCCCAGAAAGGGTACACTATTGAGTATTAATGGCCAGGGGGCTAATAATTTTGGCTGTGTCATTTTTGCCTTTTCTTGTTTCAACTCAGTGCATCAATAAAATATTCTAATCAAAAGTAGTGGGCATTTTGTTTTTGATATTTTGGAAACAAACAAACTATAAACACTTGTTGTTAATGGTCATTTCCATGGCGAAATCAAAGGTTTTGTCTGATTTCACAAGGGGGCTAATAATTTTGGCCTCAACTGTATATGCATTGATGCACTTGAGTACAGCGCCGTGAAGCTAGCAACAATTAGACTTCCTGTACAGAAGTTCCGGTCTCAAATTCCTGTGATTTTCCGTCAAAATAAGAGCTGCTGAGTAATGTTAAATAATGAGTTAGTTACCGCGTTTTCTGCACTTCCTCACATAATTACCATTGCTTAAATTCATTGCTGATCCAACTCATAAAAGTCAGCGAGCAACTAGCTTGCTACTTGACTAGTTACTATAAAGTAGGCCAAGCATAAATTGCTTGACACTGTCGGTTCAATAACAGCTCATTTGCATACCTGCTTACTGTTTGAAAAAAATGTTGCCAAATATGAAGGGGCATACATTAAATCTATGTATATCTATAAAATTTTACATTTATTATCTAAAATCATGTTCCCAGCAATTGTTGCTGTATTTACAGCGTGGTAAGGGCATGTAATGCCATTGACTGTCAATTCACGAGCAGCTCATTTGCATAGCCCATCACTCAAAAACTATAAATTGTTACCAAATGAAAGGGAGTATACATTTGTTAGCTGGACCATATCTTTAATATTCTACAGTATTTTCTGTGAAATCATGTTCCCAGCAATTGAATAGCTTTCTCTGTTTTCTTCTAATAAGTTCTATTTTTTCAAAGATAATTTCAAAGTAGTTTCTGTGCAATACAGACATGACACTTTGTTTAGAGTTTATTTCAAACTGTCAACAGTCCTTGCATATTGGAAGTCTCCCACACCAAACCCGATGGAAATAAAGACACTATCGCTCCAATGGTCATTGGGAAAAATGTAAATGCATACAGGAAGTACTGTGGTTAATCATTCTGGTAAAATTCCCAGTAGTTTAGGAATCAGTACCACCTGAATTGTGCTTCACATAACAGTAGTTTAACATCGCTCTCCAAAAGAAATGTCCAATTTACTTAAATCGCACTGCAAAGCTGCATGTACACATCTCCAGGAAGCTGTAACCTCACTTTCCCATGAATGTTAATATTAGTGCTATAAAAATATGGATTGTGTTTTGCTGGCAACAGGCCAGTCTTTGTCTCAACACATACTCCTCGGATTAGATGAGAGTTTGAAATCATTGGCAGAATAGCACTAATGATTTATTAATAATGAATTGTCCTGAATCCTCCACAGGGTTTACAGTCAGTAATGTGGTTTAGGTTCTGTGGAAGGGTGTCTGATATGTCATATTTAGGGGGAATCCTCCAGAGGGTTAACAGTCAGTAATGTGGTTTAGGTGCTGTGAAAGGGTGTCTCTGATATGTCATACAGTCAGGTCCATAAATATTGGGACATCGACACAATTCTCCTCTTTTTGGCTCTATACACCACCACAATGGATTTGAAATGAAACGAACAAGATATGCTTTAACTGCAGACCTTCAGCTTTAATCTGAGGGTATTTACAAATACTGTCCCGCCTGGACTATTGCAACCCTCTGCTGGCTGGCCTTCCAGCATCTGCCATCAGACCCCTACAACTGATCCACAATGCTGCAGCCCGTCTGGTATTCAATGTTCCCAGACATTCACATGTCACCCCCCTGCTCCGCAACCTCCACTGGCTGCCTGTTATGGCTCGCATCAAATTTAAAACTTTGGTGCTCGCCTACCAGGCAGTTAAACGATCAGCCCCTGTATATATTCAATCCCTTATCAAGACCTATACACCAAATGTAATGTAATGTAAAAACTGAAGGGGAAATGCCCCAAGAACAAGCAGGAACTGAAGACAGTTGCAGTAGAGGCCTGGCAGAGCATCACCAGGGATGAAACCCAGCGTCTGGTGATGTCTATGCGTTCCAGACTTCAGGCTGTAATTGACTGCAAAGGATTTGTAACCAAGTATTAAAAAGTGAAAGTTTGATTTATGATTGTTAGTTTGTCCCATTACTTTTGGTCCCTTAAAAAGTGGGAGGCACAAATACAAACTGTTGTAATTCCTACACCGTTCACCTGATTTGGATGTAAATACCCTCAAATTAAAGCTGAAAGTCTGCAGTTAAAGCACATCTTGTTCGTTTCATTTCAAATCCATTGTGGTGGTGTATAGAGCCAAAAAGATGAGAATTGTGTTGATGTCCCAATATTTATGGACCTGACTGTATGTAGGGGGAATCCTCCACAGGGTTTGCAGTCAGTAATGTGGTTTAGGTGCTGTGAAAGGGTGTCTCTGATACGTCATATGTAGGGGGAATCCTCCACAGGGTTGGCAGTCAGTAATGTGGTTTAGGTGCTGTGAAAGGGTGTCTCTGATACGTCATATGTAGGGGGAATCCTCCACAGGGTTTGCAGTCAGTAATGTGGTTTAGGTGCTGTGAAAGGGTGTCTCTGATAAGGTCATATTTCGGGGAGATTGGCTGCTCCTCGGTGCGTGAGCGGGGAAGCGTCCGCTAACGGGCGTCCTTGAGGCAGAGCTCGGCAGACAGACGCACAGCGGGGCGCGTACTGCGTTACCGTGGAGATCGCCGCATAGCTGCGCCCGTTACACGCGCCTGTCCCAGCGTCCCGCGGAGGAGAGCGCTAATTAAGAGGGCAGGTGGGCACACTTACGGAACGGCTACCTGCCGGGCCGGTCTGACGGTGGGCCTTTTCCGGATTTTTCCGTTCAGAAGCGCCTCCTCTCCGGTAACGGTGAACGCGTGAGTACAGACACTGTCAATGAGGTGGAAAATTCAAATGGAAAATCTTCACAAAATGGCGGCGTTCCAGAAATGCTCGGCCAGCTGGTCTCCTGAAAATGGCTGCTGAGCCGATGGGTGATAATGACCCCGGGCTATGCCAAGCCTGACATGGCCCTGAGATAAATCTCACTCACTCTTTGGCTGTTTGGGGAACCAGTGCAAACCAAGGTTTGTATTTCAAAAATGTACAAAAACACCGTAACTAGCAGCTCGGAGAGCCAATATTGTAAGATCAGAATTATGGGATAACAATAGCTTCCAGATTTAAGATGGTCCCTCATGTGACAGATTAGCAGGACACACAAATACGCCGCCGCCCCCCCCCCCTTGCCAACTTCAATGGATTCCCACGCTTAAGCCAATAAAAATGTATATATTACATGACATCATTGGCATTTGGCAGACGTTCTTATCCAGAGCGACGTACAGTTGATAAGACTAAGCAGGAGACAATCCTCCCCTGGAGCAATGCAGGGTGAAGGGCCTTTGCTCAAGGGCCCAACGGCTGTGCGGATCTTATTGTGGCTACATTGGGGATCGAACCACCGACCTTGCGGGTCTCAGTCTGTAGTGAGCATACATGGTTTAGACTAGCAGTCTGTAGTGAACGTACAAGGTTTAGACTAGCAGTCTGTAGTGAGCGTACACGGTTTAGACTAGCAGTCTGTAGTGAACATACATGGTTTAGACTAGCAGTCTGTAGTGAGCAAACATGGTTTACACTAGCAGTCTGTAGTGAGCATTCATGGTTTAGACTAGCAGTCTGTAGTGAACATACATGGCTTAGACTAGCAGTCTGTAGTGAGCATACATGGTTTAGGCTAGCAGTCTGTAGTGAGCATACATGGCTTAGACTAGCAGTCTGTAGTGCGTCTACACGGTTTAGGCTTGCAGTCTATAGTGAGCATACATGGTTTAGACTAGCAGTCTGTAATGAGCGTTCATGGTTTAGACTAGCATTCTGTAGTGAGTATTCATGGTTTAGACTAGCATTCTGTAGTCAGCATACGTGGTTTAGACTAGCAGTCTGTAGTGAGCATATGTCGGAGGGTCAGGAGCTGCAAAAGCTTCCCCTGCTACCCCGCTACCACAGGTACCGGAATCCACCCACCACAAACAACCAGAACACAGGGATAAGGTAAGCAGAGTCTTTAATACAATTTTTTAAACCACTCATAACAGGGCAGCCGCCCCGCTCTGACCCCCCCTCCCGTCTCCATCACCCCCCTGCTCGTATGGTGGCCCCACCCACCGAATAACCCCAGGCCACATGGGGATCAACACACCGGGAAGAGGGGGGTTCACACACTCATACGAATGCACACACAGAGGCACACAGTCACTCACACACCCAAAATATACAACTAAGTTAACTGTAACCCTTATGTTGGAGGCAAACTAACGACCAACAGGATTTGCTTCCAAGAGGGCGAAAACCCCCCCAAAAAAACCTTGTCAGCTTGATAGGGTCTGATTATCTAACCGGCGTACAGCCGAGTGCTAACAAAGGAAAAAAGGGGGGAAATTCCCTCTCTGTCCCCTAATGGCAACAAAGGTTTTCACCTTAAAAGCAAATCTACTCACCGCATTTAAAATAGCAGCAGCAAACTAATATTAGCCTCTGATTCAAAGCACTAAAAACAACACTTAATCTCCTTCGTCCCTTTGCAAACACACAACACCACAAACAGGGAGTGCGTAGACACGTAGATGCGTATCAAACCAAAAGCGTCAACAGCGTCTCAACCAGCTCCGTCATGCACACACACACTCACGTACACAGAGGCGAACACAGGCACTCACACACATGCACGCACAGATGTACACACACACACATGCACACACACTCACATATGCATAGAGGCACACACAGACACTCACATACACACAGAGGCACACACACACACACACACACACACACACACAGAGGCACACAAACACACACACACACACACACACAGAGGCACACAAACACACACACATGCACATACACACTCACACACATGCACACAGAGGCACACACACACACACACACACACAGAGGCACACAAACACACACACACACACACACGCACACAAACAGAAATCTAAGGGTGGGATGCGACTCGACTCGGCTCGCGTCACAGGTGCCGGACTGACCCCGCGTACCAAAATGAAACCACCACTTCGGGCTGCTCAGGAGGCTACCGTGCCTTCTCCTGACACTGTTCCTCTTGGGGAAACACTGGCTCATGTACAGGACCCAAACCGGGTTCCACCTCAGTGGTCCTGCTTCCTGGTCCCGTTTGGCTTCCTCCTCGTCTGGGGGCTCCTTCCAGGTGTCGCCCACTGGACAGGCACGCAGGTGGGTTCGGTGTGGGGTCCTTCGGGCCGGAACACATACAGCGGCCGCTCCGGCTGCAGCCGGCGGGCAACAACAAACTGACGGGGAGACCACCTCGGGGCCAGCTTACCTCGCTCCCGGCGCCTGAAGTTCCACACAAGCACCCGGTCCCCCAGCAATAACGGCAAGATCTTAAGCTGCTGTGAATGCCGTTGTTATAAGCCTTGAGCAGAGTGGGCAGCCACTCCAGCCACCAGCCCTGTTCGCCCTCCTGGAGAGACCCCAGGAGAGACAGCAGGGTTTGGTTAAACCGCTCACAAGCCCCTTCGCCGTGCTGGTGGTAGGGGATAGTGCGGATCTTAGTGCACCCATAGAGCTCACAGAATGAAGTCCCAGTGCTGCACAAAACTGGTCCATGGCCACCAGCTCCAGAGGACAGGAGGTGGAGAGGGGGACCAGGGGGACCAGTACCTCCGGCTCGGCCTCCACTGCCGACCGTCTTTCCCCAACCCCAGCCAGTAGGACCGCTGACGCAGGACAACCTCCACCTTGTTGGCTCCCAGGTGGCACAAGGCCTGATGGTACCACTGCCGGACAAAGGCAAGCAAAAGCAACCTCCACAGTGGTTCTTCCAACAGGCGGTACAGGATCCCACAACCCAATCCCGCCACTACATGTGGGACTGGTCGGTTCTGCAGCGGGTACAGCAAGTGTAGGAGCGGAGGTTGGCTCCACCGGAGGAGGGTAGGTGGTGGAGGGAGTGGGAGCAGTTGCGGCTAGAGGGGGGGATCCTGTACCGCCGGTAGATGGGCCACTGTGGGTGGCACGCAGCGTCTGCCAGTGGGACCATCAGGCCTTGGGCCACCTGTGAGCCAACAAGGTGGAGGTAGTCCTGCGTCGGTGGTTCTACTGGCTGGAGGTGGAGGCCATGGTCCAGCTTGGAGCAGCCCCGAGCGACTCCTTCTTGTTCTCCTTGGTGGCATCATTCTGTAAGCTCTATGGGTGCACTAAGATCCGCACTATCCCCTACCACCAGCAGGGCAATGGGGCCTGCGAGCGGTTCAACCAAACTCCCCAGGAGGGCGAACAGGCTTAGGGTCAGGGTTATTGGTGGCCGGAGCACCTGCACGCTCCGCTCAAGGCTTATAACAACGACATTCATAGTAGCAGCGGCTTTGCTGGGGGACCGGGTGCTGGTGCGGAACTTCAGGCGCCGGGAGCGAGGTAAGCTGGCCCTCGAGGCGGTCTCCCCGTCCGATCAGCTGCAGCTGCTGTATGTGTTCCGGTCCGAAGGAGGTCGGGAGGAGTGAACCCTACACTGGACCGGCCTGCGTGCCTACCCGTGGGTGACGCCTGGAGGGAGCCCCCAGACGAGGAGGAAGTCGAACAGGAACCGGAACGCGGTGTGGGTCCCGGCCCGGGGTCCTGTACGTGAGCCAGCTCTTCCCCTGGAGGAACAGCATCAGGAGGAAGCAATGGAGCCCTCTGAACAACCGGAAGTGGTGCCCCAACTCTCGTTGCCTGAACTGCTCTACGCTGCATTCTTCCAGTCTTCTGCTGGCCATCTGGGGAGAGACAGGGAGCAGTTTGTGAGACCATACCCATGTGTATGAATGTACACAAGGAATAATACAGTATTAGCTCTGATTTAGCACATTGTATTGCACCTCTGCATTAGCGCTGGATAAGAGGGTGCCGTTTGCATTCTGTATTTGCATTCTACAAAATTATCCGCTTTACCTCCCTATATTCTGTTACTATCAGCACTTGCTATTAGTACAGAGTATGAATGTTGGCAGAGCTTCCTCACCTGCACCTGGCTGCAGCGATAGTTGTTCACCTGTCCATCAGTAATCCATTGGTTGGGGCAGTAATTCCCAAATGCCTTCACCCATTGGGGTCTTTCTTCCCCCCTGTGCTCTTTGTTTTGCTGAGCTGTAGTCCTGCAACAAAATCAGGGAGAGCAAAACACACATTCATCACTCATTCCAAAAACTACTCAATCCCCAAATACGTCCTGAAGCTGAACACAATTAAACATATTTTGCCCACCAAAGGATTTCAGTATTTTAAAATGAGTCATTTAATTGGCTTAGGTGGTAAGAGCAGTCGTCTGGCAGTCGAAGGGTTGCCGGTTTGATCCCACTCTGGGACACTCCCAGGGTGCCTTACATGGCAGCCAATCGCCGTTGGTGTGTGTGCAGGTGTGAGTATGAATGGGTGAATGAGAAGCATCAATTGTACAGCGCTTTAGATAAAAGCGGGATATACAAACATCCCCTTGTCTCACACTTGACTGATGTCCGTTATATATAAATGACATAGCAAGACATAACGATAGTTAGTTACTGGCATTTTTAAAAGAACAGTCAAATCAATGTCCTGTCTGGCACTGTCAGGGCGGTTATTTCCATGTACAGGGCATCCTGTTTGCCACTTACCACTGCTGATGGCCGCCCTGCTTCTGGGACAGCTTCAGCTTCCCGACCCTTTCCTTCAACTGGAGAGAAACATTGCAAGAACATTGTACTTGTGCATTGATGTATCGTAAATAGCTATTACTGTATATTGTGAGGTGTGCTAGTAGCAGAACTTTTCCCACGGAGGGCCTCCTGCTTCGTGGAGAAACCAGAGCTTGATGTGATGTGTCTCTTGACGGCAACCTTTTGAAAAACAGCCTCAGCGAACCTGGAAATAAGACACAAGCACAGCATTAAACCTTAACCACTGTAGGTAGACCCCATTGGCTTCTATACTCACGTCTTCCGCAGGCTGCCTGCTGCCATTGGCTGATCTTTCAGGGCCATCTGTAGCTCTTGGGCCATGGCCTGGAGACAACAAGAGGAATGAAGATCCTGCGTTTTGAAGAGGGTTAGTGTGCTCTGAAAGGAGAGACAGCCAATGGTTCACTGGTGGTAACAGTTAAGCATTAATGAATGGGTAAAATGCACGCATTAATAATCTATTAAAGCTATGTAAGAAATGGCCAATGGTAAACTGTCCTAAGTAACAGTGGGCAGATGTGATGGATTGCACTGTGTTGATAGTTATTGTTCACCTGGGCTTTGAAGAAGTAATCTCTGGTTTCTGGCTCCATGATTGTCTGCTGCTCGGTACCCCCACCATCTCCCCCAGGGTACTTACCAGTGTGGGGTGTAGTGGGTTTAAGTGTCCCCACTGTACCGCAACCCACTACACCACACACTGCTAGGTACCCCCACCATCCCCCCCAGGGTACATACCAGTGCGGGGTGTAGTGAGTTTAACCATTGTACTGCGACCCACTGCACCACACGCTGCTAGGTACCCCCACCATCCCCCCCAGGGTACTAACCAGTGTGGGGTGTAGTGGGTTTAAGTGTCTGCACTGCACCGCAACCCACTACACCCCACACTGCTAGGTACCCCCACCATCCCCCCCAGGGCACTTACCAGTGTGGGGTGTAGTGAGTTTAACCACTGTACTGCGACCCACTACAGGTCCCAGGTAATTGTTTGTTATTGCTGTCTCTCAACATTTATCAGTAGACTAGCGGCTATTTAGTGTATGTAAATGCAAAGAATAAGCAGACCAGCTCCCCCCCCCCCGTTCAACAGTCTACCTCCACCTACCCCCCCTCCCCCCGTTCGACAGTCTACCTCCTCCTGCCCCCCCTCCCCCCTTTCGACAGTCTACCTCCACCTGCCCCCCCTCCCCCCGTTCGACAGTCTGTCAGATTGTTCATTGCAGCCTCATACAGCTGTGTCATTTCATTCAGATTCCATTCCGTGGTCTGACACAGCTCTGACATGGCAACCAGCTTCTCCTCCCCGGTCTCAAACTTCAAAGTCATGGCAGCCAGCTCCTGCTCCTTGTCCTGAAAGAGCTGCATCACGGCCTCCAGACTGATCATATTCTGCTGAGCAAGCCATACCAGGGACTCCAGTTTTTCCTTTTTAGCCTCAGACTGGGAGGTCAAATCTGTCAGTTTCTTCGGAATGGTCTGGAACAAGTCTGACATGGCCGGCAGCTTCTCTTCGCTTGTGCCAGGCTTTAAAGTCACAGAACCCAGAGCCTCCTCCTTGTCCCTGCATAACTGCATCACAGTCTCAAGGCTTTCTCCTCTCTCCTGTCCAAGCTGCTTCTCGGATGCCAGGTTGTCCCTTGTAGCCTCGTACAGCTTGGTCATGCCATTCAGTTTGTCTTCCTTGGCCTGACACAGCTCTAACATGGCCGCCAGCTTCTCCTCCCCGGTCTCAAACTTCAAAGTCATAGCAGCCAGCTCCTGCTCCTTGTCCCTGCATAACTGCGTCACAGTCTCAAGGCTTTCTGCTCTCTCCTCTCCAAGCTTCTTCTCACATGCCTGGTTCTCCCTTGCAGCCTCATACAGGTAGGTCATGAGAGTCAGTTTTTCTTCCCTGGCCTGACACAGCTCTGACATGGCCGCTAGCTTCTCCTCCCCGGTCTCAAACTTCAAAGTCATGGCAGCCAGATCCTCCTCCTTGTTCCTGCATATTTGTGACAGAGTCTCAAGGCTTTCTCCTCTCTCCTGTCCAAGCGGTTTATCGGATACCAGGTTGTCTATTGTAGCCTCGTGCAGGTAGGTCAAGTCTGTCAGTGCCTTCTCTGTGATCTGCCATAGCTCTGACATGGCCGCCAGCTTCCCCTCCCCGGTCTCAAACTTCAAAGTCATGGCAGCTAGCTCCTGCTCCTTGTCCCTGCATAACTGCGTCACAGTCTCAAGGCTTTCTGCTCTCTCCTCTCCAAGCTTCTTCTCACATGCCTGGTTCTCCCTTGCAGCCTCATACAGGTAGGTCATGAGAATCAGTTTTTCTTCCCTAGCCTGACACAGCTCTGACATGGCCGCTAGCTTCTCCTCCCCGGTCTCAAACTTCAAAGTCATGGCAGCCAGATCCTCCTCCTTGTTCCTGCATATTTGTGACAGAGTCTCAAGGCTTTCTCCTCTCTCCTGTCCAAGCTGTTTATCGGATACCAGGTTGTCTATTGTAGCCTCGTGCAGGTAGGTCAAATCTGTCAGTGCCTTCTCCGTGATCTGCCATAGCTCTGACATGGCCGCCAGCTTCCCCTCCCCGGTCTCAAACTTCAAAGTCATGGCAGCCAGCTCCTGCTCCTTGTCCCTGCATAACTGCGTCACAGTCTCAAGGCTTTCTGCTCTTTCCTCTCCAAGCTTCTTCTCACATGCCTGGTTCTCCCTTGCAGACTCATACAGGTAGGTCATGATAGTCAGTTTTTCTTCCCTGGCCTGACACAGCTCTGACATGGCCGCTAGCTTCTCCTCCCCGGTCTCAAACTTCAAAGTCATGGCAGCCAGATCCTCCTCCTTGTTCCTGCATATTTGTGACAGAGTCTCAAGGCTTTCTCCTCTCTCCTGTCCAAGCTGTTTATCGGATACCAGGTTGTCTATTGTAGCCTCGTGCAGGTAGGTCAAGTCTGTCATTGCCTTCTCCGTGGTCTGACACAGCTCTGACATGGCCGCTAGCTTCTCCTCCCCGGTCTCAAACTTCAAAGTCATGTCAGCAAGCTCCTCCTCCTTGTTCCTGCATAACTGCGTCACAGTCTCAAGGCTTTCTGCTCTCTCCTCTCCAAGCTGCTTCTCGGATGCCAGGTTGTCCCTTGTAGACTCGTACAGCTTGGTCATGCCATTCAGTTTGTCTTCCTTGGCCTGACACAGCTCTATCATGGCAGCCAGCTCCTGCTCCTTGTCCCTGAATATCTGCACCATAGTTTCCAGGTCTTCTTCTTTCTCCTCTACAAGCTGCCTCTCTGCTGCCAGGTTGGCACTCGTAGCCTCATACAGCTTGGTCAAGTCTGTCAATGTCTTCTCCGTGGTCTGACACAGCTCTGACATGGTTGCCAGCTTCTTTTCGCTTTTCTCATGTTTTGAAGTTATGGCAGCCAGCTCCTGCTCCTTGTCCCTGCATAACTGCGTCAAAGTCTCCAGGTGTTTCCCCCTCTCCTCTCCAAGCTGCCTCTCTGCTGTCAGTTTGTCCGTTGTAGCCTCAAACCGGTAGGTCAAGTCTGTCATTGCCTTCCCCGTGGTCTGACACAGCTCTGACATGGCCGCTAGCTTCTCCTCCCCGGTCTCAAACTTCAAAGTCATGTCAGCAAGCTCCTCCTCCTTGTTCCTGCATAACTGCGTCACAGTCTCCAGGTCTTCTTCTTTCTCCTCTACAAGCTGCCTCTCTGCTGCCAGGTTGGCACTCGTAGCCTCATACAGCTTGGTCAAGTCTGTCAATGTCTTCTCCGTGGTCTGACACAGCTCTGACATAGTTGCCAGCTTCTCTTCGCTTTTCTCATGTTTTGAAGTAATGGCAGCCAGCTTCTGCTCCTTGTCCCTGCATAACTGCGTCAAAGTCTCCAGGTGTTTCCCCCTCTCCTCTCCAAGCTGCCTCTCTGCTGCCAGTTTGTCCGTTGTAGCCTCAAACCGGTAGGTCAAGTCTGTCAGTGCCTTCTCCGTGGTCTGACACAGCTGTGACATGGTTGCCAGCTTCTCTTTGCTCGTCTTATTCTTTCCAGTCATGGCAGCAAGCTCCTGCTCCTTGTCCCTGCCTATCTGCACCATAGTCTCAAAGTGTTTCCCTCTCTCCTCTCCAAGCTGCCTCTCTGCTTCCAGGTTGTCCCTTGTAGCCTCGTACAGCTTGGTCAAGTCTGTCAGTTTGTCTTCCTTGGCTTGACACAGCTCTGACATGGCAGCCAGATCCTCCTCCTTCTTCCCGCATGTTTGTGTCATAGTCTCTAGGCTTTGTCCTCTCTCCTGTCCACGCTGTATCTCGACTGTCAGATTGTTCATTGCGGCCTCATACTGCTCGCTTACAGCAGCCAGTTCATCCTCCTTAGCCTGACAGATGTGCTCCATGGCTGTCAGCTTCTCCTCACCCATCTCGACCTTTACGGCTATAGCAGCCAGCACCTTGTCCTTCCTCTTCTTTGGCATGAATCTCATCAGTTTCCTTAAGGCCATCTCTGACAGCTCTGCTTCCTTAAGTCCTTCTTCCTCAGCCTTTGCTGCTTCTTTCGGGCAACTATTTCTCATGGCTGAAAGTTCCTTCTACAAGGCCTGGACGATGTTGCAGTGTTGCTTTCAGTTACCTCCTCTACAAGACAGCTGGACGATTCCTGTTCAAAAGAGGACATTCATTTTCACTTTGTCAAAATAGCTAAGAATATGTCTACCCATCGATTCCACAAAAGTCACAATTCTGTGTGTAAATGGTTGGCCTTTATCCAAAGCACTGTACAATTGATGCTCCGCCTTTACCCTTTAATACACACACTCACGGCGACTGGCTGCCATGCAAGGCACCGACCAGCTCGTCAGGAGCATTTGGGGGTTAGGTGTCTTGCTCAGGGACACTTCGACACAGCCCGGGCGGGGATCGAACCGGCAACCCTCCGACTGCCAGACAACTGCTCTTACTGCCTGAGCCATGTCGCCGTGAGTGAGTAGTTGTGAGATGCCAAGTGCCACAGTGTTAGCATCATTGTTAACCAGCTGGCCAAACTGCCCATTACAGCCGATCTGACCTGAAGCAGAGTTCTTGCAGGCAATCCTTGTTCCTGCTGAAGTTTCTGAATCTTCTTATTGTTCCTTGTCTCGCTCACTTTGAAAGCAATGTTAAAATGGAAATGAAACATTAAATTTCATCACATTCTAAAAGGCAGTAGAGTAGGCTAGCTAAGTCATGTAAAGTGGTAGTTAATGTCTAAAATTAAATTAAATTAAAAAAAGATCAAATCACAGACAGGACAATTAAAGGTGCAATAGGTAAGACTTTTGTGTTAAAACATAGTTACAAGACCATTTTAAATCTCTTCCTATCATTGAAAAAGGCTCACTCACATGTTGACTCACCCTCTGCCTGTGTTTAAATTCAGGTTTCAAAGTGTACATTTGTCAGGCTGTCAAATGCATCAAAACATTGTACAGCTGTACAGCAATTAAAGCTCATTGGTTGAAAAATGGTTCCAACAGCCACAGAAAATGGCATTCTGGGGGCTTTTTCTGACTGTTCGTGTCGCTGCCCAAATTGTACTCCAGACAAGCAATCACTGAAACTCAGTGCTATTGCTATTGCTACTATTATCCAAGCCAAGAATAGTTCTAGTAAGAAAATGTTCGCTGAACAGGTGACTTTATGAAATGTTGATTTTAATGTGCTGCGCCAGCACACTATGTTTTGACTTTTTGAAGTTAGTTTTCACTTTAGCCAACCAACTATATATGAGCAAGCAACTTATTTGGCTGCGTAACTATCTGGTTATATAACTAAGATATGATAGTGAAGGGAAGCTATCACTGAAACTGTATACTACTATTGCTATTATCCAAGCGAATAATACACATCGAGTTGATACCAGTTTGTTATTGGTAGCAACAAGCAAATTAGCTATTAGTTAGCTTGCCGAATTTACAAATATCCACCTGAGACACAACGCCTGTGCAACAACGCTTTCTACTATGTTCGTATTGCCTCAGGTGGATATTTGTAAATTAATTGAGCTAACTATGGCTAAAACTGCTATAGTTCTATAACTAGATATGTAGTCTTCGCTTGGATAATAAGGAATAGTACACAGTGTCATGGATTGCTTGTCCGGAGTGCAAATTGGGCAGCTACACGCGAACGATCTGAATAAGCCCCCACGCCATTGGCTATGGCAATTAGAACCATTTTTCAACCAATGAGCTTCAATTATTGCACAGCTGCGCAGTAATGGCCGTCAACTGTACATTTTGAAACTACAATTTAAGGACTATAAACACAGGCAGAGGCTGAGTCAATTTGTCAGTGAGCCTTTTTCAATGATAGGAAGGGATTTACAATGGTCTTGTAACAATGTTTTAACACAAAAATCTTACCTTTAAGTGCACACAGGGCAAAGAGAAAAATATATATAATTTTTGGCTGCGTTGTAGCCTACAAGACGCTAAAGGAAAATAAGTAGGCTAATTGTACATACATGATGTATTCCATAAACGTTCCATGAGAAAATTAACATTTAACGTACATTTTGCATGGTGTATAGCCTAATATCGCTCCGGAAAATAACATTGTTAGCGCAACAATATATCACGTTAAGTAAAAAATAACTCACCACAAGCGATATAATGATAGCGATCCCCGCGACTGAATTGAGCTGAGAAAAAATGAAACAGACATGGTAGCCCTTGTAGCCGACACATTTCCCCAAAAATTCATCAAACACCGCATTTAGCTGGTCTTGCAATGGGGTTTCGTATGGCATTCTAGCTAAACGAAAACAAAACTTAACAGAGCTTACTCGCTCTACATGGAAAATATATTTCGTAAGACTTACAATTTCAGAAGAGACCGAAACAAATGTTCCGTTATCAAGAATGCGAATACGAATGTTAATAAGTTATAAAATCGACTGGGTTGTAATGACGAACAGGTTCCGTGAAGTAGGTAGGTTTATGATCTTGCCGACGTGAAAACCCCGTTTTTATTAAAAAAATTAATTTCCACTGTGACGTAGTCCTACTCACTGAAAATACAGTGACGTAATCATTTTAACGGAAAACTCAAAGTTGTTTTTTTTAAATTCTCCTCAGGGGAATGCGAATTATTCGTTATTGATATAACTTAATATATATATACCCAGGTAGCCAGCATATTTGGGCCTAGTCCGGTACATTTGACGCACTGGCGGCTTGTGCAAAATATTATGGGCCAGCTATGTGGAATAACAGTATCTTTTCCCACAATCAGTGTCGTCCCACAATTGCATGTATGAAAGCTGCTATATAAATAAAGTGTATTATTATTATTATTATTATTATTATTATTATTATTATTATTCTTGTTATTATTATTATTATTATTATTATTATTATTATTATTATTATTATTATTATAAAACAGGCCATGTTCGCTCGTTTGCTGTTATTTCGATGTTTTAGATGAAGTAGCTATTTTCTAATCAAACGTAATCCGAATCGAAAATAAAAAATGTGAATGCACGTTGACTTACTGTTGCTCTGATAGACGCTTTCAGTTACTGTAGAGGGCCCCACCACGCAAGCTACAGTTGAGGCCAAAATTATTAGCCCCCCAGGAATTATGAACATTTTCCTAAAATTCTGCCCAATGCTTGCATTATTGCTAAAACATTCACCAGTGCTATTTAGTAGCTTTTGGTACATTTTGGGATGTAAAATAAATTTTTTGACTTTCTTCATATCAAATATAGTGAAAAATGGGGTGGTCAAAAATATTAGCCCCCATGTGTATTTTTGCTTTCAAAACACATACAATCAACCAATTAGCTTTCAAACCACACCTGTGCAGTCAATTAGCTTCCCAACAACACCTGAGCATTCAATCAGCATTGAGCTTCACTTAAGGGACTCCAAAGAACAGGGCACTTGAACACATTGAGAGGGACTACTCTTACTCACCATGCCAAAGACAAAGGAAATCAGTCTTGAGCTCAGAAAGAAGATAGTGGAGGCTCATAATAAGGGGGAAGGCTATACTGCCATTTCCAAGTGTTTTACAGTGTCTAGAACAGCTGTACGTTGCATCATTGCTAAGTACAAGGTGACAAATTCTGGGCGTGGTCGAAAGCGCAAGATTTCAAGAACTCGGAGATGTCAACAAGAAGCCCCGGACATCTGCCAAGATGATTGTTGCTGACCTGGCCTCTTCTGGAGTTAATGTTTCTAGGAACACAGTTGTGAGGGCTCTCCATCGTGGTGGGATTCAGGACCATCGTCCCAGAAGAACCCCTTTACTCAAAGAGCAGCACATCAGAGCCAGACTGAGGTTTGCCCGTGAACATTTGAAAGGTAAAGATGAGTTTTGGAAGTCTGTCCTTTGGTGTGATGAGACTAAACTGGAACTGTTTGGCCACATGGATGTTGCTTATGTTTGGCGAAGAAAGGGCGAGGCCTTCAACCCTAAGAACACAGTTCCCACAGTTAAACATGGTGGTGGGAGCATCATGCTGTGGGGCTGTTTTGCAGCCTCAGGCACAGGGAGCCTTGTTCGGGTGCATGGCATCATGAAAAAAGAAAATTATATTGACATTTTGAGGGATAATATGAAGAAATCTGCTCTTAATCTAGGCTTAGGTCGTCGCTGGGTCTTCCAACAAGACAATGATCCAAAGCATACCTCAAAATTGGTCCAACAGTTATTAAAGGACACCAAAACCAAGGTCCTGGAGTGGCCCGCACAGAGCCCAGATCTCAATCCTATTGCTCAAAGTGAATGTCCATGCTCGGAAACCACGCAATTTGGACCACCTGGAACAATTTGCAATGGAAGAATGGGCCAAAATCCCTCAAGAGACATGTGCCAACCTTGTGAAGAACTACTCCTAAGAGGTTGGTGTCAGTTGTGGCCCAGAAAGGGTACACTATTGAGTATTAATGGCCAGGGGGCTAATAATTTTGGCTGTGTCATTTTTGCCTTTTCTTGTTTCAACTCAGTGCATCAATAAAATATTCTAATCAAAAGTAGTGGGCATTTTGTTTTTGATATTTTGGAAACAAACAAACTATAAACACTTGTTGTTAATGGTCATTTCCATGGCGAAATCAAAGGTTTTGTCTGATTTCACAAGGGGGCTAATAATTTTGGCCTCAACTGTATATGCATTGATGCACTTGAGTACAGCGCCGTGAAGCTAGCAACAATTAGACTTCCTGTACAGAAGTTCCGGTCTCAAATTCCTGTGATTTTCCGTCAAAATAAGAGCTGCTGAGTAATGTTAAATAATGAGTTAGTTACCGCGTTTTCTGCACTTCCTCACATAATTACCATTGCTTAAATTCATTGCTGATCCAACTCATAAAAGTCAGCGAGCAACTAGCTTGCTACTTGACTAGTTACTATAATGTAGGCCAAGCATAAATTGCTTGACACTGTCGGTTCAATAACAGCTCATTTGCATACCTGCTTACTGTTTGAAAAAAATGTTGCCAAATATGAAGGGGCATACATTAAATCTATGTATATCTATAAAATTATACATTTATTATCTAAAATCATGTTCCCAGCAATTGTTGCTGTATTTACAGCGTGGTAAGGGCATGTAATGCCATTGACTGTCAATTCACGAGCAGCTCATTTGCATAGCCCATCACTCAAAAACTATAAATTGTTACCAAATGAAAGGGAGTATACATTTGTTAGCTGGACCATATCTTTAATATTCTACAGTATTTTCTGTGAAATCATGTTCCCAGCAATTGAATAGCTTTCTCTGTTTTCTTCTAATAAGTGCTATTTTTTCAAAGATAATTTCAAAGTAGTTTCTGTGCAATACAGACATGACACTTTGTTTAGAGTTTATTTCAAACTGTCAACAGTCCTTGCATATTGGAAGTCTCCCACACCAAACCCGATGGAAATAAAGACACTATCGCTCCAATGGTCATTGGGAAAAATGTAAATGCATACAGGAAGTACTGTGGTTAATCATTCTGGTAAAATTCCCAGTAGTTTAGGAATCAGTACCACCTGAATTGTGCTTCACATAACAGTAGTTTAACATCGCTCTCCAAAAGAAATGTCCAATTTACTTAAATCGCACTGCAAAGCTGCATGTACACATCTCCAGGAAGCTGTAACCTCACTTTCCCATGAATGTTAATATTAGTGCTATAAAAATATGGATTGTGTTTTGCTGGCAACAGGCCAGTCTTTGTCTCAACACATACTCCTCGGATTAGATGAGAGTTTGAAATCATTGGCAGAATAGCACTAATGATTTATTAATAATGAATTGTCCTGAATCCTCCACAGGGTTTACAGTCAGTAATGTGGTTTAGGTTCTGTGGAAGGGTGTCTGATATGTCATATTTAGGGGGAATCCTCCAGAGGGTTAACAGTCAGTAATGTGGTTTAGGTGCTGTGAAAGGGTGTCTCTGATATGTCATACAGTCAGGTCCATAAATATTGGGACATCGACACAATTCTCCTCTTTTTGGCTCTATACACCACCACAATGGATTTGAAATGAAACGAACAAGATATGCTTTAACTGCAGACCTTCAGCTTTAATCTGAGGGTATTTACAAATACTGTCCCGCCTGGACTATTGCAACCCTCTGCTGGCTGGCCTTCCAGCATCTGCCATCAGACCCCTACAACTGATCCACAATGCTGCAGCCCGTCTGGTATTCAATGTTCCCAGACATTCACATGTCACCCCCCTGCTCCGCAACCTCCACTGGCTGCCTGTTATGGCTCGCATCAAATTTAAAACTTTGGTGCTCGCCTACCAGGCAGTTAAACGATCAGCCCCTGTATATATTCAATCCCTTATCAAGACCTATACACCAAATGTAATGTAATGTAAAAACTGAAGGGGAAATGCCCCAAGAACAAGCAGGAACTGAAGACAGTTGCAGTAGAGGCCTGGCAGAGCATCACCAGGGATGAAACCCAGCGTCTGGTGATGTCTATGCGTTCCAGACTTCAGGCTGTAATTGACTGCAAAGGATTTGTAACCAAGTATTAAAAAGTGAAAGTTTGATTTATGATTGTTAGTTTGTCCCATTACTTTTGGTCCCTTAAAAAGTGGGAGGCACAAATACAAACTGTTGTAATTCCTACACCGTTCACCTGATTTGGATGTAAATACCCTCAAATTAAAGCTGAAAGTCTGCAGTTAAAGCACATCTTGTTCGTTTCATTTCAAATCCATTGTGGTGGTGTATAGAGCCAAAAAGATGAGAATTGTGTTGATGTCCCAATATTTATGGACCTGACTGTATGTAGGGGGAATCCTCCACAGGGTTTGCAGTCAGTAATGTGGTTTAGGTGCTGTGAAAGGGTGTCTCTGATACGTCATATGTAGGGGGAATCCTCCACAGGGTTGGCAGTCAGTAATGTGGTTTAGGTGCTGTGAAAGGGTGTCTCTGATACGTCATATGTAGGGGGAATCCTCCACAGGGTTTGCAGTCAGTAATGTGGTTTAGGTGCTGTGAAAGGGTGTCTCTGATAAGGTCATATTTCGGGGAGATTGGCTGCTCCTCGGTGCGTGAGCGGGGAAGCGTCCGCTAACGGGCGTCCTTGAGGCAGAGCTCGGCAGACAGACGCACAGCGGGGCGCGTACTGCGTTACCGTGGAGATCGCCGCATAGCTGCGCCCGTTACACGCGCCTGTCCCAGCGTCCCGCGGAGGAGAGCGCTAATTAAGAGGGCAGGTGGGCACACTTACGGAACGGCTACCTGCCGGGCCGGTCTGACGGTGGGCCTTTTCCGGATTTTTCCGTTCAGAAGCGCCTCCTCTCCGGTAACGGTGAACGCGTGAGTACAGACACTGTCAATGAGGTGGAAAATTCAAATGGAAAATCTTCACAAAATGGCGGCGTTCCAGAAATGCTCGGCCAGCTGGTCTCCTGAAAATGGCTGCTGAGCCGATGGGTGATAATGACCCCGGGCTATGCCAAGCCTGACATGGCCCTGAGATAAATCTCACTCACTCTTTGGCTGTTTGGGGAACCAGTGCAAACCAAGGTTTGTATTTCAAAAATGTACAAAAACACCGTAACTAGCAGCTCGGAGAGCCAATATTGTAAGATCAGAATTATGGGATAACAATAGCTTCCAGATTTAAGATGGTCCCTCATGTGACAGATTAGCAGGACACACAAATACGCCGCCCCCCCCCCCCCCCCCTTGCCAACTTCAATGGATTCCCACGCTTAAGCCAATAAAAATGTATATATTACATGACATCATTGGCATTTGGCAGACGTTCTTATCCAGAGCGACGTACAGTTGATAAGACTAAGCAGGAGACAATCCTCCCCTGGAGCAATGCAGGGTGAAGGGCCTTTGCTCAAGGGCCCAACGGCTGTGCGGATCTTATTGTGGCTACATTGGGGATCGAACCACCGACCTTGCGGGTCTCAGTCTGTAGTGAGCATACATGGTTTAGACTAGCAGTCTGTAGTGAACGTACAAGGTTTAGACTAGCAGTCTGTAGTGAGCGTACACGGTTTAGACTAGCAGTCTGTAGTGAACATACATGGTTTAGACTAGCAGTCTGTCGTGAGCAAACATGGTTTACACTAGCAGTCTGTAGTGAGCATTCATGGTTTAGACTAGCAGTCTGTAGTGAACATACATGGCTTAGACTAGCAGTCTGTAGTGAGCATACATGGTTTAGGCTAGCAGTCTGTAGTGAGCATACATGGCTTAGGCTAGCAGTCTGTAGTGCGTCTACACGGTTTAGGCTTGCAGTCTATAGTGAGCATACATGGTTTAGACTAGCAGTCTGTAATGAGCGTTCATGGTTTAGACTAGCATTCTGTAGTGAGTATTCATGGTTTAGACTAGCATTCTGTAGTCAGCATACGTGGTTTAGACTAGCAGTCTGTAGTGAGCATATGTCGGAGGGTCAGGAGCTGCAAAAGCTTCCCCTGCTACCCCGCTACCACAGGTACCGGAATCCACCCACCACAAACAACCAGAACACAGGGATAAGGTAAGCAGAGTCTTTAATACAATTTTTTAAACCACTCATAACAGGGCAGCCGCCCCGCTCTGACCCCCCCTCCCGTCTCCATCACCCCCCTGCTCGTATGGTGGCCCCACCCACCGAATAACCCCAGGCCACATGGGGATCAACACACCGGGGAGAGGGGGGTTCACACACTCATACGCATGCACACACAGAGGCACACAGTCACTCACACACCCAAAATATACAACTAAGTTAACTGTAACCCTTATGTTGGAGGCAAACTAACGACCAACAGGATTTGCTTCCAAGAGGGCGAAAACCCCCCCAAAAAAACCTTGTCAGCTTGATAGGGTCTGATTATCTAACCGGCGTACAGCCGAGTGCTAACAAAGGAAAAAAGGGGGGAAATTCCCTCTCTGTCCCCTAATGGCAACAAAGGTTTTCACCTTAAAAGCAAATCTACTCACCGCATTTAAAATAGCAGCAGCAAACTAATATTAGCCTCTGATTCAAAGCACTAAAAACAACACTTAATCTCCTTCGTCCCTTTGCAAACACACAACACCACAAACAGGGAGTGCGTAGACACGTAGATGCGTATCAAACCAAAAGCGTCAACAGCGTCTCAACCAGCTCCGTCATGCACACACACACTCACGTACACAGAGGCGAACACAGGCACTCACACACATGCACGCACAGATGTACACACACACACATGCACACACACTCACATATGCATAGAGGCACACACAGACACTCACATACACACAGAGGCACACACACACACACACACACACACACACACACACACACACACAGAGGCACACAAACACACACACATGCACATACACACTCACACACATGCACACAGAGGCACACACACACACACACACACACACAGAGGCACACAAAGACACACACACACACACACACACACAGAGGCACACAAACACACACACACACACACGCACACAAACAGAAATCTAAGGGTGGGATGCGACTCGACTCGGCTCGCGTCACAGGTGCCGGACTGACCCCGCGTACCAAAATGAAACCACCACTTCGGGCTGCTCAGGAGGCTACCCTGCCTTCTCCTGACACTGTTCCTCTTGGGGAAACACTGGCTCATGTACAGGACCCAAACCGGGTTCCACCTCAGTGGTCCTGCTTCCTGGTCCCGTTTGGCTTCCTCCTCGTCTGGGGGCTCCTTCCAGGCGTCGCCCACTGGACAGGCACGCAGGTGGGTTCGGTGTGGGGTCCTTCGGGCCGGAACACATACAGCGGCCGCTCCGGCTGCAGCCGGCGGGCAACAACAAACTGACGGGGAGACCACCTCGGGGCCAGCTTACCTCGCTCCCGGCGCCTGAAGTTCCACACAAGCACCCGGTCCCCCAGCAATAACGGCAAGATCTTAAGCTGCTGTGAATGCCGTTGTTATAAGCCTTGAGCAGAGTGGGCAGCCGCTCCAACCACCAGCCCTGTTCGCCCTCCTGGAGAGACCCCAGGAGAGACAGCAGGGTTTGGTTAAACCGCTCACAAGCCCCTTCGCCGTGCTGGTGGTAGGGGATAGTGCGGATCTTAGTGCACCCATAGAGCTCACAGAATGAAGTCCCAGTGCTGCACAAAACTGGTCCATGGCCACCAGCTCCAGAGGACAGGAGGTGGAGAGGGGGACCAGGGGGACCAGTACCTCCGGCTCGGCCTCCACTGCCGACCGTCTTTCCCCAACCCCAGCCAGTAGGACCGCTGACGCAGGACAACCTCCACCTTGTTGGCTCCCAGGTGGCACAAGGCCTGATGGTACCACTGCCGGACAAAGGCAAGCAAAAGCAACCTCCACAGTGGTTCTTCCAACAGGCGGTACAGGATCCCGCAACCCAATCCCGCCACTACATGTGGGACTGGTCGGTTCTGCAGCGGGTACAGCAAGTGTAGGAGCGGAGGTTGGCTCCACCGGAGGAGGGTAGGTGGTGGAGGGAGTGGGAGCAGTTGCGGCTAGAGGGGGGGATCCTGTACCGCCGGTAGATGGGCCACTGTGGGTGGCACGCAGCGTCTGCCAGTGGGACCATCAGGCCTTGGGCCACCTGTGAGCCAACAAGGTGGAGGTAGTCCTGCGTCGGTGGTTCTACTGGCTGGAGGTGGAGGCCATGGTCCAGCTTGGAGCAGCCCCGAGCGACTCCTTCTTGTTCTCCTTGGTGGCATCATTCTGTAAGCTCTATGGGTGCACTAAGATCCGCACTATCCCCTACCACCAGCAGGGTAATGGGGCCTGCGAGCGGTTCAACCAAACTCCCCAGGAGGGCGAACAGGCTTAGGGTCAGGGTTATTGGTGGCCGGAGCACCTGCACGCTCCGCTCAAGGCTTATAACAACGACATTCATAGTAGCAGCGGCTTTGCTGGGGGACCGGGTGCTGGTGCGGAACTTCAGGCGCCGGGAGCGAGGTAAGCTGGCCCTCGAGGTGGTCTCCCCGTCCGATCAGCTGCAGCTGCTGTATGTGTTCCGGTCCGAAGGAGGTCGGGAGGAGTGAACCCTACACTGGACCGGCCTGCGTGCCTACCCGTGGGTGACGCCTGGAGGGAGCCCCCAGACGAGGAGGAAGTCGAACAGGAACCGGAACGCGGTGTGGGTCCCGGCCCGGGGTCCTGTACGTGAGCCAGCTCTTCCCCTGGAGGAACAGCATCAGGAGGAAGCAATGGAGCCCTCTGAACAACCGGAAGTGGTGCCCCAACTCTCGTTGCCTGAACTGCTCTACGCTGCATTCTTCCAGTCTTCTGCTGGCCATCTGGGGAGAGACAGGGAGCAGTTTGTGAGACCATACCCATGTGTATGAATGTACACAAGGAATAATACAGTATTAGCTCTGATTTAGCACATTGTATTGCACCTCTGCATTAGCGCTGGATAAGAGGGTGCCGTTTGCATTCTGTATTTGCATTCTACAAAATTATCCGCTTTACCTCCCTATATTCTGTTACTATCAGCACTTGCTATTAGTACAGAGTATGAATGTTGGCAGAGCTTCCTCACCTGCACCTGGCTGCAGCGATAGTTGTTCACCTGTCCATCAGTAATCCATTGGTTGGGGCAGTAATTCCCAAATGCCTTCACCCATTGGGGTCTTTCTTCCCCCCTGTGCTCTTTGTTTTGCTGAGCTGTAGTCCTGCAACAAAATCAGGGAGAGCAAAACACACATTCATCACTCATTCCAAAAACTACTCAATCCCCAAATACGTCCTGAAGCTGAACACAATTAAACATATTTTGCCCACCAAAGGATTTCAGTATTTTAAAATGAGTCATTTAATTGGCTTAGGTGGTAAGAGCAGTCGTCTGGCAGTCGAAGGGTTGCCGGTTTGATCCCACTCTGGGACACTCCCAGGGTGCCTTACATGGCAGCCAATCGCCGTTGGTGTGTGTGCAGGTGTGAGTATGAATGGGTGAATGAGAAGCATCAATTGTACAGCGCTTTAGATAAAAGCGGGATATACAAACATCCCCTTGTCTCACACTTGACTGATGTCCGTTATATATAAATTACATAGCAAGACATAACGATAGTTAGTTACTGGCATTTTTAAAAGAACAGTCAAATCAATGTCCTGTCTGGCACTGTCAGGGCGGTTATTTCCATGTACAGGGCATCCTGTTTGCCACTTACCACTGCTGATGGCCGCCCTGCTTCTGGGACAGCTTCAGCTTCCCGACCCTTTCCTTCAACTGGAGAGAAACATTGCAAGAACATTGTACTTGTGCATTGATGTATCGTAAATAGCTATTACTGTATATTGTGAGGTGTGCTAGTAGCAGAACTTTTCCCACGGAGGGCCTCCTGCTTCGTGGAGAAACCAGAGCTTGATGTGATGTGTCTCTTGACGGCAACCTTTTGAAAAACAGCCTCAGCGAACCTGGAAATAAGACACAAGCACAGCATTAAACCTTAACCACTGTAGGTAGACCCGATTGGCTTCTATACTCACGTCTTCCGCAGGCTGCCTGCTGCCATTGGCTGATCTTTCAGGGCCATCTGTAGCTCTTGGGCCATGGCCTGGAGACAACAAGAGGAATGAAGATCCTGCGTTTTGAAGAGGGTTAGTGTGCTCTGAAAGGAGAGACAGCCAATGGTTCACTGGTGGTAACAGTTAAGCATTAATGAATGGGTAAAATGCACGCATTAATAATCTATTAAAGCTATGTAAGAAATAGCCAATGGTAAACTGTCCTAAGTAACAGTGGGCAGATGTGATGGATTGCACTGTGTTGATAGTTATTGTTCACCTGGGCTTTGAAGAAGTAATCTCTGGTTTCTGGCTCCATGATTGTCTGCTGCTCGGTACCCCCACCATCTCCCCCAGGGTACTTACCAGTGTGGGGTGTAGTGGGTTTAAGTGTCCCCACTGTACCGCAACCCACTACACCACACACTGCTAGGTACCCCCACCATCCCCCCCAGGGTACATACCAGTGCGGGGTGTAGTGAGTTTAACCATTGTACTGCGACCCACTGCACCACACGCTGCTAGGTACCCCCACCATCCCCCCCAGGGTACTAACCAGTGTGGGGTGTAGTGGGTTTAAGTGTCTGCACTGCACCGCAACCCACTACACCCCACACTGCTAGGTACCCCCACCATCCCCCCCAGGGCACTTACCAGTGTGGGGTGTAGTGAGTTTAACCACTGTACTGCGACCCACTACAGGTCCCAGGTAATTGTTTGTTATTGCTGTCTCTCAACATTTATCAGTAGACTAGTGGCTATTTAGTGTATGTAAATGCAAAGAATAAGCAGACCAGCTCCCCCCCCCCGTTCAACAGTCTACCTCCACCTGCCCCCCCTCCCCCCGTTCGACAGTCTACCTCCTCCTGCCCCCCCTCCCCCCTTTCGACAGTCTACCTCCACCTGCCCCCCCTCCCCCCGTTCGACAGTCTGTCAGATTGTTCATTGCAGCCTCATACAGCTGTGTCATTTCATTCAGATTCCATTCCGTGGTCTGACACAGCTCTGACATGGCAACCAGCTTCTCCTCCCCGGTCTCAAACTTCAAAGTCATGGCAGCCAGCTCCTGCTCCTTGTCCTGAAAGAGCTGCATCACGGCCTCCAGACTGATCATATTCTGCTGAGCAAGCCATACCAGGGACTCCAGTTTTTCCTTTTTAGCCTCAGACTGGGAGGTCAAATCTGTCAGTTTCTTCGGAATGGTCTGGAACAAGTCTGACATGGCCGGCAGCTTCTCTTCGCTTGTGCCAGGCTTTAAAGTCACAGAACCCAGAGCCTCCTCCTTGTCCCTGCATAACTGCATCACAGTCTCAAGGCTTTCTCCTCTCTCCTGTCCAAGCTGCTTCTCGGATGCCAGGTTGTCCCTTGTAGCCTCGTACAGCTTGGTCATGCCATTCAGTTTGTCTTCCTTGGCCTGACACAGCTCTAACATGGCCGCCAGCTTCTCCTCCCCGGTCTCAAACTTCAAAGTCATAGCAGCCAGCTCCTGCTCCTTGTCCCTGCATAACTGCGTCACAGTCTCAAGGCTTTCTGCTCTCTCCTCTCCAAGCTTCTTCTCACATGCCTGGTTCTCCCTTGCAGCCTCATACAGGTAGGTCATGAGAGTCAGTTTTTCTTCCCTGGCCTGACACAGCTCTGACATGGCCGCTAGCTTCTCCTCCCCGGTCTCAAACTTCAAAGTCATGGCAGCCAGATCCTCCTCCTTGTTCCTGCATATTTGTGACAGAGTCTCAAGGCTTTCTCCTCTCTCCTGTCCAAGCTGTTTATCGGATACCAGGTTGTCTATTGTAGCCTCGTGCAGGTAGGTCAAGTCTGTCATTGCCTTCTCCGTGGTCTGACACAGCTCTGACATGGCCGCTAGCTTCTCCTCCCCGGTCTCAAACTTCAAAGTCATGTCAGCAAGCTCCTCCTCCTTGTTCCTGCATAACTGCGTCACAGTCTCAAGGCTTTCTGCTCTCTCCTCTCCAAGCTGCTTCTCGGATGCCAGGTTGTCCCTTGTAGACTCGTACAGCTTGGTCATGCCATTCAGTTTGTCTTCCTTGGCCTGACACAGCTCTATCATGGCAGCCAGCTCCTGCTCCTTGTCCCTGAATATCTGCACCATAGTTTCCAGGTCTTCTTCTTTCTCCTCTACAAGCTGCCTCTCTGCTGCCAGGTTGGCACTCGTAGCCTCATACAGCTTGGTCAAGTCTGTCAATGTCTTCTCCGTGGTCTGACACAGCTCTGACATGGTTGCCAGCTTCTTTTCGCTTTTCTCATGTTTTGAAGTTATGGCAGCCAGCTCCTGCTCCTTGTCCCTGCATAACTGCGTCAAAGTCTCCAGGTGTTTCCCCCTCTCCTCTCCAAGCTGCCTCTCTGCTGTCAGTTTGTCCGTTGTAGCCTCAAACCGGTAGGTCAAGTCTGTCATTGCCTTCCCCGTGGTCTGACACAGCTCTGACATGGCCGCTAGCTTCTCCTCCCCGGTCTCAAACTTCAAAGTCATGTCAGCAAGCTCCTCCTCCTTGTTCCTGCATAACTGCGTCACAGTCTCCAGGTCTTCTTCTTTCTCCTCTACAAGCTGCCTCTCTGCTGCCAGGTTGGCACTCGTAGCCTCATACAGCTTGGTCAAGTCTGTCAATGTCTTCTCCGTGGTCTGACACAGCTCTGACATAGTTGCCAGCTTCTCTTCGCTTTTCTCATGTTTTGAAGTAATGGCAGCCAGCTTCTGCTCCTTGTCCCTGCATAACTGCGTCAAAGTCTCCAGGTGTTTCCCCCTCTCCTCTCCAAGCTGCCTCTCTGCTGCCAGTTTGTCCGTTGTAGCCTCAAACCGGTAGGTCAAGTCTGTCAGTGCCTTCTCCGTGGTCTGACACAGCTGTGACATGGTTGCCAGCTTCTCTTTGCTCGTCTTATTCTTTCCAGTCATGGCAGCAAGCTCCTGCTCCTTGTCCCTGCCTATCTGCACCATAGTCTCAAAGTGTTTCCCTCTCTCCTCTCCAAGCTGCCTCTCTGCTTCCAGGTTGTCCCTTGTAGCCTCGTACAGCTTGGTCAAGTCTGTCAGTTTGTCTTCCTTGGCTTGACACAGCTCTGACATGGCAGCCAGATCCTCCTCCTTCTTCCCGCATGTTTGTGTCATAGTCTCTAGGCTTTGTCCTCTCTCCTGTCCACGCTGTATCTCGACTGTCAGATTGTTCATTGCGGCCTCATACTGCTCGCTTACAGCAGCCAGTTCATCCTCCTTAGCCTGACAGATGTGCTCCATGGCTGTCAGCTTCTCCTCACCCATCTCGACCTTTACGGCTATAGCAGCCAGCACCTTGTCCTTCCTCTTCTTTGGCATGAATCTCATCAGTTTCCTTAAGGCCATCTCTGACAGCTCTGCTTCCTTAAGTCCTTCTTCCTCAGCCTTTGCTGCTTCTTTCGGGCAACTATTTCTCATGGCTGAAAGTTCCTTCTACAAGGCCTGGACGATGTTGCAGTGTTGCTTTCAGTTACCTCCTCTACAAGACAGCTGGACGATTCCTGTTCAAAAGAGGACATTCATCACTTTGTCAAAATAGCTAAGAATATGTCTACCCATCGATTCCACAAAAGTCACAATTCTGTGTGTAAATGGTTGGCCTTTATCCAAAGCACTGTACAATTGATGCTCCGCCTTTACCCTTTAATACACACACTCACGGCGACTGGCTGCCATGCAAGGCACCGACCAGCTCGTCAGGAGCATTTGGGGGTTAGGTGTCTTGCTCAGGGACACTTCGACACAGCCCGGGCGGGGATCGAACCGGCAACCCTCCGACTGCCAGACAACTGCTCTTACTGCCTGAGCCATGTCGCCGTGAGTGAGTAGTTGTGAGATGCCAAGTGCCACAGTGTTAGCATCATTGTTAACCAGCTGGCCAAACTGCCCATTACAGCCGATCTGACCTGAAGCAGAGTTCTTGCAGGCAATCCTTGTTCCTGCTGAAGTTTCTGAATCTTCTTATTGTTCCTTGTCTCGCTCACTTTGAAAGCAATGTTAAAATGGAAATGAAACATTAAATTTCATCACATTCTAAAAGGCAGTAGAGTAGGCTAGCTAAGTCATGTAAAGTGGTAGTTAATGTCTAAAATTAAATTAAATTAAAAAAAGATCAAATCACAGACAGGACAATTAAAGGTGCAATAGGTAAGACTTTTGTGTTAAAACATAGTTACAAGACCATTTTAAATCTCTTCCTATCATTGAAAAAGGCTCACTCACATGTTGACTCACCCTCTGCCTGTGTTTAAATTCAGGTTTCAAAGTGTACATTTGTCAGGCTGTCAAATGCATCAAAACATTGTACAGCTGTACAGCAATTAAAGCTCATTGGTTGAAAAATGGTTCCAACAGCCACAGAAAATGGCATTCTGGGGGCTTTTTCTGACTGTTCGTGTCGCTGCCCAAATTGTACTCCAGACAAGCAATCACTGAAACTCAGTGCTATTGCTATTGCTACTATTATCCAAGCCAAGAATAGTTCTAGTAAGAAAATGTTCGCTGAACAGGTGACTTTATGAAATGTTGATTTTAATGTGCTGCGCCAGCACACTATGTTTTGACTTTTTGAAGTTAGTTTTCACTTTAGCCAACCAACTATATATGAGCAAGCAACTTATTTGGCTGCGTAACTATCTGGTTATATAACTAAGATATGATAGTGAAGGGAAGCTATCACTGAAACTGTATACTACTATTGCTATTATCCAAGCGAATAATACACATCGAGTTGATACCAGTTTGTTATTGGTAGCAACAAGCAAATTAGCTATTAGTTAGCTTGCCGAATTTACAAATATCCACCTGAGACACAACGCCTGTGCAACAACGCTTTCTACTATGTTCGTATTGCCTCAGGTGGATATTTGTAAATTAATTGAGCTAACTATGGCTAAAACTGCTATAGTTCTATAACTAGATATGTAGTCTTCGCTTGGATAATAAGGAATAGTACACAGTGTCATGGATTGCTTGTCCGGAGTGCAAATTGGGCAGCTACACGCGAACGATCTGAATAAGCCCCCACGCCATTGGCTATGGCAATTAGAACCATTTTTCAACCAATGAGCTTCAATTATTGCACAGCTGCGCAGTAATGGCCGTCAACTGTACATTTTGAAACTACAATTTAAGGACTATAAACACAGGCAGAGGCTGAGTCAACTTGTCAGTGAGCCTTTTTCAATGATAGGAAGGGATTTACAATGGTCTTGTAACAATGTTTTAACACAAAAATCTTACCTTTAAGTGCACACAGGGCAAAGAGAAAAATATATATAATTTTTGGCTGCGTTGTAGCCTACAAGACGCTAAAGGAAAATAAGTAGGCTAATTGTACATACATGATGTATTCCATAAACGTTCCATGAGAAAATTAACATTTAACGTACATTTTGCATGGTGTATAGCCTAATATCGCTCCGGAAAATAACATTGTTAGCGCAACAATATATCACGTTAAGTAAAAAAGAACTCACCACAAGCGATATAATGATAGCGATCCCCGCGACTGAATTGAGCTGAGAAAAAATGAAACAGACATGGTAGCCCTTGTAGCCGACACATTTCCCCAAAAATTCATCAAACACCGCATTTAGCTGGTCTTGCAATGGGGTTTCGTATGGCATTCTAGCTAAACGAAAACAAAACTTAACAGAGCTTACTCGCTCTACATGGAAAATATATTTCGTAAGACTTACAATTTCAGAAGAGACCGAAACAAATGTTCCGTTATCAAGAATGCGAATACGAATGTTAATAAGTTATAAAATCGACTGGGTTGTAATGACGAACAGGTTCCGTGAAGTAGGTAGGTTTATGATCTTGCCGACGTGAAAACCCCGTTTTTATTAAAAAAATTAATTTCCACTGTGACGTAGTCCTACTCACTGAAAATACAGTGACGTAATCATTTTAACGGAAAACTCAAAGTTGTTTTTTTTAAATTCTCCTCAGGGGAATGCGAATTATTCGTTATTGATATAACTTAATATATATATACCCAGGTAGCCAGCATATTTGGGCCTAGTCCGGTACATTTGACGCACTGGCGGCTTGTGCAAAATATTATGGGCCAGCTATGTGGAATAACAGTATCTTTTCCCACAATCAGTGTCGTCCCACAATTGCATGTATGAAAGCTGCTATATAAATAAAGTGTATTATTATTATTATTATTATTATTATTATTATTATTATTATTATTATTATTATTATTCTTGTTATTATTATTATTATTATTATTATTATTATTATAAAACAGGCCATGTTCGCTCGTTTGCTGTTATTTCGATGTTTTAGATGAAGTAGCTATTTTCTAATCAAACGTAATCCGAATCGAAAATAAAAAATGTGAATGCACGTTGACTTACTGTTGCTCTGATAGACGCTTTCAGTTACTGTAGAGGGCCCCACCACGCAAGCTACAGTTGAGGCCAAAATTATTAGCCCCCCAGGAATTATGAACATTTTCCTAAAATTCTGCCCAATGCTTGCATTATTGCTAAAACATTCACCAGTGCTATTTAGTAGCTTTTGGTACATTTTGGGATGTAAAATAAATTTTTTGACTTTCTTCATATCAAATATAGTGAAAAATGGGGTGGTCAAAAATATTAGCCCCCATGTGTATTTTTGCTTTCAAAACACATACAATCAACCAATTAGCTTTCAAACCACACCTGTGCAGTCAATTAGCTTCCCAACAACACCTGAGCATTCAATCAGCATTGAGCTTCACTTAAGGGACTCCAAAGAACAGGGCACTTGAACACATTGAGAGGGACTACTCTTACTCACCATGCCAAAGACAAAGGAAATCAGTCTTGAGCTCAGAAAGAAGATAGTGGAGGCTCATAATAAGGGGGAAGGCTATACTGCCATTTCCAAGTGTTTTACAGTGTCTAGAACAGCTGTACGTTGCATCATTGCTAAGTACAAGGTGACAAATTCTGGGCGTGGTCGAAAGCGCAAGATTTCAAGAACTCGGAGATGTCAACAAGAAGCCCCGGACATCTGCCAAGATGATTGTTGCTGACCTGGCCTCTTCTGGAGTTAATGTTTCTAGGAACACAGTTGTGAGGGCTCTCCATCGTGGTGGGATTCAGGGCCATCGTCCCAGAAGAACCCCTTTACTCAAAGAGCAGCACATCAGAGCCAGACTGAGGTTTGCCCGTGAACATTTGAAAGGTAAAGATGAGTTTTGGAAGTCTGTCCTTTGGTGTGATGAGACTAAACTGGAACTGTTTGGCCACATGGATGTTGCTTATGTTTGGCGAAGAAAGGGCGAGGCCTTCAACCCTAAGAACACAGTTCCCACAGTTAAACATGGTGGTGGGAGCATCATGCTGTGGGGCTGTTTTGCAGCCTCAGGCACAGGGAGCCTTGTTCGGGTGCATGGCATCATGAAAAAAGAAAATTATATTGACATTTTGAGAGATAATATGAAGAAATCTGCTCTTAATCTAGGCTTAGGTCGTCGCTGGGTCTTCCAACAAGACAATGATCCAAAGCATACCTCAAAATTGGTCCAACAGTTATTAAAGGACACCAAAACCAAGGTCCTGGAGTGGCCCGCACAGAGCCCAGATCTCAATCCTATTGCTCAAAGTGAATGTCCATGCTCGGAAACCACGCAATTTGGACCACCTGGAACAATTTGCAATGGAAGAATGGGCCAAAATCCCTCAAGAGACATGTGCCAACCTTGTGAAGAACTACTCCTAAGAGGTTGTTGTCAGTTGTGGCCCAGAAAGGGTACACTATTGAGTATTAATGGCCAGGGGGCTAATAATTTTGGCTGTGTCATTTTTGCCTTTTCTTGTTTCAACTCAGTGCATCAATAAAATATTCTAATCAAAAGTAGTGGGCATTTTGTTTTTGATATTTTGGAAACAAACAAACTATAAACACTTGTTGTTAATGGTCATTTCCATGGCGAAATCAAAGGTTTTGTCTGATTTCACAAGGGGGCTAATAATTTTGGCCTCAACTGTATATGCATTGATGCACTTGAGTACAGCGCCGTGAAGCTAGCAACAATTAGACTTCCTGTACAGAAGTTCCGGTCTCAAATTCCTGTGATTTTCCGTCAAAATAAGAGCTGCTGAGTAATGTTAAATAATGAGTTAGTTACCGCGTTTTCTGCACTTCCTCACATAATTACCATTGCTTAAATTCATTGCTGATCCAACTTATAAAAGTCAGCGAGCAACTAGCTTGCTACTTGACTAGTTACTATAATGTAGGCCAAGCATAAATTGCTTGACACTGTCGGTTCAATAACAGCTCATTTGCATACCTGCTTACTGTTTGAAATATGAAGGGGCATACATTAAATCTATGTATATCTATAAAATTATACATTTATTATCTAAAATCATGTTCCCAGCAATTGTTGCTGTATTTACAGCGTGGTAAGGGCATGTAATGCCATTGACTGTCAATTCACGAGCAGCTCATTTGCATAGCCCATCACTCAAAAACTATAAATTGTTACCAAATGAAAGGGAGTATACATTTGTTAGCTGGACCATATCTTTAATATTCTACAGTATTTTCTGTGAAATCATGTTCCCAGCAATTGAATAGCTTTCTCTGTTTTCTTCTAATAAGTGCTATTTTTTCAAAGATAATTTCAAAGTAGTTTCTGTGCAATACAGACATGACACTTTGTTTAGAGTTTATTTCAAACTGTCAACAGTCCTTGCATATTGGAAGTCTCCCACACCAAACCCGATGGAAATAAAGACACTATCGCTCCAATGGTCATTGGGAAAAATGTAAATGCATACAGGAAGTACTGTGGTTAATCATTCTGGTAAAATTCCCAGTAGTTTAGGAATCAGTACCACCTGAATTGTGCTTCACATAACAGTAGTTTAACATCGCTCTCCAAAAGAAATGTCCAATTTACTTAAATCGCACTGCAAAGCTGCATGTACACATCTCCAGGAAGCTGTAACCTCACTTTCCCATGAATGTTAATATTAGTGCTATAAAAATATGGATTGTGTTTTGCTGGCAACAGGCCAGTCTTTGTCTCAACACATACTCCTCGGATTAGATGAGAGTTTGAAATCATTGGCAGAATAGCACTAATGATTTATTAATAATGAATTGTCCTGAATCCTCCACAGGGTTTACAGTCAGTAATGTGGTTTAGGTTCTGTGGAAGGGTGTCTGATATGTCATATTTAGGGGGAATCCTCCAGAGGGTTAACAGTCAGTAATGTGGTTTAGGTGCTGTGAAAGGGTGTCTCTGATATGTCATACAGTCAGGTCCATAAATATTGGGACATCGACACAATTCTCCTCTTTTTGGCTCTATACACCACCACAATGGATTTGAAATGAAACGAACAAGATATGCTTTAACTGCAGACCTTCAGCTTTAATCTGAGGGTATTTACATCCAAATCAGGTGAACGGTGTAGGAATTACAACAGTTTCTATATGTGCCTCCCACTTTTTAAGGGACCAAAAGTAATGGGACAATTGGCTGCTCAGCTGTTCCATGGCCACGTGTGTTATTCCCTCATTATCTCATTTACAAGGAGCAGATAAAAGGTCTAGAATGAATTTCAAGTGTGCTATTTGCATTTGGAATCTGTTGCTGTCAACTCTCAATATGAGATCCAAAGAGCTATCACTATCAGTGAAGCAAGCCAACATTAGGCTGAAAAATCAAAACAAACCCATCAGAGAGATAGCAAAAACATTAGGTGTGGCCAAATCAACTGTTTGGAACATTCTTGAAAAGAAAGAACGCACCGGTGAGCTCAGGAACACCAAAAGACCCGGAAGGCCACGGAAAACAACTGTGGTGGATGACAGAAGAATTCTTTCCCTGGTGAAGAAAAAACCCTTCACAACAGTTGGCCAGATGAAGAACACTCTCCAGGAGGTAGGTGTATGTGTGTCAAAGTCAACAATCAAGAGAAGACTGAATACAGTGAAAACAGAGGGTTCACCACAAGATATAAACCATTGGTGAGCCTCAAAAACAGGAAGACCAGATTAGAGTTTGCCAAACAACATCTAAAAAAGCCTTTACAGTTCTGGAACAACATCCTATGGACAGATGAGACAAAGATCAACTTGTACCAGAATGATGGGAAGAGAAGAGTATGGAGAAGGAAAGGAACTGCTCATGATCCAAAACATACCACCTCATCAGTGAAGCATGGTGGTGGTAGTGTCATGGCGTGGGCATGTATGGCTGCCAATGGAACTGGTTCCCTTGTATTTATTGATGATGTGACTGCTGACAAAAGCAGCAGGATGAATTCTGAAGTGTTTCGGGCAATATTATCTGCTCATATTCAGCCAAATGCTTCAGAACTCATTGGACGGCGCTTCACAGTGCAGATGGACAATAACCCGAAGCATACTGCGAAAGCAACCAAAGAGTTTTTTAAGGCAAAGAAGTGGAATGTTATGCAATGGCCAAGTCAATCACTTGACCTGAATCCGATTGAACATGCATTTCACTTGCTGAAGACAAAACTCTGCTCTCTGCTCATGGCATCTCCTATCATTGTTATGCCGATGACACCCAACTCTTTCTCTCCTTCCCCCCATCAGACACACAGGTCTCTACCCGTATCTCCGCCTGCCTGAGAGACATCCAGAGCTGGATGGGCAACCACCATCTAAAGCTGAACCCAGGTAAGATGGAGGTAATCTTCCTCCCTGCTTCAACCTCCCCCTTCTCTGATTTCTCCATCTCACTAGGGGATACCACAGTGAGCTCATCCCCTCGTGCAAGAAACCTTGGAGTGGTGATGGACAACAGGCTATCCTTCTCCGAGAACATCGCTACGGTGACCCGGGCGTGCAGGTTCTTCCTGTACAACATCCGGAGAATCCGACCCTTCCTCACCACCTACTCCACTCAGCTCCTTGTTCAAGCAATGGTCCTGTCCCGCCTGGACTATTGCAACCCTCTGCTGGCTGGCCTTCCAGCATCTACCATCAGACCCCTACAACTGATCCACAATGCTGCAGCCCGTCTGGTATTCAATGTTCCCAGACATTCACATGTCACCCCCCTGCTCCGCAACCTCCACTGGCTGCCTGTTATGGCTCGCATCAAATTTAAAACTTTGGTGCTCGCCTACCAGGCAGTTAAACGATCAGCCCCTGTATATATTCAATCCCTTATCAAGACCTATACACCAACAAGACCCCTCCGTCACTGAGTCGCTGACCTCCTTCAAGCACAGACTGAAGACCCATCTCTTCAGGCTACACCTTTCCCTCCCCAACTCACCACCACGATTAGCCTTAGACTGTAATGGCATTTATGATTAGATTGGATAGATATTGTTACTTGTATAGGGATTGTTGTTTTTTATTGGCTGTTGTATTGTTGTATTCTAGCTGCCAACTGTGGTATGCTAGTTTGAAAGTTGATTGTACTCTTTAAGGGTTCTGATTTTCTGAATGTTTACATTAGGACTCGGAACTGTACTGTCCTCTCTGGTCCTCTTTGCACTTGTTCTTGTGTTTGATTTGCACTTTGTTGTACGCCGCTCTGGATAAGAGCGTCTGCTAAATGCCATGGAATGTAATGTAATGTAATGTAATGTAATGTAAAAACTGAAGGGGAAATGCCCCAAGAACAAGCAGGAACTGAAGACAGTTGCAGTAGAGGCCTGGCAGAGCATCACCAGGGATGAAACCCAGCGTCTGGTGATGTCTATGCGTTCCAGACTTCAGGCTGTAATTGACTGCAAAGGATTTGTAACCAAGTATTAAAAAGTGAAAGTTTGATTTATGATTGTTAGTTTGTCCCATTACTTTTGGTCCCTTAAAAAGTGGGAGGCACAAATACAAACTGTTGTAATTCCTACACCGTTCACCTGATTTGGATGTAAATACCCTCAAATTAAAGCTGAAAGTCTGCAGTTAAAGCACATCTTGTTCGTTTCATTTCAAATCCATTGTGGTGGTGTATAGAGCCAAAAAGATGAGAATTGTGTTGATGTCCCAATATTTATGGACCTGACTGTATGTAGGGGGAATCCTCCACAGGGTTTGCAGTCAGTAATGTGGTTTAGGTGCTGTGAAAGGGTGTCTCTGATACGTCATATGTAGGGGGAATCCTCCACAGGGTTGGCAGTCAGTAATGTGGTTTAGGTGCTGTGAAAGGGTGTCTCTGATACGTCATATGTAGGGGGAATCCTCCACAGGGTTTGCAGTCAGTAATGTGGTTTAGGTGCTGTGAAAGGGTGTCTCTGATAAGGTCATATTTCGGGGAGATTGGCTGCTCCTCGGTGCGTGAGCGGGGAAGCGTCCGCTAACGGGCGTCCTTGAGGCAGAGCTCGGCAGACAGACGCACAGCGGGGCGCGTACTGCGTTACCGTGGAGATCGCCGCATAGCTGCGCCCGTTACACGCGCCTGTCCCAGCGTCCCGCGGAGGAGAGCACTAATTAAGAGGGCAGGTGGGCACACTTACGGAACGGCTACCTGCCGGGCCGGTCTGACGGTGGGCCTTTTCCGGATTTCTCCGTTCAGAAGCGCCTCCTCTCCGGTAACGGTGAACGCGTGAGTACAGACACTGTCAATGAGGTGGAAAATTCAAATGGAAAATCTTCACAAAATGGCGGCGTTCCAGAAATGCTCGGCCAGCTGGTCTCCTGAAAATGGCTGCTGAGCCGATGGGTGATAATGACCCCGGGCTATGCCAAGCCTGACATGGCCCTGAGATAAATCTCACTCACTCTTTGGCTGTTTGGGGAACCAGTGCAAACCAAGGTTTGTATTTCAAAAATGTACAAAAACACCGTAACTAGCAGCTCGGAGAGCCAATATTGTAAGATCAGAATTATGGGATAACAATAGCTTCCAGATTTAAGATGGTCCCTCATGTGACAGATTAGCAGAACACACAAATACGCCGCCGCCCCCCCCCCCCTGCCAACTTCAATGGATTCCCACGCTTAAGCCAATAAAAATGTATATATTACATGACATCATTGGCATTTGGCAGACGTTCTTATCCAGAGCGACGTACAGTTGATTAGACTAAGCAGGAGACAATCGTCCCCTGGAGCAATGCAGGGTGAAGGGCCTTTGCTCAAGGGCCCAACGGCTGTGCGGATCTTATTGTGGCTACATTGGGGATCGAACCACCGACCTTGCGGGTCTCAGTCTGTAATGAGCATACATGGTTTAGACTAGCAGTCTGTAGTGAGCAAACATGGTTTACACTAGCAGTCTGTAGTGAGCATTCATGGTTTAGACTAGCAGTCTGTAGTGAACATACATGGCTTAGACTAGCAGTCTGTAGTGAGCATACATGGTTTAGGCTAGCAGTCTGTAGTGAGCATACATGGCTTAGACTAGCAGTCTGTAGTGCGTCTACACGGTTTAGGCTTGCAGTCTATAGTGAGCATACATGGTTTAGACTAGCAGTCTGTAATGAGCGTTCATGGTTTAGACTAGCATTCTGTAGTGAGTATTCATGGTTTAGACTAGCATTCTGTAGTCAGCATACGTGGTTTAGACTAGCAGTCTGTAGTGAGCATATGTCGGAGGGTCAGGAGCTGCAAAAGCTTCCCCTGCTACCCCGCTACCACAGGTACCGGAATCCACCCACCACAAACAACCAGAACACAGGGATAAGGTAAGCAGAGTCTTTAATACAATTTTTTAAACCGCTCATAACAGGGCAGCCGCCCCGCTCTGACCCCCCCTCCCGTCTCCATCACCCCCCTGCTCGTATGGTGGCCCCACCCACCGAATAACCCCAGGCCACATGGGGATCAACACACCGGGGAGAGGGGGGTTCACACACTCATACGCATGCACACACAGAGGCACACAGTCACTCACACACCCAAAATATACAACTAAGTTAACTGTAACCCTTATGTTGGAGGCAAACTAACGACCAACAGGATTTGCTTCCAAGAGGGCGAAAACCCCCCCAAAAAAACCTTGTCAGCTTGATAGGGTCTGATTATCTAACCGGCGTACAGCCGAGTGCTAACAAAGGAAAAAAGGGGGGAAATTCCCTCTCTGTCCCCTAATGGCAACAAAGGTTTTCACCTTAAAAGCAAATCTACTCACCGCATTTAAAATAGCAGCAGCAAACTAATATTAGCCTCTGATTCAAAGCACTAAAAACAACACTTAATCTCCTTCGTCCCTTTGCAAACACACAACACCACAAACAGGGAGTGCGTAGACACGTAGATGCGTATCAAACCAAAAGCGTCAACAGCGTCTCAACCAGCTCCGTCATGCACACACACACTCACGTACACAGAGGCGAACACAGGCACTCACACACATGCACGCACAGATGTACACACACACACATGCACACACACTCACATATGCATAGAGGCACACACAGACACTCACATACACACAGAGGCACACACACACACACACACACACACACACAGAGGCACACAAACACACACACACACACACACACAGAGGCACACAAACACACACACATGCACATACACACTCACACACATGCACACAGAGGCACACACACACACACACACACAGAGGCACACAAAGACACACACACACACACACACACACAGAGGCACACAAACACACACACACACACACACGCACACAAACAGAAATCTAAGGGTGGGATGCGACTCGATTCGGCTCACGTCACAGGTGCCGGACTGACCCCGCATACCAAAATGAAACCACCACTTCGGGCTGCTCAGGAGGCTACCCTGCCTTCTCCTGACACTGTTCCTCTTGGGGAAACACTGGCTCATGTACAGGACCCAAACCGGGTTCCACCTCAGTGGTCCTGCTTCCTGGTCCCGTTTGGCTTCCTCCTCGTCTGGGGGCTCCTTCCAGGCGTCGCCCACTGGACAGGCACGCAGGTGGGTTCGGTGTGGGGTCCTTCGGGCCGGAACACATACAGCGGCCGCTCCGGCTGCAGCCGGCGGGCAACAACAAACTGACGGGGAGACCACCTCGGGGCCAGCTTACCTCGCTCCCGGCGCCTGAAGTTCCACACAAGCACCCGGTCCCCCAGCAATAACGGCAAGATCTTAAGCTGCTGTGAATGCCGTTGTTATAAGCCTTGAGCAGAGTGGGCAGCCGCTCCAGCCACCAGCCCTGTTCGCCCTCCTGGAGAGACCCCAGGAGAGACAGCAGGGTTTGGTTAAACCGCTCACAAGCCCCTTCGCCGTGCTGGTGGTAGGGGATAGTGCGGATCTTAGTGCACCCATAGAGCTCACAGAATGAAGTCCCAGTGCTGCACAAAACTGGTCCATGGCCACCAGCTCCAGAGGACAGGAGGTGGAGAGGGGGACCAGGGGGACCAGTACCTCCGGCTCGGCCTCCACTGCCGACCGTCTTTCCCCAACCCCAGCCAGTAGGACCGCTGACGCAGGACAACCTCCACCTTGTTGGCTCCCAGGTGGCACAAGGCCTGATGGTACCACTGCCGGACAAAGGCAAGCAAAAGCAACCTCCACAGTGGTTCTTCCAACAGGCGGTACAGGATCCCGCAACCCAATCCCGCCACTACATGTGGGACTGGTCGGTTCTGCAGCGGGTACAGCAAGTGTAGGAGCGGAGGTTGGCTCCACCGGAGGAGGGTAGGTGGTGGAGGGAGTGGGAGCAGTTGCGGCTAGAGGGGGGGATCCTGTACCGCCGGTAGATGGGCCACTGTGGGTGGCACGCAGCGTCTGCCAGTGGGACCATCAGGCCTTGGGCCACCTGTGAGCCAACAAGGTGGAGGTAGTCCTGCGTCGGTGGTTCTACTGGCTGGAGGTGGAGGCCATGGTCCAGCTTGGAGCAGCCCCGAGCGACTCCTTCTTGTTCTCCTTGGTGGCATCATTCTGTAAGCTCTATGGGTGCACTAAGATCCGCACTATCCCCTACCACCAGCAGGGTAATGGGGCCTGCGAGCGGTTCAACCAAACTCCCCAGGAGGGCGAACAGGCTTAGGGTCAGGGTTATTGGTGGCCGGAGCACCTGCACGCTCCGCTCAAGGCTTATAACAACGACATTCATAGTAGCAGCGGCTTTGCTGGGGGACCGGGTGCTGGTGCGGAACTTCAGGCGCCGGGAGCGAGGTAAGCTGGCCCTCGAGGTGGTCTCCCCGGCCGATCAGCTGCAGCTGCTGTATGTGTTCCGGTCCGAAGGAGGTCGGGAGGAGTGAACCCTACACCGGACCGGCCTGCGTGCCTACCCGTGGGTGACGCCTGGAGGGAGCTCCCAGACGAGGAGGAAGTCGAACAGGAACCGGAACGCGGTGTGGGTCCCGGCCCGGGGTCCTGTACGTGAGCCAGCTCTTCCCCTGGAGGAACAGCATCAGGAGGAAGCAATGGAGCCCTCTGAACAACCGGAAGTGGTGCCCCAACTCTCGTTGCCTGAACTGCTCTACGCTGCATTCTTCCAGTCTTCTGCTGGCCATCTGGGGAGAGACAGGGAGCAGTTTGTGAGACCATACCCATGTGTATGAATGTACACAAGGAATAATACAGTATTAGCTCTGATTTAGCACATTGCATTGCACCTCTGCATTAGCGCTGGATAAGAGGGTGCCGTTTGCATTCTGTATTTGCATTCTACAAAATTATCCGCTTTACCTCCCTATATTCTGTTCCTATCAGCACTTGCTATTAGTACAGAGTATGAATGTTGGCAGAGCTTCCTCACCTGCACCTGGCTGCAGCGATAGTTGTTCACCTGTCCATCAGTAATCCATTGGTTGGGGCAGTAATTCCCGAATGCCTTCACCCATTGGGGTCTTTCTTCCCCCCTGTGCTCTTTGTTTTGCTGAGCTGTAGTCCTGCAACAAAATCAGGGAGAGCAAAACACACATTCATCACTCATTCCAAAAACTACTCAATCCCCAAATACGTCCTGAAGCTGAACACAATTAAACATATTTTGCCCACCAAAGGATTTCAGTATTTTAAAATGAGTCATTTAATTGGCTTAGGTGGTAAGAGCAGTCGTCTGGCAGTCGAAGGGTTGCCGGTTTGATCCCACTCTGGGAGTGTCAAAGTGTCCCTGGGCAAGACACCTAACAAGGCAGGGGTCTTGCCCAGGGACACTTTGACACTCCCAGGGTGCCTTACATGGCAGCCAATCGCCGTTGGTGTGTGTGCAGGTGTGAGTATGAATGGGTGAATGAGAAGCATCAATTGTACAGCGCTTTAGATAAAAGCGGGATATACAAACTTCCCCTTGTCTCACACTTGACTGATGTCCGTTATATATAAATGACATAGCAAGACATAACGATAGTTAGTTACTGGCATTTTTAAAAGAACAGTCAAATCAATGTCCTGTCTGGCACTGTCAGGGCGTTTATTTCCATGTACAGGGCATCCTGTTTGCCACTTACCACTGCTGATGGCCGCCCTGCTTCTGGGACAGCTTCAGCTTCCCGACGCTTTCCTTCAACTGGAGAGAAACATTGCAAGAACATTGTACTTGTGCATTGATGTATCGTAAATAGCTATTACTGTATATTGTGAGGTGTGCTAGTAGCAGAACTTTTCCCATGGAGGGCCTCCTGCTTCGTGGAGAAACCAGAGCTTGATGTGATGTGTCTCTTGACGGCAACCTTTTGAAAAACAGCCTCAGCGAACCTGGAAATAAGACACAAGCACAGCATTAAACCTTAACCACTGTAGGTAGACCCGATTGGCTTCTATACTCACGTCTTCCGCAGGCTGCCTGCTGCCATTGGCTGATCTTTCAGGGCCATCTGTAGCTCTTGGGCCATGGCCTGGAGACAACAAGAGGAATGAAGATCCTGCGTTTTGAAGAGGGTTAGTGTGCTCTGAAAGGAGAGACAGCCAATGGTTCACTGGTGGTAACAGTTAAGCATTAATGAATGGGTAAAATGCACGCATTAATAATCTATTAAAGCTATGTAAGAAATGGCCAATGGTAAACTGTCCTAAGTAACAGTGGGCAGATGTGATGGATTGCACTGTGTTGATAGTTATTGTTCACCTGGGCTTTGAAGAAGTAATCTCTGGTTTCTGGCTCCATGATTGTCTGCTGCTCGGTACCCCCACCATCTCCCCCAGGGTACCAGTGTGGGGTGTAGTGGGTTTAAGTGTCCCCACTGCACCGCAACCCACTACACCACACACTGCTAGGTACCCCCACCATCCCCCCCAGGGTACATACCAGTGCGGGGTGTAGTGAGTTTAACCATTGTACTGCGACCCACTGCACCACACGCTGCTAGGTACCCCCACCATCCCCCCCAGGGTACTAACCAGTGTGGGGTGTAGTGGGTTTAAGTGTCTGCACTGCACCGCAACCCACTACACCCCACACTGCTAGGTACCCCCACCATCCCCCCCAGGGCACTTACCAGTGTGGGGTGTAGTGAGTTTAACCACTGTACTGCGACCCACTACAGGTCCCAGGTAATTGTTTGTTATTGCTGTCTCTCAACATTTATCAGTAGACTAGCGGCTATTTAGTGTATGTAAATGCAAAGAATAAGCAGACCAGCTCCCCCCCCCCCCGTTCAACAGTCTACCTCCACCTGCCCCCCCTCCCCCCGTTCGACAGTCTACCTCCTCCTGCCCCCCCTCCCCCCTTTCGACAGTCTACCTCCACCTGCCCCCCCTCCCCCCGTTCGACAGTCTGTCAGATTGTTCATTGCAGCCTCATACAGCTGTGTCATTTCATTCAGATTCCATTCCATGGTCTGACACAGCTCTGACATGGCAACCAGCTTCTCCTCCCCGGTCTCAAACTTCAAAGTCATGGCAGTCAGCTCCTGCTCCTTGTCCTGAAAGAGCTGCATCACGGCCTCCAGACTGATCATATTCTGCTGAGCAAGCCATACCAGGGACTCCAGTTTTTCCTTTTTAGCCTCAGACTGGGAGGTCAAATCTGTCAGTTTCTTCGGAATGGTCTGGAACAGGTCTGACATGGCCGGCAGCTTCTCTTCGCTTGTGCCAGGCTTTAAAGTCACAGAACCCAGAGCCTCCTCCTTGTCCCTGCATAACTGCATCACAGTCTCAAGGCTTTCTCCTCTCTCCTGTCCAAGCTGCTTCTCGGATGCCAGGTTGTCCCTTGTAGCCTCGTACAGCTTGGTCATGCCATTCAGTTTGTCTTCCTTGGCCTGACACAGCTCTAACATGGCCGCCAGCTTCTCCTCCCCGGTCTCAAACTTCAAAGTCATAGCAGCCAGCTCCTGCTCCTTGTCCCTGCATAACTGCGTCACAGTCTCAAGGCTTTCTGCTCTCTCCTCTCCAAGCTTCTTCTCACATGCCTGGTTCTCCCTTGCAGCCTCATACAGGTAGGTCATGAGAGTCAGTTTTTCTTCCCTGGCCTGACACAGCTCTGACATGGCCGCTAGCTTCTCCTCCCCGGTCTCAAACTTCAAAGTCATGGCAGCCAGATCCTCCTCCTTGTTCCTGCATATTTGTGACAGAGTCTCAAGGCTTTCTCCTCTCTCCTGTCCAAGCGGTTTATCGGATACCAGGTTGTCTATTGTAGCCTCGTGCAGGTAGGTCAAGTCTGTCAGTGCTTTCTCTGTGATCTGCCATAGCTCTGACATGGCCGCCAGCTTCCCCTCCCCGGTCTCAAACTTCAAAGTCATGGCAGCTAGCTCCTGCTCCTTGTCCCTGCATAACTGCGTCACAGTCTCAAGGCTTTCTGCTCTTTCCTCTCCAAGCTTCTTCTCACATGCCTGGTTCTCCCTTGCAGACTCATACAGGTAGGTCATGATAGTCAGTTTTTCTTCCCTGGCCTGACACAGCTCTGACATGGCCGCTAGCTTCTCCTCCCCGGTCTCAAACTTCAAAGTCATGGCAGCCAGATCCTCCTCCTTGTTCCTGCATATTTGTGACAGAGTCTCAAGGCTTTCTCCTCTCTCCTGTCCAAGCTGTTTATCGGATACCAGGTTGTCTATTGTAGCCTCGTGCAGGTAGGTCAAGTCTGTCATTGCCTTCTCCGTGGTCTGACACAGCTCTGACATGGCCGCTAGCTTCTCCTCCCCGGTCTCAAACTTCAAAGTCATGTCAGCAAGCTCCTCCTCCTTGTTCCTGCATAACTGCGTCACAGTCTCAAGGCTTTCTGCTCTCTCCTCTCCAAGCTGCTTCTCGCATGCCAGGTTGTCCCTTGTAGACTCGTACAGCTTGGTCATGCCATTCAGTTTGTCTTCCTTGGCCTGACACAGCTCTATCATGGCCGCCAGCTTCCCCTCCCCGGTCTCAAACTTCAAAGTCATGGCAGCCAGCTCCTGCTCCTTGTCCCTGAATATCTGCACCATAGTTTCCAGGTCTTCTTCTTTCTCCTCTACAAGCTGCCTCTCTGCTGCCAGGTTGGCACTCGTAGCCTCATACAGCTTGGTCAAGTCTGTCAATGTCTTCTCCGTGGTCTGACACAGCTCTGACATGGTTGCCAGCTTCTTTTCGCTTTTCTCATGTTTTGAAGTTATGGCAGCCAGCTCCTGCTCCTTGTCCCTGCATAACTGCGTCAAAGTCTCCAGGTGTTTCCCCCTCTCCTCTCCAAGCTGCCTCTCTGCTGTCAGTTTGTCCGTTGTAGCCTCAAACCGGTAGGTCAAGTCTGTCATTGCCTTCCCCGTGGTCTGACACAGCTCTGACATAGCCGCTAGCTTCTCCTCCCCGGTCTCAAACTTCAAAGTCATGTCAGCAAGCTCCTCCTCCTTGTTCCTGCATAACTGCGTCACAGTCTCCAGGTCTTCTTCTTTCTCCTCTACAAGCTGCCTCTCTGCTGCCAGGTTGGCACTCGTAGCCTCATACAGCTTGGTCAAGTCTGTCAATGTCTTCTCCGTGGTCTGACACAGCTCTGACATAGTTGCCAGCTTCTCTTCGCTTTTCTCATGTTTTGAAGTAATGGCAGCCAGCTTCTGCTCCTTGTCCCTGCATAACTGCGTCAAAGTCTCCAGGTGTTTCCCCCTCTCCTCTCCAAGCTGCCTCTCTGCTGCCAGTTTGTCCGTTGTAGCCTCAAACCGGTAGGTCAAGTCTGTCAGTGCCTTCTCCGTGGTCTGACACAGCTGTGACATGGTTGCCAGCTTCTCTTTGCTCGTCTTATTCTTTCCAGTCATGGCAGCAAGCTCCTGCTCCTTGTCCCTGCCTATCTGCACCATAGTCTCAAAGTGTTTCCCTCTCTCCTCTCCAAGCTGCCTCTCTGCTTCCAGGTTGTCCCTTGTAGCCTCGTACAGCTTGGTCAAGTCTGTCAGTTTGTCTTCCTTGGCTTGACACAGCTCTGACATGGCAGCCAGATCCTCCTCCTTCTTCCCGCATGTTTGTGTCATAGTCTCTAGGCTTTGTCCTCTCTCCTGTCCACGCTGTATCTCGACTGTCAGATTGTTCATTGCGGCCTCATACTGCTCGCTTACAGCAGCCAGTTCATCCTCCTTAGCCTGACAGATGTGCTCCATGGCTGTCAGCTTCTCCTCACCCATCTCGACCTTTACGGCTATAGCAGCCAGCACCTTGTCCTTCCTCTTCTTTGGCATGAATCTCATCAGTTTCCTTAAGGCCATCTCTGACAGCTCTGCTTCCTTAAGTCCTTCTTCCTCAGCCTTTGCTGCTTCTTTCGGGCAACTCATGGCTGAAAGTTCCTTCTACAAGGCCTGGACGATGTTGCAGTGTTGCTTTCAGTTACCTCCTCTACAAGACAGCTGGACGATTCCTGTTCAAAAGAGGACATTCATCACTTTGTCAAAATAGCTAAGAATATGTCTACCCATCAATTCCACAAAAGTCACAATTCTGTGTGTAAATGGTTGGCCTTTATCCAAAGCACTGTACAATTGATGCTCCGCCTTCACCCTTTAATACACACACTCACGGCGACTGGCTGCCATGCAAGGCACCGACCAGCTCGTCAGGAGCATTTGGGGGTTAGGTGTCTTGCTCAGGGACACTTCGACACAGCCCGGGCGGGGATCGAACCGGCAACCCTCCGACTGCCAGACAACTGCTCTTACTGCCTGAGCCATGTCGCCGTGAGTGAGTAGTTGTGAGATGCCAAGTGCCACAGTGTTAGCATCATTGTTAACCAGCTGGCCAAACTGCCCATTACAGCCGATCTGACCTGAAGCAGAGTTCTTGCAGGCAATCCTTGTTCCTGCTGAAGTTTCGGAATCTTCTTATTGTTCCTTGTCTCGCTCACTTTGAAAGCAATGTTAAAATGGAAATGAAACATTAAATTTCATCACATTCTAAAAGGCAGTAGAGTAGGCTAGCTAAGTCATGTAAAGTGGTAGTTAATGTCTAAAATTAAATTAAATTAAAAAAAGATCAAATCAGACAGGACAATTAAAGGTGCAATAGGTAAGACTTTTGTGTTAAAACATAGTTACAAGACCATTTTAAATCTCTTCCTATCATTGAAAAAGGCTCACTCACATGTTGACTCACCCTCTGCCTGTGTTTAAATTCAGGTTTCAAAGTGTACATTTGTCAGGCTGTCTAATGCATCAAAACATTGTACAGCTGTACAGCAATTAAAGCTCATTGGTTGAAAAATGGTTCCAACAGCCACAGAAAATGGCATTCTGGGGGCTTTTTCTGACTGTTCGTGTCGCTGCCCAAATTGTACTCCAGACAAGCAATCACTGAAACTCAGTGCTATTGCTATTATTATCCAAGCCAAGAATAGTTCTAGTAAGAAAATGTTCGCTGAACAGGTGACTTTATGAAATGTTGATTTTAATGTGCTGCGCCAGCACACTATGTTTTGACTTTTTGAAGTTAGTTTTCACTTTAGCCAACCAACTATATATGAGCAAGCAACCTATTTGGCTGCGTAACTATCTGGTTATATAACTAAGATATGATAGTGAAGGGAAGCTATCACTGAAACTGTATACTACTATTGCTATTATCCAAGCGAATAATACACATCGAGTTGATACCAGTTTGTTATTGGTAGCAACAAGCAAATTAGCTATTAGTTAGCTTGCCGAATTTACAAATATCCACCTGAGACACAACGCCTGTGCAACAACGCTTTCTACTATGTTCGTATTGCCTCAGGTGGATATTTGTAAATTAATTGAGCTAACTATGGCTAAAACTGCTATAGTTCTATAACTAGATATGTAGTCTTCGCTTGGATAATAAGGAATAGTACACAGTGTCATGGATTGCTTGTCCGGAGTGCAAATTGGGCAGCTACACGCGAACGATCTGAATAAGCCCCCACGCCATTGGCTATGGCAATTAGAACCATTTTTCAACCAATGAGCTTCAATTATTGCACAGCTGCGCAGTAATGGCCGTCAACTGTACATTTTGAAACTACAATTTAAGGACTATAAACACAGGCAGAGGCTGAGTCAACTTGTCAGTGAGCCTTTTTCAATGATAGGAAGGGATTTACAATGGTCTTGTAACAATGTTTTAACACAAAAATCTTACCTTTAAGTGCACACAGGGCAAAGAGAAAAATATATATAATTTTTGGCTGCGTTGTAGCCTACAAGACGCTAAAGGAAAATAAGTAGGCTAATTGTACATAGATGATATGTATTCCATAAACGTTCCATGAGAAAATTAACATTTAACGTACATTTTGCATGGTGTATAGCCTAATATCGCTCCGGAAAATAACATTGTTAGCGCAACAATATATCACGTTAAGTAAAAAAGAACTCACCACAAGCGTTATAATGATAGCGATCCCCGCGACTGAATTGAGCTGAGAAAAAATGAAACAGACATGGTAGCCCTTGTAGCCGACACATTTCCCCAAAAATTCATCAAACACCGCATTTAGCTGCTCTTGCAATGGGGTTTCGTATGGCATTCTAGCTAAACGAAAACAAAACTTAACAGAGCTTACTCGCTCTACATGGAAAATATATTTCGTAAGACTTACAATTTCAGAAGAGACCGAAACAAATTTTCCGTTATCAAGAATGCGAATACGAATGTTAATAAGTTATAAAATCGACTGGGTTGTAATGACGAACAGGTTCCGTGAAGTAGGTAGGTTTATGATCTTGCCGACGTGAAAACCCCGTTTTTATTAAAAAAAATTAATTTCCACTGTGACGTAGTCCTACTCACTGAAAATACAGTGACGTAATCATTTTAACGGAAAACTCAAAGTTGGTTTTTTTTTATTCTCCTAAGGGGAATGCGAATTATTCGTTATTGATATAACTTAATATATATATACCCAGGTAGCCAGCATATTTGGGCCTAGTCCGGTACATTTGACGCACTGGCGGCTTGTGCAAAATATTATGGGCCAGCTACGTGGAATAACAGTATCTTTTCCCACAATCAGTGTCGTCCCACAATTGCATGTATGAAAGCTGCTATATAAATGAAGTGTATTATTATTATTATTATTATTATTATTATTATTATTATTATCATTATTATTCTTGTTATTATTATTATTATTATTATTATTATTATTATTATTATTATTATAAAACAGGCCATGTTCGCTCGTTTGCTGTTATTTCGATGTTTTAGATGAAGTAGCTATTTTCTAATCAAACGTAATCCGAATCGAAAATAAAAAATGTGAATGCACGTTGACTTACTGTTGCTCTGATAGACGCTTTCAGTTACTGTAGAGGGCCCCACCACGCAAGCTACAGTTGAGGCCAAAATTATTAGCCCCCCAGGAATTATGAACTTTTTCCTAAAATTCTGCCCAATGCTTGCATTATTGCTAAAACATTCACCAGTGCTATTTAGTAGCTTTTGGTACATTTTGGGATGTAAAATACATTTTTTGACTTGCTTTATATGAAACATAGTGAAAAATGGGGTGGTCAAAAATATTAGCCCCCATGTGTATTTTTGCTTTCAAACAAATTAGCTTTCAAACCACACCTGTGCAGTCAATTAGCTTCCCAACATTGAGCTTCACTTAAGGGACTCCAAAGAACAGGGCACTTGAACACATTGAGAGGGACTACTCTTACTCACCATGCCAAAGACAAAGGAAATCAGTCTTGAGCTCAGAAAGAAGATAGTGGAGGCTCATAATAAGGGGGAAGGCTATACTGCCATTTCCAAGTGTTTTACAGTGTCTAGAACAGCTGTACGTTGCATCATTGCTAAGTACAAGGTGACAAATTCTGGGCGTGGTCGAAAGCGCAAGATTTCAAGAACTCGGAGATGTCAACAAGAAGCCCCGGACATCTGCCAAGATGATTGTTGCTGACCTGGCCTCTTCTGGAGTTAATGTTTCTAGGAACACAGTTGTGAGGGCTCTCCATCGTGGTGGGATTCAGGGCCATCGTCCCAGAAGAACCCCTTTACTCAAAGAGCAGCACATCAGAGCCAGACTGAGGTTTGCCCGTGAACATTTGAAAGGTAAAGATGAGTTTTGGAAGTCTGTCCTTTGGTGTGATGAGACTAAACTGGAACTGTTTGGCCACATGGATGTTGCTTATGTTTGGCGAAGAAAGGGCGAGGCCTTCAACCCTAAGAACACAGTTCCCACAGTTAAACATGGTGGTGGGAGCATCATGCTGTGGGGCTGTTTTGCAGCCTCAGGCACAGGGAGCCTTGTTCGGGTGCATGGCATCATGAAAAAAGAAAATTATATTGACATTTTGAGAGATAATATGAAGAAATCTGCTCTTAATCTAGGCTTAGGTCGTCGCTGGGTCTTCCAACAAGACAATGATCCAAAGCATACCTCAAAATTGGTCCAACAGTTATTAAAGGACACCAAAACCAAGGTCCTGGAGTGGCCCGCACAGAGCCCAGATCTCAATCCTATTGCTCAAAGTGAATGTCCATGCTCGGAAACCACGCAATTTGGACCACCTGGAACAATTTGCAATGGAAGAATGGGCCAAAATCCCTCAAGAGACATGTGCCAACCTTGTGAAGAACTACTCCTAAGAGGTTGTTGTCAGTTGTGGCCCAGAAAGGGTACACTATTGAGTATTAATGGCCAGGGGGCTAATAATTTTGGCTGTGTCATTTTTGCCTTTTCTTGTTTCAACTCAGTGCATCAATAAAATATTCTAATCAAAAGTAGTGGGCATTTTGTTTTTGATATTTTGGAAACAAACAAACTATAAACACTTGTTGTTAATGGTCATTTCCATGGCGAAATCAAAGGTTTTGTCTGATTTCACAAGGGGGCTAATAATTTTGGCCTCAACTGTATATGCATTGATGCACTTGAGTACAGCGCCGTGAAGCTAGCAACAATTAGACTTCCTGTACAGAAGTTCCGGTCTCAAATTCCTGTGATTTTCCGTCAAAATAAGAGCTGCTGAGTAATGTTAAATAATGAGTTAGTTACCGCGTTTTCTGCACTTCCTCACATAATTACCATTGCTTAAATTCATTGCTGATCCAACTTATAAAAGTCAGCGAGCAACTAGCTTGCTACTTGACTAGTTACTATAATGTAGGCCAAGCATAAATTGCTTGACACTGTCGGTTCAATAACAGCTCATTTGCATACCTGCTTACTGTTTGAAATATGAAGGGGCATACATTAAATCTATGTATATCTATAAAATTATACATTTATTATCTAAAATCATGTTCCCAGCAATTGTTGCTGTATTTACAGCGTGGTAAGGGCATGTAATGCCATTGACTGTCAATTCACGAGCAGCTCATTTGCATAGTCCATCACTCAAAAACTATAAATTGTTACCAAATGAAAGGGAGTATACATTTGTTAGCTGGACCATATCTTTAATATTCTACAGTATTTTCTGTGAAATCATGTTCCCAGCAATTGAATAGCTTTCTCTGTTTTCTTCTAATAAGTGCTATTTTTTCAAAGATAATTTCAAAGTAGTTTCTGTGCAATACAGACACTTTGTTTAGAGTTTATTTCAAACTGTCAACAGTCCTTGCATATTGGAAGTCTCCCACACCAAACCCGATGGAAATAAAGACACTATCGCTCCAATGGTCATTGGGAAAAATGTAAATGCATACAGGAAGTACTGTGGTTAATCATTCTGGTAAAATTCCCAGTAGTTTAGGAATCAGTACCACCTGAATTGTGCTTCACATAACAGTAGTTTAACATCGCTCTCCAAAAGAAATGTCCAATTTACTTAAATCGCACTGCAAAGCTGCATGTACACATCTCCAGGAAGCTGTAACCTCACTTTCCCATGAATGTTAATATTAGTGCTATAAAAATATGGATTGTGTTTTGCTACCTTCTGCAACAGGCCAGTCTTTGTCTCAACACATACTCCTCGGATTAGATGAGAGTTTGAAATCATTGGCAGAATAGCACTAATGATTTATTAATAATGAATTGTCCTGAATCCTCCACAGGGTTTACAGTCAGTAATGTGGTTTAGGTTCTGTGGAAGGGTGTCTGATATGTCATATTTAGGGGGAATCCTCCAGAGGGTTAACAGTCAGTAATGTGGTTTAGGTGCTGTGAAAGGGTGTCTCTGATATGTCATACAGTCAGGTCCATAAATATTGGGACATCGACACAATTCTCCTCTTTTTGGCTCTATACACCACCACAATGGGTTTGAAATGAAACGAACAAGATATGCTTTAACTGCAGATCTTCAGCTTTAATCTGAGGGTATTTACATCCAAATCAGGTGAACGGTGTAGGAATTACAACAGTTTCTATATGTGCCTCCCACTTTTTAAGGGACCAAAAGTAATGGGACAATTGGCTGCTCAGTTGTTCCATGGCCACGTGTGTGTTATTCCCTCATTATCTCATTTACAAGGAGCAGATAAAAGGTCTAGAATGAATTTCAAGTGTGCTATTTGCATTTGGAATCTGTTGCTGTTAACTCTCAATATGAGATCCAAAGAGCTATCACTATCAGTGAAGCAAGCCAACATTAGGCTGACAAATCAAAACAAACCCATCAGAGAGATAGCAAAAACATTAGGTGTGGCCAAATCAACTGTTTGGAACATTCTTGAAAAGAAAGAACGCACCGGTGAGCTCAGGAACACCAAAAGACCCGGAAGGCCACGGAAAACAACTGTGGTGGATGACAGAAGAATTCTTTCCCTGGTGAAGAAAAAACCCTTCACAACAGTTGGCCAGATCAAGAACACTCTCCAGGAGGTAGGTGTATGTGTGTCAAAGTCAACAATCAAGAGAAGACTTCACCAGAGTGAATACAGAGGGTTCACCACAAGATATAAACCATTGGTGAGCCTCAAAAACAGGATACCCGATTAGAGTTTGCCAAACAACATCTAAAAAAGCCTTTACAGTTCTGGAACAACATCCTATGGACAGATGAGACAAAGATCAACTTGTACCAGAATGATGGGAAGAGAAGAGTATGGAGAAGGAAAGGAACTGCTCATGATCCAAAACATACCACCTCATCAGTGAAGCATGGTGGTGGTAGTGTCATGGCGTGGGCATGTATGGCTGCCAATGGAACTGGTTCCCTTGTATTTATTGATGATGTGACTGCTGACAAAAGCAGCAGGATGAATTCTGAAGTGTTTCGGGCAATATTATCTGCTCATATTCAGCCAAATGCTTCAGAACTTATTGGACGGCGCTTCACAGTGCATATGGACAATAAACCGAAGCATACTGCGAAAGCAACCAAAGAGTTTTTTAAGGCAAAGAAGTGGAATGTTATGCAATGGCCAAGTCAATCACCTGACCTGAATCCGATTGAACATGCATTTCACTTGCTGAAGAGAAAACTCTGCTCTCTGCTCATGGCATCTCCTATCATTGTTATGCCGATGACACCCAACTCTTTCTCTCCTTCCCCCCATCAGACACACAGGTCTCTACCCGTATCTCCGCCTGCCTGAGAGACATCCAGAGCTGGATGGGCAACCACCATCTAAAGCTCAACCCAGGTAAGACGGAGGTAATCTTCCTCCCTGCTTCAACCTCCCCCTTCTCTGATTTCTCCATCTCACTAGGGGATACCACAGTGAGCTCATCCCCTCGTGCAAGAAACCTTGGAGTGGTGATGGACAACAGGCTATCCTTCTCCGAGAACATCGCTACGGTGACCCGGGCGTGCAGGTTCTTCCTGTACAACATCCGGAGAATCCGACCCTTCCTCACCACCTACTCCACTCAGCTCCTTGTTCAAGCAATGGTCCTGTCCCGCCTGGACTATTGCAACCCTCTGCTGGCTGGCCTTCCAGCATCTGCCATCAGACCCCTACAACTGATCCAGAATGCTGCAGCCCGTCTGGTATTCAATGTTCCCAGACATTCACATGTCACCCCCCTGCTCCGCAACCTCCACTGGCTGCCTGTTATGGCTCGCATCAAATTTAAAACTTTGGTGCTCGCCTACCAGGCAGTTAAACGATCAGCCCCTGTATATATTCAATCCCTTATCAAGACCTATACACCAACAAGACCCCTCCGTCACTGAGTCGCTGACCTCCTTCAAGCACAGACTGAAGACCCATCTCTTCAGGCTACACCTTTCCCTCCCCAACTCACCACCACGATTAGCCTTAGACTATAAATGGCATTTATGATTAGATTGGATAGATATTGTTACTTGTATAGGGATTGTTGTTTTTTATTGGCTGTTGTATTGTTGTATTCTAGCTGCCAACTGTGGTATGCTAGTTTGAAAGTTGATTGTACTCTTTAAGGGTTCTGATTTTCTGAATGTTTACATTAGGACTCGGAACTGTACTGTCCTCTCTGGTCCTCTTTGCACTTTGTTGTACGCCGCTCTGGATAAGAGCGTCTGCTAAATGCCATGGAATGTAATGTAATGTAATGTAAAAACTGAAGGGGAAATGCCCCAAGAACAAGCAGGAACTGAAGACAGTTGCAGTAGAGGCCTGGCAGAGCATCACCAGGGATGAAACCCAGCATCTGGTGATGTCTATGCGTTCCAGACTTCAGGCTGTAATTGACTGCAAAGGATTTGTAACCAAGTATTAAAAAGTGAAAGTTTGATTTATGATTGTTAGTTTGTCCCATTACTTTTGGTCCCTTAAAAAGTGGGAGGCACAAATACAAACTGTTGTAATTCCTACACCGTTCACCTGATTTGGATGTAAATACCCTCAAATTAAAGCTGAAAGTCTGCAGTTAAAGCACATCTTGTTCGTTTCATTTCAAATCCATCGTGGTGGCGTATAGAGCCAAAAAGATGAGAATTGTGTTGATGTCCCAATATTTATGGACCTGACTGTATGTAGGGGGAATCCTCCACAGGGTTTGCAGTCAGTAATGTGGTTTAGGTGCTGTGAAAGGGTGTCTCTGATACGTCATATGTAGGGGGAATCCTCCACAGGGTTGGCAGTCAGTAATGTGGTTTAGGTGCTGTGAAAGGGTGTCTCTGATACGTCATATGTAGGGGGAATCCTCCACAGGGTTTGCAGTCAGTAATGTGGTTTAGGTGCTGTGAAAGGGTGTCTCTGATAAGGTCATATTTCGGGGAGATTGGCTGCTCCTCGGTGCGTGAGCGGGGAAGCGTCCGCTAACGGGCGTCCTTGAGGCAGAGCTCGGCAGACAGACGCACAGCGGGGCGCGTACTGCGTTACCGTGGAGATCGCCGCATAGCTGCGCCCGTTACACGCGCCTGTCCCAGCGTCCCGCGGAGGAGAGCGCTAATTAAGAGGGCAGGTGGGCACACTTACGGAACGGCTACCTGCCGGGCCGGTCTGACGGTGGGCCTTTTCCGGATTTTTCCGTTCAGAAGCGCCTCCTCTCCGGTAACGGTGAACGCGTGAGTACAGACACTGTCAATGAGGTGGAAAATTCAAATGGAAAATCTTCACAAAATGGCGGCGTTCCAGAAATGCTCGGCCAGCTGGTCTCCTGAAAATGGCTGCTGAGCCGATGGGTGATAATGACCCCGGGCTATGCCAAGCCTGACATGGCCCTGAGATAAATCTCACTCACTCTTTGGCTGTTTGGGGAACCAGTGCAAACCAAGGTTTGTATTTCAAAAATGTACATTTTAAAACACCGTAACTAGCAGCTCGGAGAGCCAATATTGTAAGATCAGAATTATGGGATAACAATAGCTTCCAGATTTAAGATGGTCCCTCATGTGACAGATTAGCAGAACACACAAATACGCCACCGCCCCCCCCCCCCCGCCCCCCCCCCTGCCAACTTCAATGGATTCCCACGCTTAAGCCAATAAAAATGTATATATTACATGACATCATTGGCATTTGGCAGACGTTCTTATCCAGAGCAACGTACAGTTGATTAGACTAAGCAGGAGACAATCCTCCCCTGGAGCAATGCAGGGTGAAGGGCCTTTGCTCAAGGGCCCAACGGCTGTGCGGATCTTATTGTGGCTACATTGGGGATCGAACCACCGACCTTGCGGGTCTCAGTCTGTAGTGAGCATACATGGTTTAGACTAGCAGTCTGTAGTGAACGTACAAGGTTTAGACTAGCAGTCTGTAGTGAGCGTACACGGTTTAGACTAGCAGTCTGTAGTGAACATACATGGTTTAGACTAGCAGTCTGTAGTGAGCATACATGGTTTACACTAGCAGTCTGTAGTGAGCATTCATGGTTTAGACTAGCAGTCTGTAGTGAGCAAACATGGTTTACACTAGCAGTCTGTAGTGAGCATTCATGGTTTAGACTAGCAGTCTGTAGTGAACATACATGGCTTAGACTAGCAGTCTGTAGTGAGCATACATGGTTTAGGCTAGCAGTCTGTAGTGAGCATACATGGCTTAGACTAGCAGTCTGTAGTGCGTCTACACGGTTTAGGCTTGCAGTCTATAGTGAGCATACATGGTTTAGACTAGCAGTCTGTAGTGAGCGTTCATGGTTTAGACTAGCATTCTGTAGTGAGCATTCATGGTTTAGACTAGCATTCTGTAGTCAGCATACGTGGTTTAGACTAGCAGTCTGTAGTGAGCATATGTCGGAGGGTCAGGAGCTGCAAAAGCTTCCCCTGCTACCCCGCTACCACAGGTACCGGAATCCACCCACCACAAACAACCAGAACACAGGGATAAGGTAAGCAGAGTCTTTAATACAATTTTTTAAACCGCTCATAACAGGGCAGCCGCCCCGCTCTGACCCCCCCCTCCCGTCTACATCACCCCCCTGCTCGTATGGTGGCCCCACCCACCGAATAACCCCAGGCCACATGGGGATCAACACACCGGGGAGAGGGGGGTTCACACACTCATACGCATGCACACACAGAGGCACACAGTCACTCACACACCCAAAATATACAACTAAGTTAACTGTAACCCTTATGTTGGAGGCAAACTAACGACCAACAGGATTTGCTTCCAAGAGGGCGAAAACCCCCCCAAAAAAACCTTGTCAGCTTGATAGGGTCTGATTATCTAACTGGCGTACAGCCGAGTGCTAACAAAGGAAAAAAGGGGGGAAATTCCCTCTCTGTCCCCTAATGGCAACAAAGGTTTTCACCTTAAAAGCAAATCTACTCACCGCATTTAAAATAGCAGCAGCAAACTAATATTAGCCTCTGATTCAAAGCACTAAAAACAACACTTAATCTCCTTCGTCCCTTTGCAAACACACAACACCACAAACAGGGAGTGCGTAGACACGTAGATGCGTATCAAACCAAAAGCGTCAACAGCGTCTCAACCAGCTCCGTCATGCACACACACACTCACGTACACAGAGGCGAACACAGGCACTCACACACATGCACGCACAGATGTACACACACACACATGCACACACACTCACATATGCATAGAGGCACACACAGACACTCACATACACACAGAGGCACACACACACCCACACACACACACACACAGAGGCACACAAACACACACACATGCACATACACACTCACACACATGCACACAGAGGCACACACACACACACACACACACACAGAGGCACACAAAGACACACACACACACACACACACAGAGGCACACAAACACACACACACGCACACAAACAGAAATCTAAGGGTGGGATGCGACTCGACTCGGCTCGCGTCACAGGTGCCGGACTGACCCCGCGTACCAAAATGAAACCACCACTTCCGGCTGCTCAGGAGGCTACCCTGCCTTCTCCTGACACTGTTCCTCTTGGGGAAACACTGGCTCATGTACAGGACCCAAACCGGGTTCCACCTCAGTGGTCCTGCTTCCTGGTCCCGTTTGGCTTCCTCCTCGTCTGGGGGCTCCTTCCAGGCGTCGCCCACTGGACAGGCACGCAGGTGGGTTCGGTGTGGGGTCCTTCGGGCCGGAACACATACAGCGGCCGCTCCGGCTGCAGCCGGCGGGCAACAACAAACTGACGGGGAGACCACCTCGGGGCCAGCTTACCTCGCTCCCGGCGCCTGAAGTTCCACACAAGCACCCGGTCCCCCAGCAATAACGGCAAGATCTTAAGCTGCTGTGAATGCCGTTGTTATAAGCCTTGAGCAGAGTGGGCAGCCGCTCCAGCCACCAGCCCTGTTCGCCCTCCTGGAGAGACCCCAGGAGAGACAGCAGGGTTTGGTTAAACCGCTCACAAGCCCCTTCGCCGTGCTGGTGGTAGGGGATAGTGCGGATCTTAGTGCACCCATAGAGCTCACAGAATGAAGTCCCAGTGCTGCACAAAACTGGTCCATGGCCACCAGCTCCAGAGGACAGGAGGTGGAGAGGGGGACCAGGGGGACCAGTACCTCCGGCTCGGCCTCCACTGCCGACCGTCTTTCCCCAACCCCAGCCAGTAGGACCGCTGACGCAGGACAACCTCCACCTTGTTGGCTCCCAGGTGGCACAAGGCCTGATGGTACCACTGCCGGACAAAGGCAAGCAAAAGCAACCTCCACAGTGGTTCTTCCAACAGGCGGTACAGGATCCCGCAACCCAATCCCGCCACTACATGTGGGACTGGTCGGTTCTGCAGCGGGTACAGCAAGTGTAGGAGCGGAGGTTGGCTCCACCGGAGGAGGGTAGGTGGTGGAGGGAGTGGGAGCAGTTGCGGCTAGAGGGGGGGATCCTGTACCGCCGGTAGATGGGCCACTGTGGGTGGCACGCAGCGTCTGCCAGTGGGACCATCAGGCCTTGGGCCACCTGTGAGCCAACAAGGTGGAGGTAGTCCTGCGTCGGTGGTTCTACTGGCTGGAGGTGGAGGCCATGGTCCAGCTTGGAGCAGCCCCGAGCGACTCCTTCTTGTTCTCCTTGGTGGCATCATTCTGTAAGCTCTATGGGTGCACTAAGATCCGCACTATCCCCTACCACCAGCAGGGTAATGGGGCCTGCGAGCGGTTCAACCAAACTCCCCAGGAGGGCGAACAGGCTTAGGGTCAGGGTTATTGGTGGCCGGAGCACCTGCACGCTCCGCTCAAGGCTTATAACAACGACATTCATAGTAGCAGCGGCTTTGCTGGGGGACCGGGTGCTGGTGCGGAACTTCAGGCGCCGGGAGCGAGGTAAGCTGGCCCTCGAGGTGGTCTCCCCGTCCGATCAGCTGCAGCTGCTGTATGTGTTCCGGTCCGAAGGAGGTCGGGAGGAGTGAACCCTACACTGGACCGGCCTGCGTGCCTACCCGTGGGTGACGCCTGGAGGGAGCCCCCAGACGAGGAGGAAGTCGAACAGGAACCGGAACGCGGTGTGGGTCCCGGCCCGGGGTCCTGTACGTGAGCCAGCTCTTCCCCTGGAGGAACAGCATCAGGAGGAAGCAATGGAGCCCTCTGAACAACCGGAAGTGGTGCCCCAACTCTCGTTGCTTGAACTGCTCTACGCTGCATTCTTCTGCTGGCCATCTGGGGAGAGACAGGGAGCAGTTTGTGAGACCATACCCATGTGTATGAATGTACACAAGGAATAATACAGTATTAGCTCTGATTTAGCACATTGTATTGCACCTCTGCATTAGCGCTGGATAAGAGGGTGCCGTTTGCATTCTGTATTTGCATTCTACAAAATTATCCGCTTTACCTCCCTATATTCTGTTACTATCAGCACTTGCTATTAGTACAGAGTATGAATGTTGGCAGAGCTTCCTCACCTGCACCTGGCTGCAGCGATAGTTGTTCACCTGTCCATCAGTAATCCATTGGTTGGGGCAGTAATTCCCAAATGCCTTCACCCATTGGGGTCTTTCTTCCCCCCTGTGCTCTTTGTTTTGCTGAGCTGTAGTCCTGCAACAAAATCAGGGAGAGCAAAACACACATTCATCACTCATTCCAAAAACTACTCAATCCCCAAATACGTCCTGAAGCTGAACACAATTAAACATATTTTGCCCACCAAAGGATTTCAGTATTTTAAAATGAGTCATTTAATTGGCTTAGGTGGTAAGAGCAGTCGTCTGGCAGTCGAAGGGTTGCCGGTTTGATCCCACTCTGGGAGTGTCAAAGTGTCCCTGGGCAAGACACCTAACAAGGCAGGGGTCTTGCCCAGGGACACTTTGACACTCCCAGGGTGCCTTACATGGCAGCCAATCGCCGTTGGTGTGTGTGCAGGTGTGAGTATGAATGGGTGAATGAGAAGCATCAATTGTACAGCGCTTTAGATAAAAGCGGGATATACAAACATCCCCTTGTCTCACACATGACTGATGTCCGTTATATATAAATGACATAGCAAGACATAACGATAGTTAGTTACTGGCATTTTTAAAAGAACAGTCAAATCAATGTCCTGTCTGGCACTGTCAGGGCGGTTATTTCCATGTACAGGGCATCCTGTTTGTCACTTACCACTGCTGATGGCCGCCCTGCTTCTGGGACAGCTTCAGCTTCCCGACCCTTTCCTTCAACTGGAGAGAAACATTGCAAGAACATTGTACTTGTGCATTGATGTATCGTAAATAGCTATTACTGTATATTGTGAGGTGTGCTAGTTGCAGAACTTTTCCCACGGAGGGCCTCCTGCTTCGTGGAGAAACCAGAGCTTGATGTGATGTGTCTCTTGACGGCAACCTTTTGAAAAACAGCCTCAGCGAACCTGGAAATAAGACACAAGCACAGCATTAAACCTTAACCACTGTAGGTAGACCCGATTGGCTTCTGTACTCACGTCTTCCGCAGGCTGCCTGCTGCCATTGGCTGATCTTTCAGGGCCATCTGTAGCTCTTGGGCCATGGCCTGGAGACAACAAGAGGAATGAAGATCCTGCGTTTTGAAGAGGGTTAGTGTGCTCTGAAAGGAGAGACAGCCAATGGTTCACTGGTGGTAACAGTTAAGCATTAATGAATGGGTAAAATGCACGCATTAATAATCTATTAAAGCTATGTAAGAAATGGCCAATGGTAAACTGTCCTAAGTAACAGTGGGCAGATGTGATGGATTGCACTGTGTTGATAGTTATTGTTCACCTGGGCTTTGAAGAAGTAATCTCTGGTTTCTGGCTCCATGATTGTCTGCTGCTCGGTACCCCCACCATCTCCCCCAGGGTACTTACCAGTGTGGGGTGTAGTGCGTTTAAGTGTCCCCACTGCACCGCAACCCACTACACCACACACTGCTAGGTACCCCCACCATCCCCCCCAGGGTACATACCAGTGCGGGGTGTAGTGAGTTTAACCATTGTACTGCGACCCACTGCACCACACGCTGCTAGGTACCCCCACCATCCCCCCCAGGGTACTAACCAGTGTGGGGTGTAGTGGGTTTAAGTGTCTGCACTGCACCGCAACCCACTACACCCCACACTGCTAGGTACCCCCACCATCCCCCCCAGGGCACTTACCAGTGTGGGGTGTAGTGAGTTTAACCACTGTACTGCGACCCACTACAGGTCCCAGGTAATTGTTTGTTATTGCTGTCTCTCAACATTTATCAGTAGACTAGCGGCTATTTAGTGTATGTAAATGCAAAGAATAAGCAGACCAGCTCCCCCCCCCCCGTTCAACAGTCTACCTCCACCTGCCCCCCCTCCCCCCGTTCGACAGTCTACCTCCTCCTGCCCCCCCTCCCACCTTTCGACAGTCTACCTCCACCTGCCCCCCCTCCCCCCGTTCGACAGTCTGTCAGATTGTTCATTGCAGCCTCATACAGCTGTGTCATTTCATTCAGATTCCATTCCGTGGTCTGACACAGCTCTGACATGGCAACCAGCTTCTCCTCCCCGGTCTCAAACTTCAAAGTCATGGCAGCCAGCTCCTGCTCCTTGTCCTGAAAGAGCTGCATCACGGCCTCCAGACTGATCATATTCTGCTGAGCAAGCCATACCAGGGACTCCAGTTTTTCCTTTTTAGCCTCAGACTGGGAGGTCAAATCTGTCAGTTTCTTCGGAATGGTCTGGAACAGGTCTGACATGGCCGGCAGCTTCTCTTCGCTTGTGCCAGGCTTTAAAGTCACAGAACCCAGAGCCTCCTCCTTGTCCCTGCATAACTGCATCACAGTCTCAAGGCTTTCTCCTCTCTCCTGTCCAAGCTGCTTCTCGGATGCCAGGTTGTCCCTTGTAGCCTCGTACAGCTTGGTCATGCCATTCAGTTTGCCTTCCTTGGCCTGACACAGCTCTAACATGGCCGCCAGCTTCTCCTCCCCGGTCTCAAACTTCAAAGTCATAGCAGCCAGCTCCTGCTCCTTGTCCCTGCATAACTGCGTCACAGTCTCAAGGCTTTCTGCTCTCTCCTCTCCAAGCTTCTTCTCACATGCCTGGTTCTCCCTTGCAGCCTCATACAGGTAGGTCATGAGAGTCAGTTTTTCTTCCCTGGCCTGACACAGCTCTGACATGGCCGCTAGCTTCTCCTCCCCGGTCTCAAACTTCAAAGTCATGGCAGCCAGATCCTCCTCCTTGTTCCTGCATATTTGTGACAGAGTCTCAAGGCTTTCTCCTCTCTCCTGTCCAAGCGGTTTATCGGATACCAGGTTGTCTATTGTAGCCTCGTGCAGGTAGGTCAAGTCTGTCAGTGCCTTCTCTGTGATCTGCCATAGCTCTGACATGGCCGCCAGCTTCCCCTCCCCGGTCTCAAACTTCAAAGTCATGGCAGCTAGCTCCTGCTCCTTGTCCCTGCATAACTGCGTCACAGTCTCAAGGCTTTCTGCTCTCTCCTCTCCAAGCTTCTTCTCACATGCCTGGTTCTCCCTTGCAGCCTCATACAGGTAGGTCATGAGAATCAGTTTTTCTTCCCTGGCCTGACACAGCTCTGACATGGCCGCTAGCTTCTCCTCCCCGGTCTCAAACTTCAAAGTCATGGCAGCCAGATCCTCCTCCTTGTTCCTGCATATTTGTGACAGAGTCTCAAGGCTTTCTCCTCTCTCCTGTCCAAGCTGTTTATCGGATACCAGGTTGTCTATTGTAGCCTCGTGCAGGTAGGTCAAGTCTGTCAGTGCCTTCTCCGTGATCTGCCATAGCTCTGACATGGCCGCCAGCTTCCCCTCCCCGGTCTCAAACTTCAAAGTCATGGCAGCTAGCTCCTGCTCCTTGTCCCTGCATAACTGCGTCACAGTCTCAAGGCTTTCTGCTCTTTCCTCTCCAAGCTTCTTCTCACATGCCTGGTTCTCCCTTGCAGACTCATACAGGTAGGTCATGATAGTCAGTTTTTCTTCCCTGGCCTGACACAGCTCTGACATGGCCGCTAGCTTCTCCTCCCCGGTCTCAAACTTCAAAGTCATGGCAGCCAGATCCTCCTCCTTGTTCCTGCATATTTGTGACAGAGTCTCAAGGCTTTCTCCTCTCTCCTGTCCAAGCTGTTTATCGGATACCAGGTTGTCTATTGTAGCCTCGTGCAGGTAGGTCAAGTCTGTCATTGCCTTCTCCGTGGTCTGACACAGCTCTGACATGGCCGCTAGCTTCTCCTCCCCGGTCTCAAACTTCAAAGTCATGTCAGCAAGCTCCTCCTCCTTGTTCCTGCATAACTGCGTCACAGTCTCAAGGCTTTCTGCTCTCTCCTCTCCAAGCTGCTTCTCGGATGCCAGGTTGTCCCTTGTAGACTCGTACAGCTTGGTCATGCCATTCAGTTTGTCTTCCTTGGCCTGACACAGCTCTATCATGGCCGCCAGCTTCCCCTCCCCGGTCTCAAACTTCAAAGTCATGGCAGCCAGCTCCTGCTCCTTGTCCCTGAATATCTGCACCATAGTTTCCAGGTCTTCTTCTTTCTCCTCTACAAGCTGCCTCTCTGCTGCCAGGTTGGCACTCGTAGCCTCATACAGCTTGGTCAAGTCTGTCAATGTCTTCTCCGTGGTCTGACACAGCTCTGACATAGTTGCCAGCTTCTCTTCGCTTTTCTCATGTTTTGAAGTAATGGCAGCCAGCTTCTGCTCCTTGTCCCTGCATAACTGCGTCAAAGTCTCCAGGTGTTTCCCCCTCTCCTCTCCAAGCTGCCTCTCTGCTGCCAGTTTGTCCGTTGTAGCCTCAAACCGGTAGGTCAAGTCTGTCAGTGCCTTCTCCGTGGTCTGACACAGCTGTGACATGGTTGCCAGCTTCTCTTTGCTCGTCTTATTCTTTCCAGTCATGGCAGCAAGCTCCTGCTCCTTGTCCCTGCCTATCTGCACCATAGTCTCAAAGTGTTTCCCTCTCTCCTCTCCAAGCTGCCTCTCTGCTTCCAGGTTGTCCCTTGTAGCCTCGTACAGCTTGGTCAAGTCTGTCAGTTTGTCTTCCTTGGCTTGACACAGCTCTGACATGGCAGCCAGATCCTCCTCCTTCTTCCAGCATGTTTGTGTCATAGTCTCTAGGCTTTGTCCTCTCTCCTGTCCACGCTGTATCTCGACTGTCAGATTGTTCATTGCGGCCTCATACTGCTCGCTTACAGCAGCCAGTTCATCCTCCTTAGCCTGACAGATGTGCTCCATGGCTGTCAGCTTCTCCTCACCCATCTCGACCTTTACGGCTATAGCAGCCAGCACCTTGTCCTTCCTCTTCTTTGGCATGAATCTCATCAGTTTCCTTAAGGCCATCTCTGACAGCTCTGCTTCCTTAAGTCCTTCTTCCTCAGCCTTTGCTGCTTCTTTCGGGCAACTATTTCTCATGGCTGAAAGTTCCTTCTACAAGGCCTGGACGATGTTGCAGTGTTGCTTTCAGTTACCTCCTCTACAAGACAGCTGGACGATTCCTGTTCAAAAGAGGACATTCATCACTTTGTCAAAATAGCTAAGAATATGTCTACCCATCAATTCCACAAAAGTCACAATTCTGTGTGTAAATGGTTGGCCTTTATCCAAAGCACTGTACAATTGATGCTCCGCCTTCACCCTTTAATACACACACTCACGGCGACTGGCTGCCATGCAAGGCACCGACCAGCTCGTCAGGAGCATTTGGGGATTAGGTGTCTTGCTCAGGGACACTTCGACACAGCCCGGGCGGGGATCGAACCGGCAACCCTCCGACTGCCAGACAACTGCTCTTACTGCCTGAGCCATGTCGCCGTGAGTGAGTAGTTGTGAGATGCCAAGTGCCACAGTGTTAGCATCATTGTTAACCAGCTGGCCAAACTGCCCATTACAGCCGATCTGACCTGAAGCAGAGTTCTTGCAGGCAATCCTTGTTCCTGCTGAAGTTTCTGAATCTTCTTATTGTTCCTTGTCTCGCTCACTTTGAAAGCAATGTTAAAATGGAAATGAAACATTAAATTTCATCACATTCTAAAAGGCAGTAGAGTAGGCTAGCTAAGTCATGTAAAGTGGTAGTTAATGTCTAAAATTAAATTAAATTAAAAAAAGATCAAATCAGACAGGACAATTAAAGGTGCAATAGGTAAGACTTTTGTGTTAAAACATAGTTACAAGACCATTTTAAATCTCTTCCTATCATTGAAAAAGGCTCACTCACATGTTGACTCACCCTCTGCCTGTGTTTAAATTCAGGTTTCAAAGTGTACATTTGTCAGGCTGTCAAATGCATCAAAACATTGTACAGCTGTACAGCAATTAAAGCTCATTGGTTGAAAAATGGTTCCAACAGCCTCAGAAAATGGCATTCTGGGGGCTTTTTCTGACTGTTCGTGTCGCTGCCCAAATTGTACTCCAGACAAGCAATCACTGAAACTCAGTGTACTATTGCTTATTATCCAAGCCAAGAATAGTTCTAGTAAGAAAATGTTCGCTGAACAGGTGACTTTATGAAATGTTGATTTTAATGTGCTGCGCCAGCACACTATGTTTTGACTTTTTGAAGTTAGTTAGCCAACCAACTATATATGAGCAAGCAACTTATTTGGCTGCGTAACTATCTGGTTATATAACTAAGATATGATAGTGAAGGGAAGCTATCACTGAAACTGTATACTACTATTGCTATTATCCAAGCGAATAATACACATCGAGTTGATACCAGTTTGTTATTGGTAGCAACAAGCAAATTAGCTATTAGTTAGCTTGCCGAATTTACAAATATCCACCTGAGACACAACGCCTGTGCAACAACGCTTTCTACTATGTTCGTATTGCCTCAGGTGGATATTTGTAAATTAATTGAGCTAACTATGGCTAAAACTGCTATAGTTCTATAACTAGATATGTAGTCTTCGCTTGGATAATAAGCAATAGTACACAGTGTCATGGATTGCTTGTCCGGAGTGCAAATTGGGCAGCTACACGCGAACGATCTGAATAAGCCCCCACGCCATTGGCTATGGCTATTAGAACCATTTTTCAACCAATGAGCTTCAATTATTGCACAGCTGCGCAGTAATGGCCGTCGACTGTACATTTTGAAACTACAATTTAAGGACTATAAACACAGGCAGAGGCTGAGTCAACTTGTCAGTGAGCCTTTTTCAATGATAGGAAGGGATTTACAATGGTCTTGTAACAATGTTTTAACACAAAAATCTTACCTTTAAGTGCACACAGGGCAAAGAGAAAAATATATATAATTTTTGGCTGCGTTGTAGCCTACAAGACGCTAAAGGAAAATAAGTAGGCTAATTGTACATACATGATATGTATTCCATAAACGTTCCATGAGAAAATTAACATTTAACGTACATTTTGCATGGTGTATAGCCTAATATCGCTCCGGAAAATAACATTGTTAGCGCAACAATATATCACGTTAAGTAAAAAAGAACTCACCACAAGCGATATAATGATAGCGATCCCCGCGACTGAATTGAGCTGAGAAAAAATGAAACAGACATGGTAGCCCTTGTAGCCGACACATTTCCCCAAAAATTCATCAAACACCGCATTTAGCTGCTCTTGCAATGGGGTTTCGTATGGCATTCTAGCGAAACGAAAACAAAACTTAACAGAGCTTACTCGCTCTACATGGAAAATATATTTCGTAAGACTTACAATTTCAGAAGAGACCGAAACAAATTTTCCGTTATCAAGAATGCGAATACGAATGTTAATAAGTTATAAAATCGACTGGGTTGTAATGACGAACAGGTTCCGTGAAGTAGGTAGGTTTATGATCTTGCCGACGTGAAAACCCCGTTTTTATTAAAAAAAATTAATTTCCACTGTGACGTAGTCCTACTCACTGAAAATACAGTGACGTAATCATTTTAACGGAAAACTCAAAGTTGTTTTTTTTTTATTCTCCTAAGGGGAATGCGAATTATTCGTTATTGATATAACTTAATATATATATACCCAGGTAGCCAGCATATTTGGGCCTAGTCCGGTACATTTGACGCACTGGCGGCTTGTGCAAAATATTATGGGCCAGCTATGTGGAATAACAGTATCTTTTCCCACAATCAGTGTCGTCCCACAATTGCATGTATGAAAGCTGCTATATAAATAAAGTGTATTATTATTATTATTATTATTATTATTATTATTATTATTATCATCATTATTATTCTTGTTATTATTATTATTATTATTATTATTATTATTATTATTATTATTATTATAAAACAGGCCATGTTCGCTCGTTTGCTGTTATTTCTATGTTTTAGATGAAGTAGCTATTTTCTAATCAAACGTAATCCGAATCGAAAATAAAAAATGTGAATGCACGTTGACTTACTGTTGCTCTGATAGACGCTTTCAGTTACTGTAGAGGGCCCCACCACGCAAGCTACAGTTGAGGCCAAAATTATTAGCCCCCCAGGAATTATGAACATTTTCCTAAAATTCTGCCCAATGCTTGAATTATTGCTAAAACATTCACCAGTGCTATTTAGCAGCTTTTGGTACATTTTGGGATGTAAAATACATTTTTTGACATTTTTTGACTATATCAAATATAGTGAAAAATGGGGTGGTCAAAAATATTAGCCCCCATGTGTATTTTTGCTTTCAAAACACATACAATCAACCAATTAGCTTTCAAACCACACCTGTGCAGTCAATTAGCTTCCCAACAACACCTGAGCATTCAATCAGCATTGAGCTTCACTTAAGGGACTCCAAAGAACAGGGCACTTGAACACATTGAGAGGGACTACTCTTACTCACCATGCCAAAGACAAAGGAAATCAGTCTTGAGCTCAGAAAGAAGATAGTGGAGGCTCATAATAAGGGGGAAGGCTATACTGCCATTTCCAAGTGTTTTACAGTGTCTAGAACAGCTGTACGTTGCATCATTGCTAAGTACAAGGTGACAAATTCTGGGCGTGGTCGAAAGCGCAAGATTTCAAGAACTCGGAGATGTCAACAAGAAGCCCCGGACATCTGCCAAGATGATTGTTGCTGACCTGGCCTCTTCTGGAGTTAATGTTTCTAGGAACACAGTTGTGAGGGCTCTCCATCGTGGTGGGATTCAGGGCCATCGTCCCAGAAGAACGCCTTTACTCAAAGAGCAGCACATCAGAGCCAGACTGAGGTTTGCCCGTGAACATTTGAAAGGTAAAGATGAGTTTTGGAAGTCTGTCCTTTGGTGTGATGAGACTAAACTGGAACTGTTTGGCCACATGGATGTTGCTTATGTTTGGCGAAGAAAGGGCGAGGCCTTCAACCCTAAGAACACAGTTCCCACAGTTAAACATGGTGGTGGGAGCATCATGCTGTGGGGCTGTTTTGCAGCCTCAGGCACAGGGAGCCTTGTTCGGGTGCATGGCATCATGAAAAAAGAAAATTATATTGACATTTTGAGGGATAATATGAAGAAATCTGCTCTTAATCTAGGCTTAGGTCGTCGCTGGGTCTTCCAACAAGACAATGATCCAAAGCATACCTCAAAATTGGTCCAACAGTTATTAAAGGACACCAAAACCAAGGTCCTGGAGTGGCCCGCACAGAGCCCAGATCTCAATCCTATTGCTCAAAGTGAATGTCCATGCTCGGAAACCACGCAATTTGGACCACCTGGAACAATTTGCAATGGAAGAATGGGCCAAAATCCCTCAAGAGACATGTGCCAACCTTGTGAAGAACTACTCCTAAGAGGTTGTTGTCAGTTGTGGCCCAGAAAGGGTACACTATTGAGTATTAATGGCCAGGGGGCTAATAATTTTGGCCTCAACTGTATATGCATTGATGCACTTGAGTACAGCGCCGTGAAGCTAGCAACAATTAGACTTCCTGTACAGAAGTTCCGGTCTCAAATTCCTGTGATTTTCCGTCAAAATAAGAGCTGCTGAGTAATGTTAAATAATGAGTTAGTTACCGCATTTTCTGCACTTCCTCACATAATTACCATTGCTTAAATTCATTGCTGATCCAACTCATAAAAGTCAGCGAGCAACTAGCTTGCTACTTGACTAGTTACTATAATGTAGGCCAAGCATAAATTGCTTGACACTGTCGGTTCAATAACAGCTCATTTGCATACCTGCTTACTGTTTGAAAAAAATGTTGCCAAATATGAAGGGGCATACATTAAATCTATGTATATCTATAACATTATACATTTATTATCTAAAGTCATGTTCCCAGCAATTGTTGCTGTATTTACAGCGTGGTAAGGGCATGTAATGCCATTGACTGTCAATTCACGAGCAGCTCATTTGCATAGCCCATCACTCAAACTATAAATTGTTACCAAATGAAAGGGAGTATACATTTGTTAGCTGGACCATATCTTTAATATTCTACAGTATTTTCTGTGAAATCATGTTCCCAGCAATTGAATAGCTTTCTCTGTTTTCTTCTAATAAGTGCTATTTTTTCAAAGATAATTTCAAAGTAGTTTCTGTGCAATACAGACATGACACTTTGTTTTGAGTTTATTTCAAACTGTCAACAGTCCTTGCATATTGGAAGTCTCCCACACCAAACCCGATGGAAATAAAGACACTATCGCTCCAATGGTCATTGGGAAAAATGTAAATGCATACAGGAAGTACTGTGGTTAATCATTCTGGTAAAATTCCCAGTAGTTTAGGAATCAGTACCACCTGAATTGTGCTTCACATAACAGTAGTTTAACATCGCTCTCCAAAAGAAATGTCCAATTTACTTAAATCGCACTGCAAAGCTGCATGTACACATCTCCAGGAAGCTGTAACCTCACTTTCCCATGAATGTTAATATTAGTGCTATAAAAATATGGATTGTGTTTTGCTGGCAACAGGCCAGTCTTTGTCTCAACACATACTCCTCGGATTAGATGAGAGTTTGAAATCATTGGCAGAATAGCACTAATGATTTATTAATAATGAATTGTCCTGAATCCTCCACAGGGTTTACAGTCAGTAATGTGGTTTAGGTTCTGTGGAAGGGTGTCTGATATGTCATATTTAGGGGGAATCCTCCAGAGGGTTAACAGTCAGTAATGTGGTTTAGGTGCTGTGAAAGGGTGTCTCTGATATGTCATACAGTCAGGTCCATAAATATTGGGACATCGACACAATTCTCCTCTTTTTGGCTCTATACACCACCACAATGGATTTGAAATGAAACGAACAAGATATGCTTTAACTGCAGACCTTCAGCTTTAATCTGAGGGTATTTACATCCAAATCAGGTGAACGGTGTAGGAATTACAACAGTTTCTATATGTGCCTCCCACTTTTTAAGGGACCAAAAGTAATGGGACAATTGGCTGCTCAGCTGTTCCATGGCCACGTGTGTGTTATTCCCTCATTATCTAATTTACAAGGAGCAGATAAAAGGTCTAGAATGAATTTCAAGTGTGCTATTTGCATTTGGAATCTGTTGCTGTCAACTCTCAATATGAGATCCAAAGAGCTATCACTATCAGTGAAGCAAGCCAACATTAGGCTGAAAAATCAAAACAAACCCATCAGAGAGATAGCAAAAACATTAGGTGTGGCCAAATCAACTGTTTGGAACATTCTTGAAAAGAAAGAACGCACCGGTGAGCTCAGGAACACCAAAAGACCCGGAAGGCCACGGAAAACAACTGTGGTGGATGACAGAAGAATTCTTTCCCTGGTGAAGAAAAAACCCTTCACAACAGTTGGCCAGATCAAGAACACTCTCCAGGAGGTAGGTGTATGTGTGTCAAAGTCAACAATCAAGAGAAGACTGAATACAGTGAATACAGAGGGTTCACCACAAGATATAAACCATTGGTGAGCCTCAAAAACAGGAAGACCAGATTAGAGTTTGCCAAACAACATCTAAAAAAGCCTTTACAGTTCTGGAACAACATCCTATGGACAGATGAGACAAAGATCAACTTGTACCAGAATGATGGGAAGAGAAGAGTATGGAGAAGGAAAGGAACTGCTCATGATCCAAAACATACCACCTCATCAGTGAAGCATGGTGGTGGTAGTGTCATGGCGTGGGCATGTATGGCTGCCAATGGAACTGGTTCCCTTGTATTTATTGATGATGTGACTGCTGACAAAAGCAGCAGGATGAATTCTGAAGTGTTTCGGGCAATATTATCTGCTCATATTCAGCCAAATGCTTCAGAACTCATTGGACGGCGCTTCACAGTGCAGATGGACAATAACCCGAAGCATACTGCGAAAGCAACCAAAGAGTTTTTTAAGGCAAAGAAGTGGAATGTTATGCAATGGCCAAGTCAATCACCTGACCTGAATCCGATTGAACATGCATTTCACTTGCTGAAGACAAAACTCTGCTCTCTGCTCATGGCATCTCCTATCATTGTTATGCCGATGACACCCAACTCTTTCTCTCCTTCCCCCCATCAGACACACAGGTCTCTACCCGTATCTCCGCCTGCCTGAGAGACATCCAGAGCTGGATGGGCAACCACCATCTAAAGCTCAACCCAGGTAAGACGGAGGTAATCTTCCTCCCTGCTTCAACCTCCCCCTTCTCTGATTTCTCCATCTCACTAGGGGATACCACAGTGAGCTCATCCCCTCGTGCAAGAAACCTTGGAGTGGTGATGGACAACAGGCTATCCTTCTCCGAGAACATCGCTACGGTGACCCGGGCGTGCAGGTTCTTCCTGTACAACATCCGGAGAATCCGACCCTTCCTCACCACCTACTCCACTCAGCTCCTTGTTCAAGCAATGGTCCTGTCCCGCCTGGACTATTGCAACCCTCTGCTGGCTGGCCTTCCAGCATCTGCCATCAGACCCCTACAACTGATCCAGAATGCTGCAGCCTGTCTGGTATTCAATGTTCCCAGACATTCACATGTCACCCCCCTGCTCCGCAACCTCCACTGGCTGCCTGTTATGGCTCGCATCAAATTTAAAACTTTGGTGCTCGCCTACCAGGCAGTTAAACGATCAGCCCCTGTATATATTCAATCCCTTATCAAGACCTATACACCAACAAGACCCCTCCGTCTCTGAGTCGCTGACCTCCTTCAAGCACAGACTGAAGACCCATCTCTTTATGCTACACCTTTCCCTCCCCAACTCACCACCACGATTAGCCTTAGACTGTAATGGCATTTATGATTAGATTGGATAGATATTGTTACTTGTATAGGTATTGTTGTTTTTTATTGGCTGTTGTATTGTTGTATTCTAGCTGCCAACTGTGGTATGCTAGTTTGAAAGTTGATTGTACTCTTCAAGGGTTCTGATTTTCTGAATGTTTACACTAGGACTCGGAACTGTACTGTCCTCTCTGGTCCTCTTTGCACTTGTTCTTGTGTTTGATTTGCACTTTGTTGTACGCCGCTCTGGATAAGAGCGTCTGCTAAATGCCATGGAATGTAATGTAATGTAATGTAATGTAATGTAAAAACTGAAGGGGAAATGCCCCAAGAACAAGCAGGAACTGAAGACAGTTGCAGTAGAGGCCTGGCAGAGCATCACCAGGGATGAAACCCAGCGTCTGGTGATGTCTATGCGTTCCAGACTTCAGGCTGTAATTGACTGCAAAGGATTTGTAACCAAGTATTAAAAAGTGAAAGTTTGATTTATGATTGTTAGTTTGTCCCATTACTTTTGGTCCCTTAAAAAGTGGGAGGCACAAATACAAACTGTTGTAATTCCTACACCGTTCACCTGATTTGGATGTAAATACCCTCAAATTAAAGCTGAAAGTCTGCAGTTAAAGCACATCTTGTTCGTTTAATTTCAAATCCATTGTGGTGGTGTATACAGCCAAAAAGATGAGAATTGTGTTGATGTCCCAATATTTATGGACCTGACTGTATGTAGGGGGAATCCTCCACAGGGTTTGCAGTCAGTAATGTGGTTCAGGTGCTGTGAAAGGGTGTCTCTGATACGTCATATGTAGGGGGAATCCTCCACAGGGTTGGCAGTCAGTAATGTGGTTCAGGTGCTGTGAAAGGGTGTCTCTGATACGTCATATGTAGGGGGAATCCTCCACAGGGTTTGCAGTCAGTAATGTGGTTTAGGTGCTGTGAAAGGGTGTCTCTGATAAGGTCATATTTCGGGGAGATTGGCTGCTCCTCGGTGCGTGAGCGGGGAAGCGTCCGCTAACGGGCGTCCTTGAGGCAGAGCTCGGCAGACAGACGCACAGCGGGGCGCGTACTGCGTTACCGTGGAGATCGCCGCATAGCTGCGCCCGTTACACGCGCCTGTCCCAGCGTCCCGCGGAGGAGAGCGCTAATTAAGAGGGCAGGTGGGCACACTTACGGAACGGCTACCCGCCGGGCCGGTCTGACGGTGGGCCTTTTCCGGATTTTTCCGTTCAGAAGCGTCTCCTCTCCGGTAACGGTGAACGCGTGAGTACAGACACTGTCAATGAGGTGGAAAATTCAAATGGAAAATCTTCACAAAATGGCGGCGTTCCAGAAATGCTCGGCCAGCTGGTCTCCTGAAAATGGCTGCTGAGCCGATGGGTGATAATGACCCCGGGCTATGCCAAGCCTGACATGGCCCTGAGATGAATCTCACTCACTCTTTGGCTGTTTGGGGAACCAGTGCAAACCAAGGTTTGTATTTTAAATGTACATTTTAAAACACCGTTAACTAGCAGCTCGGAGAGCCAATATTGTATGATCAGAATTATGGGATAACAACAGCTTCCAGATTTAAGATGGTCCCTCATGTGACAGATTAGCAGAACACACAAATACGCCGCCGCCCCCCCCCCCCCCTCTGCCAACTTCAATGGATTCCAACGCTTAAGCCAATAAAAATATATATATTACATGACATCATTGGCATTTGGCAGACGTTCTTATCCAGAGCGACGTACAGTTGATTAGACTAAGCAGGAGACAATCCTCCCCTGGAGCAATGCAGGGTGAAGGGCCTTTGCTCAAGGGCCCAACGGCTGTGCGGATCTTATTGTGGCTACATTGGGGATCGAACCACCGACCGTGCGGGTCTCAGTCTGTAGTGAGTATACATGGTTTAGACTAGCAGTCTGTAGTGAACGTACAAGGTTTAGACTAGCAGTCTGGAGTGAGCGTACACGGTTTAGACTAGCAGTCTGTAGTGAGCACACAAGGTTTACACTAGCAGTCTGTAGTGAGTATTCATGGTATAGACTAGCAGTCTGTAGTGAACATACATGGCTTAGACTAGCAGTCTGTAGTGAGCATACATGGTTTACACTAGCAGTCTATAGTGAGCATACATGGCTTAGACTAGCAGTCTTTAGTGAGCCTACACCGTTTAGGCTAGCAGTCTGTAGTAAGCATACATGGTTTAGACAAGCAGTCTGTAGTGAGCATACAGGGTTTAGACTAGCAGTCTGTAGTGAGCATACATGGTTTAGACTAGCAGTCTGTAGTGAGCATACATGGTTTAGACAAGCAGTCTGTAGTGAGCATACATGGTTTAGACTAGCAGTCTGTAGTGAGCATACATGGTTTAGACTAGCAGTCTATAGTGAGCATACATGGTTTAGACTAGCAGTCTGTAGTGAGCATACATGGTTTAGACTAGCAGTCTGTAGTAAGCATACATGGTTTAGACTAGCAGTCTGTAGTGAGTATACATGGTTTAGACGAGCAGTCTGTAGTCAGCATACATGGTTTAGACTAGCAGTCTGTAGTGAGCATACATGGTTTAGACGAGCAGTCTGTAGTCAGCATACATGGTTTAGACTAGCAGTCTGTAGTGAGCATATGTCGGAGAGTCAGGAGCTGCAAAAGCTTCCCCTGCTACCCCGCTACCACAGGTACCGGAATCCACCCACCACAAACAACCAGAACACAGGGATAATGTAAGCAGAGTCTTTAATACAATTTTTTAAACCGCTCATGACAGGGCAGCCGCCCCGCTCTGACCCCCCCTCCCGTCTCCATCACCCCCCTGTTCGTATGGTGGCCCCACCCACCAAATAACCCCAGGCCACATGGGGATCAACACACCGGGGAGAGGGGGGTTCACACACTCATACACATGCAAACACAGAGGCACACACTCACTCACACACCCAAAATATACAACTAAGTTAACTGTAACCCTTATGTTGGAGGCAAACTAACAACCAACAGGATTTGCTTCCAAGAGGGCGAAAACCCCCCCAAAAAAACCTTGTCAGCTTGATAGGGTCTGATTATCTCACCGGCGTACAGCCGAGTGCTAACAAAGGAAAAAAGGGGGGAAATTCCCTCTCTGTCCCCTAATGGCAACAAAGGTTTTCACCTTAAAAGCAAATCTACTCACCGCATTTAAAATAGCAGCAGCAAACTAATATTAGCCTCTGATTCAAAGCACTAAAAACAACACTTAATCTCCTTCATCCCTTTGCAAACACACAACACCACAAACAGGGAGTGCGTAGACACATAGATGCGTATCAAACCAAAAGCGTCAACAGCGTCTCAACCAGCTCCGTCATGCACACACACACTCACGTACACAGAGGCGAATACACACACTCACACACATGCACGCACAGATGTACACACACACATGCACACACACTCACCTATGCATAGAGGCACACACAGACACTCACATACACACAGAGGCACACACACACACACACACAGAGGCACACAAACACACACACACACAGAGGCACACAAACACACACACACACACAGAGGCACACAAACACACACACATGCACATACACACTCACACACATGCACACACAGAGGCGCGCACACACACAGAGGCACACAAACACACACACACACACAGAGGCACACAAACACACACACACACACACATGCACATACACACTCACACACATGCACACACAGAGGCGCACACACACACACACACACACACACACAGAGGCACACAAACACACACACACACACAGAGGCACACAAACACACACACACACACACACAGGCACACAAACACACACACACACACACAGAGGCACACAAACACACACACACACACACACACACGCACACAAACAGAAATCTAAGGGTGGGATGCGACTCGACTCGGCTCGCGTCACAGGTGCCGGACTGACCCCACGTACCAAAATGAAAAGTGGAGCGGCACCACTTCCGGCTGCTCAGGAGGCTACCCCGCCTCCTCCTGACACTGTTCCTCTTGGGGAAACACTGGCTCATGTACAGGACCCACACCGGGTTCCACCTCAGTGGTCCTGCTTCCTGGTCCCGTTTGGCTTCCTCCTCGTCTGGGGGCTCCTTCCAGGCGTCGCCCACTGGACAGGCACGCAGGTGGGTTCGGTGTGGGGTCCTTCGGGCCGGAACACATACAGCGGCCGCTCCGGCTGCAGCCGGCGGGCAACAACAAACTGACGGGGAGACCACCTCGGGGCCAGCTTACCTCGCTCCCGGCGCCTGAAGTTCCACACAAGCACCCGGTCCCCCAGCAATAACGGCAAGATCTTAAGCTGCTGTGAATGCCGTTGTTATAAGCCTTGAGTAGAGTGGGCAGCCGCTCCAGCCACCAGCCCTGTTCGCCCTCCTGGAGAGACCCCAGGAGAGACAGCAGGGTTTGGTTAAACTGCTCACAGGCCCCTTCGCCCTGCTGGTGGTAGGGGATAGTGCGGATCTTAGTGCACCCATAGAGCTCACAGAATGAAGCCCCAGTGCTGCACGAAGCTGGTCCATGGCTACCAGCTCCAGAGGATAGGAGGTGGAGAGGGGGACCAGGGGGACCAGTACCTCCGGCTCGGCCTCCACTGCCGTCTTTCCCCAACCCCAGCCAGTAGGACCGCTGACTCAGGACAACCTCCACCTTGTTGGCTCCCAGGTGGCCCAAGGCCTGATGGTACCACTGCCGGACAAAGGCAAGCAAAAGCAACCTCCACAGTGGTTCTTCCAACAGGTACAGGATCCCGCAACCCAATCCCGCCACTCCATGTGGGACTGGTCGGTTCTGCAGCGGGTACAGCAAGTGTAGGAGCGGAGGTTGGCTCCACCAGAGGAGGGTAGGTGGTGGAGGGAGTGGGAGCAGTTGCGGCTAGAGGGGGGGATCCTGTACCGCCGGTAGATGGGCCACTGTGGGTGGCACGCAGTGTCTGCCAGTGAGACCATCAGGCCTTGGGCCACCTGTGAGCCAACAAGGTGGAGGTAGTCCTGCGTCCGTTGGTTCAACTGGCTGGAGGTGGAGGCCATGGTCCAGCTTGGAGCAGCCCCGAGCGACTCCTTCTTGTTCTCCTTGGTGGCATCATTCTGTAAGCTCTATGGGTGCACTAAGATCCGCACTATCCCCTACCACCAGCAGGGCAATGGGGCCTGCGAGCGGTTCAACCAAACTCCCCAGGAGGGCGAACAGGCTTAGGGTCAGGGTTATTGGTGGCCGGAGCACCTGCACGCTCCGCTCAAGGCTTATAACAACGACATTCATAGTAGCAGCGGCTTTGCTGGGGGACCGGGTGCTGGTGCGGAACTTCAGGCGCCGGGAGCGAGGTAAGCTGGCCCTCGAGGTGGTCTCCCCGTCCGATCAGCTGCAGCCGCTGTATGTGTTCCGGTCCGAAGGAGGTCGGGAGGAGTGAACCCTACACTGGACCGGCCTGCGTGCCTACCCATGGGTGACGCCTGGAGGGAGCCCCCAGACGAGGAGGAAGTCGAACAGGAACCGGAACACGGTGTGGGTCCCGGCCCGGGGTCCTGTACGTGAGCCAGCTCTTCCCCTGGAGGAACAGCATCAGGAGGAAGCAATGGAGCCCTCTGAACAAAGTGGTGCCCCAACTCTCGTTGCCTGAACTGCTCTACGCTGCATTCTTCCAGTCTTCTGCTGGCCATCTGGGGAGAGACAGGGAGCAGTTTGTGAGACCATACCCATGTGTATGAATGTACACAAGGAATAATACAGTATTAGCTCTGATTTAGCACATTGTATTGCACCTCTGCATTAGCGCTGGATAAGAGGGTGCCGTTTGCATTCTGTATTTGCGTTCTACAAAATTATCCGCTTTACCTCCCTATATTCTGTTACTATCAACACTTGCTATTAGTACAGAGTATGAATGTTGGTAGAGCTTCCTCACCTGCACCTGGCTGCAGTGATAGTTGTTCACCTGTCCATCAGTAATCCATTGGTTGGGGCAGTAATTCCCAAATGCCTTCACCCATTGGGGTCTTTCTTCCCCCCTGTGCTCTTTGTTTTGCTGAGCTGTAGTCCTGCAACAAAATCAGGGAGAGCAAAACACACATTCATCACTCATTCCAAAAACTACTCAATCCCCAAATACGTCCTGAAGCTGAACACAATTAAACATATTTTGCCCACCAAAGGATTTCAGTATTTTAAAATGAGTCATTTAATTGGCTTAGGTGGTAAGAGCAGTCGTCTGGCAGTCGAAGGGTTGCCGGTTTGATCCCACTCTGGGACACTCCCAGGGTGCCTTACATGGCAGCCAATCGCCGTTGGTGTGTGTGCAGGTGTGAGTATGAATGGGTGAATGAGAAGCATCAATTGTACAGCGCTTTAGATAAAAGCGGGATATACAAACATCCCCTTGTCTCACACTTGACTGATGTCCGTTATATATAAATGACATAGCAAGACATAACGATAGTTAGTTACTGGCATTTTTAAAAGAACAGTCAAATCAATGTCCTGTCTGGCACTGTCAGGGCGGTTATTTCCATGTACAGGGCATCCTGTTTGCCACTTACCACTGCTGATGGCCGCCCTGCTTCTGGGACAGCTTCAGCTTCAGCTCCCGACCCTTTCCTTCAACTGGAGAGAAACATTGCAAGAACATTGTACTTGTGCATTGATGTATCGTAAATAGCTATTACTGTATATTGTGAGATGTGCTAGAAGCAAAACTTTTCCCACGGAGGGCCTCCTGCTTCGTGGAGAAACCAGAGCTTGATGTGATGTGTCTCTTGATGGCAACCTTTTGAAAAACAGCCTCAGCGAACCTGGAAATAAAACACAAGCACAGCATTAAACCTTAACCACTGTAGGTAGACCCGATTGGCTTCTATACTCACATCTTCCGCAGGCTGCCTGCTGCCATTGGCTGATCTTTCAGGGCCATCTGCAGCTCTTGGGCCATGGCCTGGAGACAACAAGAGGAATGAAGATCCTGCGTTTTGAAGAGGGTTAGTGTGCTCTGAAAGGAGAGACAGCCAATGGTTCACTGGTGGTAACAGTTAAGCATTAATGAATGGGTAAAATGCACGCATTAATAATCTATTAAAGCTATGTAAGAAATGGCCAATGGTAAACTGTCCTAAGTAACAGTGGGCAGATGTGATGGATTGCACTGTGTTGATAGTTATTGTTCACCTGGGCTTTGAAGAAGTAATCTCTGGTTTCTGGCTCCATGATTGTCTGCTGCTCGGTACCCCCACCATCTCCCCCAGGGTACTTACCAGTGTGGGGTGTAGTGGGTTTAAGTGTCCCCACTGCACCGCAACCCACTACACCACACACTGCTAGGTACCCCCACCATCCCCCCCAGGGTACTTACCAGTGTGGGGTGTAGTGGGTTTAAGTGTCTGCACTGCACCGCAACCCACTACACCCCACACTGCTAGGTACCCCCACCATCCCCCCCAGGGAACTTACCAGTGTGGGGTGTAGTGAGTTTAACCACTGCACTGCAACCCACTACAGGTCCCAGGTCTGCAATTGTTTGTTATTGCTGTCTCTCGACATTTATCAGTAGACTAGCGGCTATTTAGTGTATGTAAATGCAAAGAATAAGCAGACCAGCTTCCCCTGCCCCCCCCCCCCCCCGTTCAACAGTCTACCTCCTCCTGCCACCCCTCCCCCCTTTCGACAGTCTACCTCCACCTGCCCCCACTCCCCCCGTTCGACAGTCTACCTCCACCTCAAACTTCAGTCATGGCAGCCAGATCCGCTGTCAGATTGTTCATTGCGGCCTCACACAGCTGTGTCATTTCATTCAGATTCCATTCCCTGGTTTGACACAGCTCTGACATGGCAACCAGCTTCTCCTCCCCGGTCTCACACTTCAAAGTCATGGCAGTCAGCTCCTGCTCCTTGTCCTGAAAGAGCTGCATCACGGCCTCCAGACTGATCATATTCTGCTGAGCAAGCCATACCAGGGACTCCAGTTTTTCCTTTTTAGCCTCAGACTGGGAGGTCAAATCTGTCAGTTTCTTCGGAATGGTCTGGAACAGGTCTGACATGGCCGGCAGCTTCTCTTCGCTTGTGCCAGGCTTTAAAGTCACAGAACCCAGAGCCTCCTCCTTGTCCCTGCATAACTGCATCACAGTCTCAAGGCTTTCTCCTCTCTCCTGTCCAAGCTGCTTCTCGGATGCCAGGTTGTCCCTTGTAGCCTCGTACAGCTTGGTCATGCCATTCAGTTTGTCTTCCTTGGCTTGACACAGCTCTATCATGGCCACCAGCTTCTCCTCGCCGGTCTCAAACTTCAAAGTCATGGCAGCCAGCTCCTGCTCCTTGTCCCTGCATAACTGCGTCACAGTCTCAAGGCTTTCTGCTCTTTCCTCTCCAAGCTTCTTCTCACATGCCTGGTTCTCCCTTGCAGACTCATCCAGGTAGGTCATGATAGTCAGTTCTTCTTCCCTGGCCTGACACAGCTCTGACATGGCCGCTAGCTTCTCCTCCCCGGTCTCAAACTTCAAAGTCATGGCAGCCAGATCCTCCTCCTTGTTCCTGCATATTTGTGACAGAGTCTCATGGCTTTCTCCTCTCTCCTGTCCAAGCTGTTTATCGGATACCAGGTTGTCTATTGTAGCCTCGTGCAGGTAGGTCAAGTCTGTCAGTGCCTTCTCCGTGATCTGCCATAGCTCTGACATGGCCGCCAGCTTCCCCTCCCCGGTCTCAAACTTCAAAGTCATGGCAGCCAGCTCCTGCTCCTTGTCCCTGCATAACTGCGTCACAGTCTCAAGGCTTTCTGCTCTTTCCTCTCCAAGCTTCTTCTCACATGCCTGGTTCTCCCTTGCAGACTCATACAGGTAGGTCATGATAGTCAGTTTTTCTTCCCTGGCCTGACACAGCTCTGACATGGCCGCTAGCTTCTCCTCCCCGGTCTCAAACTTCAAAGTCATAGCAGCCAGATCCTCCTCCTTGTTCCTGCATATTTGTGACAGAGTCTCAAGGCTTTCTCCTCTCTCCTGTCCAAGCTGTTTATCGGATACCAGGTTGTCTATTGTAGCCTCGTGCAGGTAGGTCAAGTCTGTCAGTGCCTTCTCCGTGATCTGCCATAGCTCTGACATGGCCGCCAGCTTCCCCTCCCCGGTCTCAAACTTCAAAGTCATGTCAGCAAGCTCCTCCTCCTTGTTCCTGCATAACTGCGTCACAGTCTCAAGGCTTTCTGCTCTCTCCTCTACAAGCTGCTTCTCGGATGCCAGGTTGTCCCTAGTAGACTCGTACAGCTTGGTCATGCCATTCAGTTTGTCTTCCTTGGCCTGACACAGCTCTATCATGGCCGCTAGCTTCCCCTCCCCGGTCTCAAACTTCAAAGTCATGGCAGCCAGCTCCTGCTCCTTGTCCCTGAATATCTGCACCATAGTTTCCAGGTCTTCTTCTTTCTCCTCTACAAGCTGCCTCTCTGCTGCCAGGTTGGCACTCGTAGCCTCATACAGCTTGGTCAAGTCTGTCAATGTCTTCTCCGTGGTCTGACACAGCTCTGACATGGTTGCCAGCTTCTTTTCGCTTTTCTCATGTTTTGAAGTTATGGCAGCCAGCTCCTGCTCCTTGTCCCTGCATAACTGCGTCAAAGTCTCCAGGTGTTTCCCCCTCTCCTCTCCAAGCTGCCTCTCTGCTGTCAGTTTGTCCGTTGTAGCCTCAAACCGGTAGGTCAAGTCTGTCATTGCCTTCCCCGTGGTCTGACACAGCTCTGACATGGCCGCTAGCTTCTCCTCCCCGGTCTCAAACTTCAAAGTCATGTCAGCAAGCTCCTCCTCCTTGTTCCTGCATAACTGCGTCACAGTCTCCAGGTCTTCTTCTTTCTCCTCTACAAGCTGCCTCTCTGCTGCCAGGTTGGCACTCGTAGCCTCATACAGCTTGGTCAAGTCTGTCAATGTCTTCTCCGTGGTCTGACGCAGCTCTGACATAGTTGCCAGCTTCTTTTCGCTTTTCTCATGTTTTGAAGTTATGGCAGCCAGCTCCTGCTCCTTGTCCCTGCATAACTGCGTCAAAGTCTCCAGGTGTTTCCCCCTCTCCTCTCCAAGCTGCCTCTCTGCTGCCAGTTTGTCCGTTGTAGCCTCAAACCGGTAGGTCAAGTCTGTCAGTGCCTTCTCCGTGGTCTGACACAGCTGTGACATGGTTGCCAGCTTCTCTTTGCTCGTCTTATTCTTTCCAGTCATGGCAGCAAGCTCCTGCTCCTTGTCCCTGCCTATCTGCACCATAGTCTCAAAGTGTTTCCCTCTCTCCTCTCCAAGCTGCCTCTCTGCTTCCAGGTTGTCCCTTGTAGCCTCGTACAGCTTGGTCAAGTCTGTCAGTTTGTCTTCCTTGGCTTGACACAGCTCTGACATGGCAGCCAGATCCTCCTCCTTCTTCCCGCATGTTTGTGTCATAGTCGCTAGGCTTTGTCCTCTCTCCTGTCCACGCTGTATCTCGACTGTCAGATTGTTCATTGCGGCCTCATACTGCTCGCTTACAGCAGCCAGTTCATCCTCCTTAGCCTGACAGATGTGCTCCATGGCTGTCAGCTTCTCCTCACCCATCTCGACCTTTACGGCTATAGCAGCCAGCACCTTGTCCTTCCTCTTCTTTGGCATGAATCTCATCAGTTTCCTTAAGGCCATCTCTGACAGCTCTGCTTCCTTAAGTCCTTCTTCCTCAGCCTTTGCTGCTTCTTTCGGGCAACTATTTCTCATGGCTGAAAGTTCCTTCTACAAGGCCTGGACGATGTTGCAGTGTTGCTTTCAGTTACCTCCTCTACAAGACAGCTGGACGATTCCTGTTCAAAAGAGGACATTCATCACTTTGTCAAAATAGCTAAGAATATGTCTACCCATCGATTCCACAAAAGTCACAATTCTGTGTGTAAATGGTTGGCATTTACATAGCGCCTTTATCCAAAGCACTGTACAATTGATGCTCCGCCTTCACCCTTTAATACACACACTCACGGCAACTGGCTGCCATGCAAGGCACCGACCAGCTCCTCAGGAGCATTTGGGGATTAGGTGTCTTGCTCAGGGACACTTCGACACAGCCCAGGCGGGGATCAAACCGGCAACCCTCCGACAGCCAGACAACTGCTCTTACTGCCTGAGCCATGTCGCCGTGAGTGAGTAGTTGTGAGATGCCAAGTGCCACAGTGTTAGCATCATTGTTAACCAGCTGGCCAAACTGCCCATTACAGCCGATCTGACCTGAAGCAGAGTTCTTGCAGGCAATCCTTGTTCCTGCTGAAGTTTCTGAATCTTCTTATTGTTCCTTGTCTCGCTCACTTTGAAAGCAATGTTAAAATGGAAATGAAACATTAAATTTCATCACATTCTAAAAGGCAGTAGAGTAGGCTAGCTAAGTCATGTAAAGTGGTAGTTAATGTCTAAAATAAAATAAAATTTAAAAAAGATCAAATCACAGACAGGACAATTAAAGGTGCAATAGGTAAGACTTTTGTGTTAAAACATAGTTACAAGACCATTTTAAATCTCTTCCTATCATTGAAAAAGGCTCACTCACATGTTGACTCACCCTCTGCCTGTGTTTACATTCAGGTTTCAAAGTGTACATTTGTCAGGCTGTCAAATGCATCAAAACATTGTACAGCTGTACAGCAAGTAAAGCTCATTGGTTGAAAAATTCTGGGGGCTTTTTCTGACTGTTCGTGTCGCTGCCCAAATTGTACTCCAGACAAGCAATCACTGAAACTCAGTGTACTATTGCTTATTATCCAAGCCAAGAATAGTTCTAGTAAGAAAATGTTCGCTGAACAGGTGACTTTATGAAATGTTGATTTTAATGTGCTGCGCCAGCACACTATGTTTTGACTTTTTGAAGTTAGTTAGCCAACCAACTATATATGAGCAAGCAACTTATTTGGCTGCGTAACTATCTGGTTATATAACTAAGATATGATAGTGAAGGGAAGCTATCACTGAAACTGTATACTACTATTGCTATTATCCAAGCGAATAATACACATCGAGTTGATACCAGTTTGTTATTGGTAGCAACAAGCAAATTAGCTATTAGTTAGCTTGCCGAATTTACAAATATCCACCTGAGACACAACGCCTGTGCAACAACGCTTTCTACTATGTTCGTATTGCCTCAGGTGGATATTTGTAAATTAATTGAGCTAACTATGGCTAAAACTGCTATAGTTCTATAACTAGATATGTAGTCTTCGCTTGGATAATAAGGAATAGTACACAGTGTCATGGATTGCTTGTCCGGAGTGCAAATTGGGCAGCTACACGCGAACGATCTGAATAAGCCCCCACGCCATTGGCTATGGCAATTAGAACCATTTTTCAACCAATGAGCTTCAATTATTGCACAGCTGCGCAGTAATGGCCGTCAACTGTACATTTTGAAACTACAATTTAAGGACTATAAACACAGGCAGAGGCTGAGTCAACTTGTCAGTGAGCCTTTTTCAATGATAGGAAGGGATTTACAATGGTCTTGTAACAATGTTTTAACACAAAAATCTTACCTTTAAGTGCACACAGGGCAAAGAGAAAAAAATATATAATTTTTGGCTGCGTTGTAGCCTACAAGACGCTAAAGGAAAATAAGTAGGCTAATTGTACATACATGATATGTATTCCATAAACGTTCCATGAGAAAATTAACATTTAACGTACATTTTGCATGGTGTATAGCCTAATATCGCTCCGGAAAATAACATTGTTAGCGCAACAATATATCACGTTAAGTAAAAAAGAACTCACCACAAGCGATATAATGATAGCGATCCCCGCGACTGAATTGAGCTGAGAAAAAATGAAACAGACATGGTAGCCCTTGTAGCCGACACATTTCCCCAAAAATTCATCAAACACCGCATTTAGCTGCTTTAGGGGTTTCGTATGGCATTCTAGCTAAACGAAAACAAAACTTAACAGAGCTTACTCGCTCTACATAGAAAATATATTTCGTAAGACTTACAATTTCAGAAGAGACCGAAACAAATTTTCCGTTATCAAGAATGCGAATACGAATGTTAATAAGTAATCGACTGGGTTGTAATGACGAACAGGTTCCGTGAAGTAGGTAGGTTTATGATCTTGCCGACGTGAAAACCCCGTTTTTATTAAAAAAATTAATGTCCATTGTGACGTAGTCCTACTCACTGAAAATACAGTGACGTAATCATTTTAACGGAAAACTCAAAGTTGTTTTTTTTTTATTCTCCTAAGGGGAATGCGAATTATTCGTTATTGATATCTTTATTATTCTTGTTATTATTATTATTATTATTATTATTATTATTATTATTATTATTATTATTATAAAACAGGCCATGTTCGCTCGTTTGCTGTTATTTCGATGTTTTAGATGAAGTAGCTATTTTCTAATCAAACGTAATCCGAATCGAAAATAAAAAATGTGAATGCACGTTGACTTACTGTTGCTCTGATAGACGCTTTCAGTTACTGTAGAGGGCCCCACCACGCAAGCTACAGTTGAGGCCAAAATTATTAGCCCCCCAGGAATTATGAACATTTTCCTAAAATTCTGCCCAATGCTTGCATTATTGCTAAAACATTCACCAGTGCTATTTAGTAGCTTTTGGTACATTTTGGGATATAAAATACATTTTTTGACTTTCTTCATATCAAATATAGTGAAAAATGGGGTGGTCAAAAATATTAGCCCCCATGTGTATTTTTGCTTTCAAAACACATACAATCAACCAATTAGCTTTCAAACCACACCTGTGCAGTCAATTAGCTTCCCAACAACACCTGAGCATTCAATCAGCATTGAGCTTCACTTAAGGGACTCCAAAGAACAGGGCACTTGAACACATTGAGAGGGACTACTCTTACTCACCATGCCAAAGACAAAGGAAATCAGTCTTGAGCTCAGAAAGAAGATAGTGGAGGCTCATAATAAGGGGGAAGGCTATACTGCCATTTCCAAGTGTTTTACAGTGTCTAGAACAGCTGTACGTTGCATCATTGCTAAGTACAAGGTGACAAATTCTGGGCGTGGTCGAAAGCGCATGATTTCAAGAACTCAGAGATGTCAACAAGAAGCCCCGGACATCTGCCAAGATGATTGTTGCTGACCTGGCCTCTTCTGGAGTTAGTGTTTCTAGGAACACAGTTGTGAGGGCTCTTCATTGTGGTGGGATTCAGGGCCATTGTCCCAGAAGAACCCCTTTACTCAAAGAGCAGCACATCAGAGCCAGACTGAGGTTTGCCCGTGAACATTTGAAAGGTAAAGATGAGTTTTGGAAGTCTGTCCTTTGGTGTGATGAGACTAAACTGGAACTGTTTGGCCACATGGATGTTGCTTATGTTTGGCGAAGAAAGGGCGAGGCCTTCAACCCTAAGAACACAGTTCCCACATTTAAACATGGTGGTGGGAGCATCATGCTGTGATGGCACAGGAAGCCTTTTTCGGGTGCATGGCATCATGAAAAAAGAAAATTATATTGACATTTTGAGGGATAATATGAAGAAATCAGCTCTTAATCTAGGCTTAGGTCGTCGCTGGGTCTTCGAACAAGACAATGATCCAAAGCATACCTCAAAATTGGTCCAACAGTTATTAAAGGACACCAAAACCAAGGTCCTGTGGAGTGGCCCGCACAGAGCCCAGATCTCAATCCTATTGAGAATCTGTGGCGGGTGCTCAAAGTGAATGTCCATGCTCGGAAACCACGCAATTTGGACCACCTGGAACAATTTGCAATGGAAGAATGGGCCAAAATCCCTCAAGAGACATGTGTCATAGGAGAAATACTCCTAAGAGGTTGTTATCAGATGTGGCCCAGAAAGGGTACACTGTTGAGTATTAATGGCCAGGGGGCTAATCATTTTGGCTGTGTCATTTTTGCCTTTTCTTGTTTCAACTCAGTGCATCAATAAAATATTCTAATCAAAAGTAGTGGGCATTTTGTTTTTGATATTTTGGAAACAAACAAACTATAAACACTTGTTGTTAATGGTAATTTCCATGACGAAATCAAAGGTTTTGTCTGATTTCACAAGGGGGGCTAATAATTTTGGCCTCAACTGTATATGCATTGATGCACTTGAGTACAGCGCCGTGAAGCTAGCAACAATTAGACTTCCTGTACAGAAGTTCCGGTTTCAAATTCCTGTGATTTTCCGTCAAAATAAGAGCTGCTGAGTAATGTTAAATAATGAGTTAGTTACCCCGTTTTCTGCACTTCCTCACATAATTACCATAAATTGCTTGACACTGTCGGTTCAATAACAGCTCATTTGCATACCTGCTTACTGTTTGAAAAAAATGTTGCCAAATATGAAGGGGCATACATTAAATCTATGTATATCTATAAAATTATACATTTATTATCTAAAATCATGTTCCCAGCAATTGTTGCTGTATTTACAGTGTGGTAAGGGCATGTAATGCCATTGACTGTCAATTCACGAGCAGCTCATTTGCATAGCCCATCACTCAAAAACTATAAATTGTTACCAAATGAAAGGGAGTGTACATTTGTTAGCTGGACCATATCTTTAATATTCTACAGTATTTTCTGTGAAATCATGTTCCCAGCAATTGAATAGCTTTCTCTGTTTTCTTCTAATAAGTGCTATTTTTTCAAAGATAATTTCAAAGTAGTTTCTGCGCAATACAGACATGACACTTTGTTTAGAGTTTATTTCAAACTGTCAACAGTCCTTGCATATTGGAAGTCTCCCACACCAAACCCGATGGAAATAAAGACACTATCGCTCCAATGGTCATTGGGAAAAATGTAAATGCATACAGGAAGTACTGTCGTTAATCATTCTGGTAAAATTCCCAGTAGTTTAGGAATCAGTACCACCTGATTGTGCTTCACATAACAGTAGTTTAACATCGCTCTCCAAAAGAAATGTCCAATTTACTTAAATCGCACTGCAAAGCTGCATGTACACATCTCCAGGAAGCTGTAACCTCACTTTCCCATGAATGTTAATATTAGTGTTATAAAAATATGGATTTTGTTTTGCTACCTTCTGCAACAGGCCAGTCTTTGTCTCAACACATACTCCTCGGATTAGATGAGAGTTTGAAATCATTGGCAGAATAGCACTAATGATTTATTAATAATGAATTGTCCTGAATCCTCCACAGGGTTTACAGTCAGTAATGTGGTTTAGGTTCTGTGGAAGGGTGTCTGATATGTCATATTTAGGGGGAATCCTCCAGAGGGTTAACAGTCAGTTATGTGGTTTAGGTGCTGTGAAAGGGTGTCTCTGATATGTCATACAGTCAGGTCCATAAATATTGGGACATCGACACAATTCTCCTCTTTTTGGCTCTATACACCACCACAATGGATTTGAAATGAAACGAACAAGATATTCTTTAACTGCAGACCTTCAGCTTTAATCTGAGGGTATTTACATCCAAATCAGGTGAACGGTGTAGGAATTACAACAGTTTCTATATGTGCCTCCCACTTTTTAAGGGACCAAAAGTAATGGGACAATTGGCTGCTCAGCTGTTCCATGGCCACGTGTGTGTTATTCCCTCATTATCTCATTTACAAGGAGCAGATAAAAGGTCTAGAATGAATTTCAAGTGTGCTATTTGCATTTGGAATCTGTTGCTGTCAACTCTCAATATGAGATCCAAAGAGCTATCACTATCAGTGAAGCAAGCCAACATTAGGCTGAAAAATCAAAACAAACCCATCAGAGAGATAGCAAAAACATTAGGTGTGGCCAAATCAACTGTTTGGAACATTCTTGAAAAGAAAGAACACGTGTATGTGTGTCAAAGTCAACAATCAAGAGAAGACTTCACCAGAGTGAATACAGAGGGTTCACCACAAGATATAAACCATTGGTGAGCCTCAAAAACAGGAAGACCAGATTAGAGTTTGCCAAACAACATCTAAAAAAGCCTTTACAGTTCTGGAACAACATCCTATGGAAAGATGAGACAAAGATCAACTTGTACCAGAATGATGGGAAGAGAAGAGTATGGAGAAGGAAAGGAACTGCTCATGATCCAAAACATACCACCTCATCAGTGAAGCATGGTGATGGTAGTGTCATGGCGTGGGCATGTATGGCTGCCAATGGAACTGGTTCCCTTGTATTTATTGATGATGTGACTGCTGACAAAAGCAGCAGGATGAATTCTGAAGTGTTTCGGGCAATATTATCTGCTCATATTCAGCCAAATGCTTCAGAACTCATTGGACGGCGCTTCACAGTGCAGATGGACAATAACCCGAAGCATACTGCGAAAGCAACCAAAGAGTTTTTTAAGGCAAAGAAGTGGAATGTTATGCAATGGCCAAGTCAATCACCTGACCTGAATCCGATTGAACATGCATTTCACTTGCTGAAGACAAAACTCTGCTCTCTGCTCATGGCATCTCCTATCATTGTTATGCCGATGACACCCAACTCTTTCTCTCCTTCCCCCCATCAGACACACAGGTCTCTACCCGTATCTCCGCCTGCCTGAGAGACATCCAGAGCTGGATGGGCAACCACCATCTAAAGCTCAACCCAGGTAAGACGGAGGTAATCTTCCTCCCTGCTTCAACCTCCCCCTTCTCTGATTTCTCCATCTCACTAGGGGATACCACAGTGAGCTCATCCCCTCGTGCAAGAAACCTTGGAGTGGTGATGGACAACAGGCTATCCTTCTCCGAGAACATCGCTACGGTGACCCGGGCGTGCAGGTTCTTCCTGTACAACATCCGGAGAATCCGACCCTTCCTCACCACCTACTCCACTCAGCTCCTTGTTCAAGCAATGGTCCTGTCCCGCCTGGACTATTGCAACCCTCTGCTGGCTGGCGTTCCAGCATCTGCCATCAGACCCCTACAACTGATCCAGAATGCTGCAGCCCGTCTGGTATTCAATGTTCCCAGACATTCACATGTCACCCCCCTGCTCCGCAACCTCCACTGGCTGCCTGTTATGGCTCGCATCAAATTTAAAACTTTGGTGCTCGCCTACCAGGCAGTTAAACGATCAGCCCCTGTATATATTCAATCCCTTATCAAGACCTATACACCAGCAAGACCCCTCCGTCTCTGAGTCGCTGACCTCCTTCAAGCACAGACTGAAGACCCATCTCTTCAGGCTACACCTTTCCCTCCCCAACTCACCACCACGATTAGCCTTAGACTGTAATGGCATTTATGATTAGATTGGATAGATATTGTTACTTGTATAGGGATTGTTGTTTTTTATTGGCTGTTGTATTGTTGTATTCTAGCTGTCAACTGTGGTATGCTAGTTTGAAAGTTGATTGTACTCTTTAAGGGTTCTGATTTTCTGAATGTTTACACTAGGACTCGGAACTGTACTGTCCTCTCTGGTCCTCTTTGCACTTGTTCTTGTGTTTGATTTGCACTTTGTTGTACGCCGCTCTGGATAAGAGCGTCTGCTAAATGCCATGGAATGTAATGTAATGTAATGTAATGTAATGTAAAAACTGAAGGGGAAATGCCCCAAGAACAAGCAGGAACTGAAGACAGTTGCAGTAGAGGCCTGGCAGAGCATCACCAGGGATGAAACCCAGCGTCTGGTGATGTCTATGCGTTCCAGACTTCAGGCTGTAATTGACTGCAAAGGATTTGTAACCAAGTATTAAAAAGTGAAAGTTTGATTTATGATTGTTAGTTTGTCCCATTACTTTTGGTCCCTTAAAAAGTGGGAGGCACAAATACAAACTGTTGTAATTCCTACACCGTTCACCTGATTTGGATGTAAATACCCTCAAATTAAAGCTGAAAGTCTGCAGTTAAAGCACATCTTGTTCGTTTCATTTCAAATCCATTGTGGTGGTGTATAGAGCCAAAAAGATGAGAATTGTGTTGATGTCCCAATATTTATGGACCTGACTGTATGTAGGGGGAATCCTCCACAGGGTTTGCAGTCAGTAATGTGGTTTAGGTGCTGTGAAAGGGTGTCTCTGATACGTCATATGTAGGGGGAATCCTCCACAGGGTTGGCAGTCAGTAATGTGGTTTAGGTGCTGTGAAAGGGTGTCTCTGATACGTCATATGTAGGGGGAATCCTCCACAGGGTTGGCAGTCAGTAATGTGGTTTAGGTGCTGTGAAAGGGTGTCTGATACGTCATATGTAGGGGGAATCCTCCAGAGGGTTAACAGTCAGTAATGTGGTTTAGGTGCTGTGAAAGGGTGTCTCTGATAAGGTGATATTTCGGGGAGATTGGCTGCTCCTCGGTGCGTGAGCGGGGAAGCGTCCGCTAACGGGCGTCCTTGAGGCAGAGCTCGGCAGACAGACGCACAGCGAGGCGCGTACTGCGTTACCGTGGAGATCGCCGCATAGCTGCGCCCGTTACACGCGCCTGTCCCAGCGTCCCGCGGAGGAGAGCGCTAATTAAGAGGGCAGGTGGGCACACCTACGGAACGGCTACCCGCCGGGCCGGTCTGACGGTGGGCCTTTTCCGGATTTTTCCGTTCAGAAGCGCCTCCTCTCCGGTAACGGTGAGTGCGTGAGCACAGACACTGTCAATGAGGTGGAAAATTCAAATGGAAAATCTTCACTAAATGGCGGCGTTCCAGAGATGCTCGGACAGCTGGTCTCCTGAAAATGGCTGCTGAGCCGATGGGTGATAATGACCCCGGGCTATGCCAAGCCTGACATGGCCCTGAGATGAATCTCACTCACTCTTTGGCTGTTTGGGGAACCAGTGCAAACCAAGGTTTGTATTTTAAATGTACATTTTAAAACACCGTTAACTAGCAGCTCGGAGAGCCAATATTGTATGATCAGAATTATGGGATAACAACAGCTTCCAGATTTAAGATGGTCCCTCATGTGACAGATTAGCAGAACACACAAATACGCCGCCGGCCCCCCCCCCCCCCTCTGCCAACTTCAATGGATTCCAACGCTTAAGCCAATGAAAATATATATATTACATGACATCATTGGCATTTGGCAGACGTTCTTATCCAGAGCGACGTACAGTTGATTAGACTAAGCAGGAGACAATCCTCCCCTGGAGCAAAGCAGGGTGAAGGGCCTTTGCTCAAGGGCCCAACGGCTGTGCGGATCTTATTGTGGCTACATTGGGGATCGAACCACCGACCGTGCGGGTCTCAGTCTGTAGTGAGTATTCATGGTATAGACTAGCAGTCTGTAGTGAACATACATGGCTTAGACTAGCAGTCTGTAGTGAGCATACATGGTTTACACTAGCAGTCTATAGTGAGCATACATGGCTTGGACTAGCAGTCTTTAGTGAGCCTACACCGTTTAGGCTAGCAGTCTGTAGTGAGCATACATGGTTTAGACAAGCAGTCTGTAGTGAGCATACAGGGTTTAGACTAGCAGTCTGTAGTGAGCATACATGGTTTAGACTAGCAGTCTGTAGTGAGCATACATGGTTTAGACAAGCAGTCTGTAGTGAGCATACATGGTTTAGACTAGCAGTCTGTAGTGAGCATACATGGTTTAGACTAGCAGTCTGTAGTGAGCATACATGGTTTAGACTAGCAGTCTGTAGTGAGCATACATGGTTTAGACTAGCAGTCTGTAGTGAGCATACATGGTTTAGACTAGCAGTCTGTAGTGAGCATACATGGTTTAGACTAGCAGTCTGTAGTGAGCATACATGGTTTAGACGAGCAGTCTGTAGTCAGCATACATGGTTTAGACTAGCAGTCTGTAGTGAGCATACATGGTTTAGACGAGCAGTCTGTAGTCAGCATACATGGTTTAGACTAGCAGTCTGTAGTGAGCATATGTCGGAGAGTCAGGAGCTTCAAAAGCTTCCCCTGCTACCCCGCTACCACAGGTACCGGAATCCACCCACCACAAACAACCAGAACACAGGGATAACGTAAGCAGAGTCTTTAATACAATTTTTTAAACCGCTCATGACAGGGCAGCCGCCCCGCTCTGACCCCCCCTCCCGTCTCCATCACCCCCCTGTTCGTATGGTGGCCCCACCCACCAAATAACCCCAGGCCACATGGGGATCAACACACCGGGGAATGGGGGGTTCACACACTCATACACATGCAAACACAGAGGCACACACTCACTCACACACCCAAAATATACAACTAAGTTAACTGTAACCCTTATGTTGGAGGCAAACTAACAACCAACAGGATTTGCTTCCAAGAGGGCGAAAACCCCCCCAAAAAAACCTTGTCAGCTTGATAGGGTCTGATTATCTCACCGGCGTACAGCCGAGTGCTAACAAAGGAAAAAAGGGGGGAAATTCCCTCTCTGTCCCCTAATGGCAACAAAGGTTTTCACCTTAAAAGCAAATCTACTCACCGCATTTAAAATAGCAGCAGCAAACTAATATTAGCCTCTGATTCAAAGCACTAAAAACAACACTTCATCCCTTTGCAAACACACAACACAACAAACAGGGAGTGCGTAGACACATAGATGCGTATCAAACCAAAAGCGTCAACAGCGTCTCAACCAGCTCCGTCATGCACACACACACTCACGTACACAGAGGCGAATACACACACTCACACACATGCACGCACAGATGTACACACACACATGCACACACACTCACCTATGCATAGAGGCACACACAGACACTCACATACACACAGAGGCACACACACACACACACACACACAGAGGCACACAAACACACACAAACACAGAGGCACACAAACACACACACACACACACAGAGGCACACAAACACACACACATGCACATACACACTCACACACATGCACACACAGAGGCGCGCACACACACAGAGGCACACAAACACACACACACACACACAGAGGCACACAAACACACACACACACACACATGCACATACACACTCACACACATGCACACACAGAGGCGCACACACACACACACACACACACACACAGAGGCAGACAAACACACACACACACACAGAGGCACACAAACACACACACACACACACAGAGGCACACAAACACACACACACACACACAGAGGCACACAAACACACACACACACACACACACACACAGACACACACACACAAACAGAAATCTAAGGGTGGGATGCGACTCGACTCGGCTCGCGTCACAGGTGCCGGACTGACCCCACGTACCAAAATGAAAAGTGGAGGGGCACCACTTCCGGCTGCTCAGGAGGCTACCCCGCCTCCTCCTGACACTGTTCCTCTTGGGGAAACACTGGCTCATGTACAGGACCCACACCGGGTTCCACCTCAGTGGTCCTGCTTCCTGGTCCCGTTTGGCTTCCTCCTCGTCTGGGGGCTCCTTCCAGGCGTCGCCCACTGGACAGGCACGCAGGTGGGTTCGGTGTGGGATCCTTCGGGCCGGAACACATACAGCGGCCGCTCCGGCTGCAGCCGGCGGGCAACAACAAACTGACGGGGAGACCACCTCGGGGCCAGCTTACCTCGCTCCCGGCGCCTGAAGTTCCACACAAGCACCCGGTCCCCCAGCAATAACGGCAAGATCTTAAGCTGCTGTGAATGCCGTTGTTATAAGCCTTGAGTAGAGTGGGCAGCCGCTCCAGCCACCAGCCCTGTTCGCCCTCCTGGAGAGACCCCAGGAGAGACAGCAGGGTTTGGTTAAACTGCTCACAGGCCCCTTCGCCCTGCTGGTGGTAGGGGATAGTGCGGATCTTAGTGCACCCATAGAGCTCACAGAATGAAGCCCCAGTGCTGCACGAAGCTGGTCCATGGCTACCAGCTCCAGAGGATAGGAGGTGGAGAGGGGGACCAGGGGGACCAGTACCTCCGGCTCGGCCTCCACTGCCGTCTTTCCCCAACCCCAGCCAGTAGGACCGCTGACTCAGGACAACCTCCACCTTGTTGGCTCCCAGGTGGCCCAAGGCCTGATGGTACCACTGCCGGACAAAGGCAAGCAAAAGCAACTGCCACAGTGGTTCTTCCAACAGGTACAGGATCCCGCAACCCAATCCCGCCACTCCATGTGGGACTGGTCGGTTCTGCAGCGGGTACAGCAAGTGTAGGAGCGGAGGTTGGCTCCACCGGAGGAGGGTAGGTGGTGGAGGGAGTGGGAGCAGTTGCGGCTAGAGGGGGGGATCCTGTACCGCCGGTAGATGGGCCACTGTGGGTGGCACGCAGTGTCTGCCAGTGAGACCATCAGGCCTTGGGCCACCTGTGAGCCAACAAGGTGGAGGTAGTCCTGCGTCCGTTGGTTCAACTGGCTGGAGGTGGAGGCCATGGTCCAGCTTGGAGCAGCCCCGAGCGACTCCTTCTTGTTCTCCTTGGTGGCATCATTCTGTAAGCTCTATGGGTGCACTAAGATCCGCACTATCCCCTACCACCAGCAGGGTAATGGGGCCTGCGAGCGGTTCAACCAAACTCCCCAGGAGGGCGAACAGGCTTAGGGTCAGGGTTATTGGTGGCCGGAGCACCTGCACGCTCCGCTCAAGGCTTATAACAACGACATTCATAGTAGCAGCGGCTTTGCTGGGGGACCGGGTGCTGGTGCGGAACTTCAGGCGCCGGGAGCGAGGTAAGCTGGCCCTCGAGGTGGTCTCCCCGTCCGATCAGCTGCAGCCGCTGTATGTGTTCCGGTCCGAAGGAGGTCGGGAGGAGTGAACCCTACACTGGACCGGCCTGCGTGCCTACCCATGGGTGACGCCTGGAGGGAGCCCCCAGACGAGGAGGAAGTCGAACAGGAACCGGAACGCGGTGTGGGTCCCGGCCCGGGGTCCTGTACGTGAGCCAGCTCTTCCCCTGGAGGAACAGCATCAGGAGGAAGCAATGGAGCCCTCTGAACAAAGTGGTGCCCCAACTCTCGTTGCCTGAACTGCTCTACGCTGCATTCTTCCAGTCTTCTGCTGGCCATCTGGGGAGAGACAGGGAGCAGTTTGTGAGACCATACCCATGTGTATGAATGTACACAAGGAATAATACAGTATTAGCTCTGATTTAGCACATTGTATTGCACCTCTGCATTAGCGCTGGATAAGAGGGTGCCGTTTGCATTCTGTATTTGCGTTCTACAAAATTATCCGCTTTACCTCCCTATATTCTGTTACTATCAGCACTTGCTATTAGTACAGAGTATGAATGTTGGTAGAGCTTCCTCACCTGCACCTGGCTGCAGTGATAGTTGTTCACCTGTCCATCAGTAATCCATTGGTTGGGGCAGTAATTCCCAAATGCCTTCACCCATTGGGGTCTTTCTTCCCCCCTGTGCTCTTTGTTTTGCTGAGCTGTAGTCCTGCAACAAAATCAGGGAGAGCAAAACACACATTCATCACTCATTCCAAAAACTACTCAATCCCCAAATACGTCCTGAAGCTGAACACAATTAAACATATTTTGCCCACCAAAGGATTTCAGTATTTTAAAATGAGTCATTTAATTGGCTTAGGTGGTAAGAGCAGTCGTCTGGCAGTCGAAGGGTTGCCGGTTTGATCCCACTCTGGGAGTGTCAAAGTGTCCCTGGGCAAGACACCTAACAAGGGACACTTTGACACTCCCAGGGTGCCTTACATGGCAGCCAATCGCCGTTGGTGTGTGTGCAGGTGTGAGTATGAATGGGTGAATGAGAAGCATCAATTGTACAGCGCTTTAGATAAAAGCGGGATATACAAACATCCCCTTGTCTCACACTTGACTGATGTCCGTTATATATAAATGACATAGCAAGACATAACGATAGTTAGTTACTGGCATTTTTAAAAGAACAGTCAAATCAATGTCCTGTCTGGCACTGTCAGGGCGGTTATTTCCATGTACAGGGCATCCTGTTTGCCACTTACCACTGCTGATGGCCGCCCTGCTTCTGGGACAGCTTCAGCTTCAGCTCCCGACCCTTTCCTTCAACTGGAGAGAAACATTGCAAGAACATTGTACTTGTGCATTGATGTATCGTAAATAGCTATTACTGTATATTGTGAGGTGTGCTAGTAGCAGAACTTTTCCCACGGAGGGCCTCCTGCTTCGTGGAGAAACCAGACCTTGATTTGATGTGTCTCTTGACGGCAACCTTTTGAAAAACAGCCTCAGCGAACCTGGAAATAAAACACAAGCACAGCATTAAACCTTAACCACTGTAGGTAGACCCGATTGGCTTCTATACTCACATCTTCCGCAGGCTGCCTGCTGCCATTGGCTGATCTTTCAGGGCCATCTGCAGCTCTTGGGCCATGGCCTGGAGACAACAAGAGGAATGAAGATCCTGCGTTTTGAAGAGGGTTAGTGTGCTCTGAAAGGAGAGACAGCCAATGGTTCACTGGTGGTAACAGTTAAGCATTAATGAATGGGTAAAATGCACGCATTAATAATCTATTAAAGCTATGTAAGAAATGGCCAATGGTAAACTGTCCTAAGTAACAGTGGGCAGATGTGATGGATTGCACTGTGTTGATAGTTATTGTTCACCTGGGCTTTGAAGAAGTAATCTCTGGTTTCTGGCTCCATGATTGTCTGCTGCTCGGTACCCCACCATCTCCCCCAGGGTACTTACCAGTGTGGGGTGTAGTGGGTTTAAGTGTCCCCACTGCACCGCAACCCACTACACCACACACTGCTAGGTACCCCCACCATCCCCCCCAGGGTACATACCACTGCGGGGTGTAGTGAGTTTAACCACTGCACTGCAACCCACTGCACCACACACTGCTAGGTACCCCCACCATCCCCCCCAGGGTACTTACCAGTGTGGGGTGTAGTGGGTTTAAGTGTCTGCACTGCACCGCAACCCACTACACCCCACACTGCTAGGTACCCCCACCATCCCCCCCAGGGAACTTACCAGTGTGGGGTGTAGTGAGTTTAACCACTGCACTGCAACCCACTACAGGTGGCATGCAAAGAATAAGCAGACCAGCTTCCCCTGCCCCCCCCCCCCCGTTCAACAGTCTACCTCCTCCTGCCCCCCCTCCCCCCTTTCGACAGTCTACCTCCACCTCAAACTTCAGTCATGGCAGCCAGATCCGCTGTCAGATTGTTCATTGCGGCCTCACACAGCTGTGTCATTTCATTCAGATTCCATTCCCTGGTTTGACACAGCTCTGACATGGCAACCAGCTTCTCCTCCCCGGTCTCACACTTCAAAGTCATGGCAGTCAGCTCCTGCTCCTTGTCCTGAAAGAGCTGCATCACGGCCTCCAGACTGATCATATTCTGCTGAGCAAGCCATACCAGGGACTCCAGTTTTTCCTTTTTAGCCTCAGACTGGGAGGTCAAATCTGTCAGTTTCTTCGGAATGGTCTGGAACAGGTCTGACATGGCCGGCAGCTTCTCTTCGCTTGTGCCAGGCTTTAAAGTCACAGAACCCAGAGCCTCCTCCTTGTCCCTGCATAACTGCATCACAGTCTCAAGGCTTTCTCCTCTCTCCTGTCCAAGCTGCTTCTCGGATGCCAGGTTGTCCCTTGTAGCCTCGTACAGCTTGGTCATGCCATTCAGTTTGCCTTCCTTGGCTTGACACAGCTCTATCATGGCCACCAGCTTCTCCTCCCCGGTCTCAAACTTCAAAGTCATGGCAGCCAGCTCCTGCTCCTTGTCCTTGCATAACTGCGTCACAGTCTCAAGGCTTTCTGCTCTTTCCTCTCCAAGCTTCTTCTCACATGCCTGGTTCTCCCTTGCAGACTCATACAGGTAGGTCATGATAGTCAGTTCTTCTTCCCTGGCCTGACACAGCTCTGACATGGCCGCTAGCTTCTCCTCCCCGGTCTCAAACTTCAAAGTCATGGCAGCCAGATCCTCCTCCTTGTTCCTGCATATTTGTGACAGAGTCTCATGGCTTTCTCCTCTCTCCTGTCCAAGCTGTTTATCGGATACCAGGTTGTCTATTGTAGCCTCGTGCAGGTAGGTCAAGTCTGTCAGTGCCTTCTCCGTGATCTGCCATAGCTCTGACATGGCCGCCAGCTTCCCCTCCCCGGTCTCAAACTTCAAAGTCATGGCAGCTAGCTCCTGCTCCTTGTCCCTGCATAACTGCGTCACAGTCTCAAGGCTTTCTGCTCTCTCCTCTCCAAGCTTCTTCTCACATGCCTGGTTCTCCCTTGCAGACTCATACAGGTAGGTCATGATAGTCAGTTTTTCTTCCCTGGCCTGACACAGCTCTGACATGGCCGCTAGCTTCTCCTCCCCGGTCTCAAACTTCAAAGTCATGGCAGCCAGATCCTCCTCCTTGTTCCTGCATATTTGTGACAGAGTCTCATGGCTTTCTCCTCTCTCCTGTCCAAGCTGTTTATCGGATACCAGGTTGTCTATTGTAGCCTCGTGCAGGTAGGTCAAGTCTGTCAGTGCCTTCTCCGTGATCTGCCATAGCTCTGACATGGCCGCCAGCTTCCCCTCCCCGGTCTCAAACTTCAAAGTCATGACAGCCAGCTCCTGCTCCTTGTCCCTGCATAACTGCGTCACAGTCTCAAGGCTTTCTGCTCTTTCCACTCCAAGCTTCTTCTCACATGCCTGGTTCTCCCTTGCAGACTCATACAGGTAGGTCATGATAGTCAGTTTTTCTTCCCTGGCCTGACACAGCTCTGACATGGCCGCTAGCTTCTCCTCCCCGGTCTCAAACTTCAAAGTCATGGCAGCCAGATCCTCCTCCTTGTTCCTGCATATTTGTGACAGAGTCTGAAGGCTTTCTCCTCTCTCCTGTCCAAGCTGTTTATCGGATACCAGGTTGTCTATTGTAGCCTCGTGCAGGTAGGTCAAGTCTGTCAGTGCCTTCTCCGTGATCTGCCATAGCTCTGACATGGCCGCCAGCTTCCCCTCCCCGGTCTCAAACTTCAAAGTCATGGCAGCAAGCTCCTGCTCCTTGTCCCTGCATAACTGCGTCAAAGTCTCCAGGTGTTTCCCCCTCTCCTCTCCAAGCTGCCTCTCTGCTGCCAGTTTGTCCGTTGTAGCCTCAAACCGGTAGGTCAAGTCTGGCATTGCCTTCTCCGTCGTCTGACACAGCTCTGACATGGCCGCTAGCTTCTCCTCCCCGGTCTCAAACTTCAAAGTCATGTCAGCAAGCTCCTCCTCCTTGTTCCTGCATAACTGCGTCACAGTCTCAAGGCTTTCTGCTCTCTCCTCTCCAAGCTGCTTCTCGGATGCCAGGTTGTCCCTTGTAGACTCGTACAGCTTGGTCATGCCATTCAGTTTGTCTTCCTTGGCCTGACACAGCTCTATCATGGCCGCCAGCTTCCCCTCCCCGGTCTCAAACTTCAAAGTCATGGCAGCCAGCTCCTGCTCCTTGTCCCTGAATATCTGCACCATAGTTTCCAGGTCTTCTTCTTTCTCCTCTACAAGCTGCCTCTCTGCTGCCAGGTTGGCACTCGTAGCCTCATACAGCTTGGTCAAGTCTGTCAATGTCTTCTCCGTGGTCTGACACAGCTCTGACATGGTTGCCAGCTTCTTTTCGCTTTTCTCATGTTTTGAAGTAATGGCAGCCAGCTTCTGCTCCTTGTCCCTGCATAACTGCGTCAAAGTCTCCAGGTGTTTCCCCCTCTCCTCTCCAAGCTGCCTCTCTGCTGTCAGTTTGTCCGTTGTAGCCTCAAACCGGTAGGTCAAGTCTGTCAGTGCCTTCTCCGTGATCTGCCATAGCTCTGACATGGCCGCCAGCTTCCCCTCCCCGGTCTCAAACTTCAAAGTCATGACAGCCAGCTCCTGCTCCTTGTCCCTGCATAACTGCGTCACAGTCTCAAGGCTTTCTGCTCTTTCCACTCCAAGCTTCTTCTCACATGCCTGGTTCTCCCTTGCAGACTCATACAGGTAGGTCATGATAGTCAGTTTTTCTTCCCTGGCCTGACACAGCTCTGACATGGCCGCTAGCTTCTCCTCCCCGGTCTCAAACTTCAAAGTCATGGCAGCCAGATCCTCCTCCTTGTTCCTGCATATTTGTGACAGAGTCTGAAGGCTTTCTCCTCTCTCCTGTCCAAGCTGTTTATCGGATACCAGGTTGTCTATTGTAGCCTCGTGCAGGTAGGTCAAGTCTGTCAGTGCCTTCTCCGTGATCTGCCATAGCTCTGACATGGCCGCCAGCTTCCCCTCCCCGGTCTCAAACTTCAAAGTCATGGCAGCAAGCTCCTGCTCCTTGTCCCTGCATAACTGCGTCAAAGTCTCCAGGTGTTTCCCCCTCTCCTCTCCAAGCTGCCTCTCTGCTGCCAGTTTGTCCGTTGTAGCCTCAAACCGGTAGGTCAAGTCTGGCATTGCCTTCTCCGTCGTCTGACACAGCTCTGACATGGCCGCTAGCTTCTCCTCCCCGGTCTCAAACTTCAAAGTCATGTCAGCAAGCTCCTCCTCCTTGTTCCTGCATAACTGCGTCACAGTCTCAAGGCTTTCTGCTCTCTCCTCTCCAAGCTGCTTCTCGGATGCCAGGTTGTCCCTTGTAGACTCGTACAGCTTGGTCATGCCATTCAGTTTGTCTTCCTTGGCCTGACACAGCTCTATCATGGCCGCCAGCTTCCCCTCCCCGGTCTCAAACTTCAAAGTCATGGCAGCCAGCTCCTGCTCCTTGTCCCTGAATATCTGCACCATAGTTTCCAGGTCTTCTTCTTTCTCCTCTACAAGCTGCCTCTCTGCTGCCAGGTTGGCACTCGTAGCCTCATACAGCTTGGTCAAGTCTGTCAATGTCTTCTCCGTGGTCTGACACAGCTCTGACATGGTTGCCAGCTTCTTTTCGCTTTTCTCATGTTTTGAAGTAATGGCAGCCAGCTTCTGCTCCTTGTCCCTGCATAACTGCGTCAAAGTCTCCAGGTGTTTCCCCCTCTCCTCTCCAAGCTGCCTCTCTGCTGTCAGTTTGTCCGTTGTAGCCTCAAACCGGTAGGTCAAGTCTGTCATTGCCTTCCCCGTGGTCTGACACAGCTCTGACATGGCCGCTAGCTTCTCCTCCCCGGTCTCAAACTTCAAAGTCATGTCAGCAAGCTCCTCCTCCTTGTTCCTGCATAACTGCGTCACAGTCTCCAGGTCTTCTTCTTTCTCCTCTACAAGCTGCCTCTCTGCTGCCAGGTTGGCACTCGTAGCCTCATACAGCTTGGTCAAGTCTGTCAATGTCTTCTCCGTGGTCTGACACAGCTCTGACATAGTTGCCAGCTTCTCTTCGCTTTTCTCATGTTTTGAAGTAATGGCAGCCAGCTTCTGCTCCTTGTCCCTGCATAACTGCGTCAAAGTCTCCAGGTGTTTCCCCCTCTCCTCTCCAAGCTGCCTCTCTGCTGCCAGTTTGTCCGTTGTAGCCTCAAACCGGTAGGTCAAGTCTGTCAGTGCCTTCTCCGTGGTCTGACACAGCTGTGACATGGTTGCCAGCTTCTCTTTGCTCGTCTTATTCTTTCCAGTCATGGCAGCAAGCTCCTGCTCCTTGTCCCTGCCTATCTGCACCATAGTCTCAAAGTGTTTCCCTCTCTCCTCTCCAAGCTGCCTCTCTGCTTCCAGGTTGTCCCTTGTAGCCTCGTACAGCTTGGTCAAGTCTGTCAGTTTGTCTTCCTTGGCTTGACACAGCTCTGACATGGCAGCCAGATCCTCCTCCTTTTTCCCGCATGTTTGTGTCATAGTCTCTAGGCTTTGTCCTCTCTCCTGTCCACGCTGTATCTCGACTGTCAGATTGTTAATTGCGGCCTCATACTGCTCGCTTACAGCAGCCAGTTCATCCTCCTTAGCCTGACAGATGTGCTCCATGGCTGTCAGCTTCTCCTCACCCATCTCGACCTTTACGGCTATAGCAGCCAGCACCTTGTCCTTCCTCTTCTTTGGCATGAATCTCATCAGTTTCCTTAAGGCCATCTCTGACAGCTCTGCTTCCTTAAGTCCTTCTTCCTCAGCCTTTGCTGCTTCTTTCGGGCAACTATTTCTCATGGCTGAAAGTTCCTTCTACAAGGCCTGGACGATGTTGCAGTGTTGCTTTCAGTTACCTCCTCTACAAGACAGCTGGACGATTCCTGTTCAAAAGAGGACATTCATCACTTTGTCAAAATAGCTAAGAATATGTCTACCCATCGATTCCACAAAAGTCACAATTCTGTGTGTAAATGGTTGGCCTTTATCCAAAGCACTGTACAATTGATGCTCCGCCTTCACCCTTTAATACACACACTCACGGCGACTGGCTGCCATGCAAGGCACCGACCAGCTCGTCAGGAGCATTTGGGGGTTAGGTGTCTTGCTCAGGGACACTTCGACACAGCCCGGGCGGGGATCGAACCGGCAACCCTCCGACTGCCAGACAACTGCTCTTACTGCCTGAGCCATGTCGCCGTGAGTGAGTAGTTGTGAGATGCCAAGTGCCACAGTGTTAGCATCATTGTTAACCAGCTGGCCAAACTGCCCATTACAGCCGATCTGACCTGAAGCAGAGTTCTTGCAGGCAATCCTTGTTCCTGCTGAAGTTTCTGAATCTTCTTATTGTTCCTTGTCTCGCTCACTTTGAAAGCAATGTTAAAATGGAAATGAAACATTAAATTTCATCACATTCTAAAAGGCAGTAGAGTAGGCTAGCTAAGTCATGTAAAGTGGTAGTTAATGTCTAAAATTAAATTAAATTAAAAAAAGATCAAATCACAGACAGGACAATTAAAGGTGCAATAGGTAAGACTTTTGTGTTAAAACATAGTTACAAGACCATTTTAAATCTCTTCCTATCATTGAAAAAGGCTCACTCACATGTTGACTCACCCTCTGCCTGTGTTTAAATTCAGGTTTCAAAGTGTACATTTGTCAGGCTGTCAAATGCATCAAAACATTGTACAGCTGTACAGCAATTAAAGCTCATTGGTTGAAAAATGGTTCCAACAGCCACAGAAAATGGCATTCTGGGGGCTTTTTCTGACTGTTCGTGTCGCTGCCCAAATTGTACTCCAGACAAGCAATCACTGAAACTCAGTGCTATTGCTATTGCTACTATTATCCAAGCCAAGAATAGTTCTAGTAAGAAAATGTTCGCTGAACAGGTGACTTTATGAAATGTTGATTTTAATGTGCTGCGCCAGCACACTATGTTTTGACTTTTTGAAGTTAGTTTTCACTTTAGCCAACCAACTATATATGAGCAAGCAACTTATTTGGCTGCGTAACTATCTGGTTATATAACTAAGATATGATAGTGAAGGGAAGCTATCACTGAAACTGTATACTACTATTGCTATTATCCAAGCGAATAATACACATCGAGTTGATACCAGTTTGTTATTGGTAGCAACAAGCAAATTAGCTATTAGTTAGCTTGCCGAATTTACAAATATCCACCTGAGACACAACGCCTGTGCAACAACGCTTTCTACTATGTTCGTATTGCCTCAGGTGGATATTTGTAAATTAATTGAGCTAACTATGGCTAAAACTGCTATAGTTCTATAACTAGATATGTAGTCTTCGCTTGGATAATAAGGAATAGTACACAGTGTCATGGATTGCTTGTCCGGAGTGCAAATTGGGCAGCTACACGCGAACGATCTGAATAAGCCCCCACGCCATTGGCTATGGCAATTAGAACCATTTTTCAACCAATGAGCTTCAATTATTGCACAGCTGCGCAGTAATGGCCGTCAACTGTACATTTTGAAACTACAATTTAAGGACTATAAACACAGGCAGAGGCTGAGTCAACTTGTCAGTGAGCCTTTTTCAATGATAGGAAGGGATTTACAATGGTCTTGTAACAATGTTTTAACACAAAAATCTTACCTTTAAGTGCACACAGGGCAAAGAGAAATATATATATAATTTTTGGCTGCGTTGTAGCCTACAAGACGCTAAAGGAAAATAAGTAGGCTAATTGTACATACATGATATGTATTCCATAAACGTTCCATGAGAAAATTAACATTTAACGTACATTTTGCATGGTGTATAGCCTAATATCGCTCCGGAAAATAACATTGTTAGCGCAACAATATATCACGTTAAGTAAAAAAGAACTCACCACAAGCGATATAATGATAGCGATCCCCGCGACTGAATTGAGCTGAGAAAAAATGAAACAGACATGGTAGCCCTTGTAGCCGACACATTTCCCCCAAAAATTCATCAAACACCGCATTTAGCTGCTCTTGCAATGGGGTTTCGTATGGCATTCTAGCTAAACGAAAACAAAACTTAACAGAGCTTACTCGCTCTACATGGAAAATATATTTCGTAAGACTTACAATTTCAGAAGAGACTGAAACAAATTTTCCGTTATCAAGAATGCGAATACGAATGTTAATAAGTTATAAAATCGACTGGGTTGTAATGACGAACAGGTTCCGTGAAGTAGGTAGGTTTATGATCTTGCCGACGTGAAAACCCCGTTTTTATTTAAAAAAAATTAATTTCCACTGTGACGTAGTCCTACTCACTGAAAATGCAGTGACGTAATCATTTTAACGGAAAACTCAAAGTTGTTTTTTTTTATTCCCCTAAGGGGAATGCGAATTATTCGTTATTGATATAACTTAATATATATATACCCAGGTAGCCAGCATATTTGGGCCTAGTCCGGTACATTTGACGCACTGGCGGCTTGTGCAAAATATTATGGGCCAGCTATGTGGAATAACAGTATCTTTTCCCACAATCAGTGTCGTCCCACAATTGCATGTATGAAAGCTGCTATATAAATAAAGTGTATTATTATTATTATTATTATTATTATTATTATTATTATTATTATTATTCTTGTTATTATTATTATTATTATTATTATTATTATTATTATTATTATTATTATTATAAAACAGGCCATGTTCGCTCGTTTGCTGTTATTTCGATGTTTTAGATGAAGTAGCTATTTTCTAATCAAACGTAATCCGAATCGAAAATAAAAAATGTGAATGCACGTTGACTTACTGTTGCTCTGATAGACGCTTTCAGTTACTGTAGAGGGCCCCACCACGCAAGCTACAGTTGAGGCCAAAATTATTAGCCCCCCAGGAATTATGAACTTTTTCCTAAAATTCTGCCCAATGCTTGCATTATTGCTAAAACATTCACCAGTGCTATTTAGTAGCTTTTGGTACATTTTGGGATGTAAAATACATTTTTTGACTTTCTTCATATCAAATATAGTGAAAAATGGGGTGGTCAAAAATATTAGCCCCCATGTGTATTTTTGCTTTCAAAACACATACAATCAACCAATTAGCTTTCAAACCACACCAAACCACACCGACGGTCGAACCTCGGATTCAGGAGGAGCAATGTGGCTTCCGTCCTGGCCGTGGAACAGTGGACCAGCTCTTTACCTTGGCAGGGTTGCTGGCGGGGTCATGGGAGTTTGCCCATCCAGTCCACATGTGCTTTGTGGACTTGGAGAAGGCTTTCGACCGTGTCCCCCGGGGAACCCTGTGGGGTGTACTGCGGGAGTATGGGGTACCGGGGCCGTTGTTACGAGCCATCAGGTCCCTGTATAACCAAAGTGAGAGCTGTGTCCGCATTCTCGGCACAAAGTCAAGCACGTTTCCGGTGGGTGTTGGACTCCGCCAAGGTTGCCCCTTGTCACCGGTCCTGTTTGTGGTATTCATGGACAGGATCTCAAGGCGCAGCCGAGGTGAGGAGAGTGTCCGGTTTGGTGACCTCAGAATCGCATCTCTGCTTTTTGCGGATGATGTGGTTCTGCTGGCTTCATCGGACCGTGACCTTCAGCACGCACTGGAGCGGTTTGCAGCCGAGTGTGAAGCGGCCGGGATGAGAGTCAGCACCTCCAAGTCCGAGGCCATGGTTCTCTGCCGGAAAACGGTGGATTGCTCCCTCCGGGTTGGGAACGAGTCTTTGCCCCAAGTGAAGGAGTTCAAGTATCTCGGGGTCTTGTTCACGAGTGAGGGTAGAAGGGAGCGTGAGATCGACAGGCGGATCGGTGCAGCGTCAGCAGTAATGCGGGCGTTGCACCGGACCGTTGTGGTGAAGAAGGAGCTGAGCCGGAAGGCGAAGCTCTCGATTTACTGGTCGATCTACGTCCCAACCCTCACCTATGGTCACGAGCTTTGGGTAGTGACCGAAAGAACGAGATCGCGTATACAAGCGGCCGAAATGAGCTTCCTCCGTAGGGTGGCCGGGCTCAGCCTTAGAGATAGGGTGAGGAGCTCGGACATCCGGAGGGAGCTCGGAGTAGAGCCGCTGCTCCTTCGCATCGAAAGGAGCCAATTGAGGTGGTTCGGGCATCTCATCAGGATGCCTCCCGGGCGCCTCCCTTTGGAGGTTTTCCGGGCTCGTCCAACTGGGCGGAGACCCCGAGGGAGACCCAGAGCCCGCTGGAGAGATTATATATCTCTCCTGGCCAGGGAACGCCTCGGGATCCCCCAGGAGGAGCTAGAATGCGTTGCTGGGGAGAGGGACGCCTGGAATACCCGGCTTTGCCTACTGCCCCCGCGACCCGACTCCGGATAAGCGGGTGACGATGGATGGATGGATGGACCACACCTGTGCAGTCAATTAGCTTCCCAACAACACCTGAGCATTCAATCAGCATTGAGCTTCACTTAAGGGACTCCAAAGAACAGGGCACTTGAACACATTGAGAGGGACTACTCTTACTCACCATGCCAAAGACAAAGGAAATCAGTCTTGAGCTCAGAAAGAAGATAGTGGAGGCTCATAATAAGGGGGAAGGCTATACTGCCATTTCCAAGTGTTTTACAGTGTCTAGAACAGCTGTACGTTGCATCATTGCTAAGTACAAGGTGACAAATTCTGGGCGTGGTCGAAAGCGCAAGATTTCAAGAACTCGGAGATGTCAACAAGAAGCCCCGGACATCTGCCAAGATGATTGTTGCTGACCTGGCCTCTTCTGGAGTTAATGTTTCTAGGAACACAGTTGTGAGGGCTCTCCATCGTGGTGGGATTCAGGGCCATCGTCCCAGAAGAACCCCTTTACTCAAAGAGCAGCACATCAGAGCCAGACTGAGGTTTGCCCGTGAACATTTGAAAGGTAAAGATGAGTTTTGGAAGTCTGTCCTTTTGGTGTGATGAGACTAAACTGGAACTGTTTGGCCACATGGATGTTGCTTATGTTTGGCGAAGAAAGGGCGAGGCCTTCAACCCTAAGAACACAGTTCCCACAGTTAAACATGGTGGTGGGAGCATCATGCTGTGGGGCTGTTTTGCAGCCTCAGGCACAGGGAGCCTTGTTCGGGTGCATGGCATCATGAAAAAAGAAAATTATATTGACATTTTGAGGGATAATATGAAGAAATCTGCTCTTAATCTAGGCTTAGGTCGTCGCTGGGTCTTCCAACAAGACAATGATCCAAAGCATACCTCAAAATTGGTCCAACAGTTATTAAAGGACACCAAAACCAAGGTCCTGGAGTGGCCCGCACAGAGCCCAGATCTCAATCCTATTGCTCAAAGTGAATGTCCATGCTCGGAAACCACGCAATTTGGACCACCTGGAACAATTTGCAATGGAAGAATGGGCCAAAATCCCTCAAGAGACATGTGCCAACCTTGTGAAGAACTACTCCTAAGAGGTTGGTGTCAGTTGTGGCCCAGAAAGGGTACACTATTGAGTATTAATGGCCAGGGGGCTAATAATTTTGGCTGTGTCATTTTTGCCTTTTCTTGTTTCAACTCAGTGCATCAATAAAATATTCTAATCAAAAGTAGTGGGCATTTTGTTTTTGATATTTTGGAAACAAACAAACTATAAACACTTGTTGTTCATGGTCATTTCCATGGCGAAATCAAAGGTTTTGTCTGATTTCACAAGGGGGCTAATAATTTTGGCCTCAACTGTATATGCATTGATGCACTTGAGTACAGCGCCGTGAAGCTAGCAACAATTAGACTTCCTGTACAGAAGTTCCGGTCTCAAATTCCTGTGATTTTCCGTCAAAATAAGAGCTGCTGAGTAATGTTAAATAATGAGTTAGTTACCGCGTTTTCTGCACTTCCTCACATAATTACCATTGCTTAAATTCATTGCTGATCCAACTCATAAAAGTCAGCGAGCAACTAGCTTGCTACTTGACTAGTTACTATAATGTAGGCCAAGCATAAATTGCTTGACACTGTCGGTTCAATAACAGCTCATTTGCATACCTGCTTACTGTTTGAAAAAAATGTTGCCAAATATGAAGGGGCATACATTAAATCTATGTATATCTATAAAATTATACATTTATTATCTAAAGTCATGTTCCCAGCAATTGTTGCTGTATTTACAGCGTGGTAAGGGCATGTAATGCCATTGACTGTCAATTCACGAGCAGCTCATTTGCATAGCCCATCACTCAAAAACTATAAATTGTTACCAAATGAAAGGGAGTATACATTTGTTAGCTGGACCATATCTTTAATATTCTACAGTATTTTCTGTGAAATCATGTTCCCAGCAATTGAATAGCTTTCTCTGTTTTCTTCTAATAAGTGCTATTTTTTCAAAGATAATTTCAAAGTAGTTTCTGTGCAATACAGACATGACACTTTGTTTTGAGTTTATTTCAAACTGTCAACAGTCCTTGCATATTGGAAGTCTCCCACACCAAACCCGATGGAAATAAAGACACTATCGCTCCAATGGTCATTGGGAAAAATGTAAATGCATACAGGAAGTACTGTGGTTAATCATTCTGGTAAAATTCCCAGTAGTTTAGGAATCAGTACCACCTGAATTGTGCTTCACATAACAGTAGTTTAACATCGCTCTCCAAAAGAAATGTCCAATTTACTTAAATCGCACTGCAAAGCTGCATGTACACATCTCCAGGAAGCTGTAACCTCACTTTCCCATGAATGTTAATATTAGCGCTATAAAAATATGGATTGTGTTTTGCTACCTTCTGCAACAGGCCAGTCTTTGTCTCAACACAACAAGATATGCTTTAACTGCAGACCTTCAGCTTTAATCTGAGGGTATTTACATCCAAATCAGGTGAACGGTGTAGGAATTACAACAGTTTCTATATGTGCCTCCCACTTTTTAAGGGACCAAAAGTAATGGGACAATTGGCTGCTCAGCTGTTCCATGGCCACGTGTGTGTTATTCCCTCATTATCTCATTTACAAGGAGCAGATAAAAGGTCTAGAATGAATTTCAAGTGTGCTATTTGCATTTGGAATCTGTTGCTGTCAACTCTCAATATGAGATCCAAAGAGCTATCACTATCAGTGAAGCAAGCCAACATTAGGCTGAAAAATCAAAACAAACCCATCAGAGAGATAGCAAAAACATTAGGTGTGGCCAAATCAACTGTTTGGAACATTCTTGAAAAGAAAGAACGCACCGGTGAGCTCAGGAACACCAAAAGACCCGGAAGGCCACGGAAAACAACTGTGGTGGATGACAGAAGAATTCTTTCCCTGGTGAAGAAAAAACCCTTCACAACAGTTGGCCAGATCAAGAACACTCTCCAGGAGGTAGGTGTATGTGTGTCAAAGTCAACAATCAAGAGAAGACTGAATACAGTGAATACAGAGGGTTCACCACAAGATATAAACCATTGGTGAGCCTCAAAAACAGGAAGACCAGATTAGAGTTTGCCAAACAACATCTAAAAAAGCCTTTACAGTTCTGGAACAACATCCTATGGACAGATGAGACAAAGATCAACTTGTACCAGAATGATGGGAAGAGAAGAGTATGGAGAAGGAAAGGAACTGCTCATGATCCAAAACATACCACCTCATCAGTGAAGCATGGTGGTGGTAGTGTCATGGCGTGGGCATGTATGGCTGCCAATGGAACTGGTTCCCTTGTATTTATTGATGATGTGACTGCTGACAAAAGCAGCAGGATGAATTCTGAAGTGTTTCGGGCAATATTATCTGCTCATATTCAGCCAAATGCTTCAGAACTCATTGGATGGCGCTTCACAGTGCAGATGGACAATAACCCGAAGCATACTGCGAAAGCAACCAAAGAGTTTTTTAAGGCAAAGAAGTGGAATGTTATGCAATGGCCAAGTCAATCACCTGACCTGAATCCGATTGAACATGCATTTCACTTGCTGAAGACAAAACTCTGCTCTCTGCTCATGGCATCTCCTATCATTGTTATGCCGATGACACCCAACTCTTTCTCTCCTTCCCCCCATCAGACACACAGGTCTCTACCCGTATCTCCGCCTGCCTGAGAGACATCCAGAGCTGGATGGGCAACCACCATCTAAAGCTCAACCCAGGTAAGACGGAGGTAATCTTCCTCCCTGCTTCAACCTCCCCCTTCTCTGATTTCTCCATCTCACTAGGGGATACCACAGTGAGCTCATCCCCTCGTGCAAGAAACCTTGGAGTGGTGATGGACAACAGGCTATCCTTCTCCGAGAACATCGCTACGGTGACCCGGGCGTGCAGGTTCTTCCTGTACAACATCCGGAGAATCCGACCCTTCCTCACCACCTACTCCACTCAGCTCCTTGTTCAAGCAATGGTCCTGTCCCGCCTGGACTATTGCAACCCTCTGCTGGCTGGCCTTCCAGCATCTGCCATCAGACCCCTACAACTGATCCAGAATGCTGCAGCCTGTCTGGTATTCAATGTTCCCAGACATTCACATGTCACCCCCCTGCTCCGCAACCTCCACTGGCTGCCTGTTATGGCTCGCATCAAATTTAAAACTTTGGTGCTCGCCTACCAGGCAGTTAAACGATCAGCCCCTGTATATATTCAATCCCTTATCAAGACCTATACACCAACAAGACCCCTCCGTCTCTGAGTCGCTGACCTCCTTCAAGCACAGACTGAAGACCCATCTCTTTATGCTACACCTTTCCCTCCCCAACTCACCACCACGATTAGCCTTAGACTGTAATGGCATTTATGATTAGATTGGATAGATATTGTTACTTGTATAGGTATTGTTGTTTTTTATTGGCTGTTGTATTGTTGTATTCTAGCTGCCAACTGTGGTATGCTAGTTTGAAAGTTGATTGTACTCTTCAAGGGTTCTGATTTTCTGAATGTTTACACTAGGACTCGGAACTGTACTGTCCTCTCTGGTCCTCTTTGCACTTGTTCTTGTGTTTGATTTGCACTTTGTTGTACGCCTCTCTGGATAAGAGCGTCTGCTAAATGCCATGGAATGTAATGTAATGTAATGTAATGTAATGTAAAAACTGAAGGGGAAATGCCCCAAGAACAAGCAGGAACTGAAGACAGTTGCAGTAGAGGCCTGGCAGAGCATCACCAGGGATGAAACCCAGCGTCTGGTGATGTCTATGCGTTCCAGACTTCAGGCTGTAATTGACTGCAAAGGATTTGTAACCAAGTATTAAAAAGTGAAAGTTTGATTTATGATTGTTAGTTTGTCCCATTACTTTTGGTCCCTTAAAAAGTGGGAGGCACAAATACAAACTGTTGTAATTCCTACACCGTTCACCTGATTTGGATGTAAATACCCTCAAATTAAAGCTGAAAGTCTGCAGTTAAAGCACATCTTGTTCGTTTCATTTCAAATCCATTGTGGTGGTGTATAGAGCCAAAAAGATGAGAATTGTGTTGATGTCCCAATATTTATGGACCTGACTGTATGTAGGGGGAATCCTCCGCAGGGTTTGCAGTCAGTAATGTGGTTCAGGTGCTGTGAAAGGGTGTCTCTGATAAGTCATATGTAGGGGGAATCCTCCACAGGGTTGGCAGTCAGTAATGTGGTTCAGGTGCTGTGAAAGGGTGTCTCTGATACGTCATATGTAGGGGGAATCCTCCACAGGGTTTGCAGTCAGTAATGTGGTTTAGGTGCTGTGAAAGGGTGTCTCTGATAAGGTCATATTTCGGGGAGATTGGCTGCTCCTCGGTGCGTGAGCGGGGAAGCGTCCGCTAACGGGCGTCCTTGAGGCAGAGCTCGGCAGACAGACGCACAGCGGGGCGCGTACTGCGTTACCGTGGAGATCGCCGCATAGCTGCGCCCGTTACACGCGCCTGTCCCAGCGTCCCGCGGAGGAGAGCGCTAATTAAGAGGGCAGGTGGGCACACTTACGGAACGGCTACCTGCCGGGCCGGTCTGACGGTGGGCCTTTTCCGGATTTTTCCGTTCAGAAGCGCCTCCTCTCCGGTAACGGTGAACGCGTGAGTACAGACACTGTCAATGAGGTGGAAAATTCAAATGGAAAATCTTCACAAAATGGCGGCGTTCCAGAAATGCTCGGCCAGCTGGTCTCCTGAAAATGGCTGCTGAGCCGATGGGGATAATGACCCCGGGCTATGCCAAGCCTGACATGGCCCTGAGATAAATCTCACTCACTCTTTGGCTGTTTGGGGAACCAGTGCAAACCAAGGTTTGTATTTCAAAAATGTACATTTTAAAACACCGTAACTAGCAGCTCGGAGAGCCAATATTGTAAGATCAGAATTATGGGATAACAATAGCTTCCAGATTTAAGATGGTCCCTCATGTGACAGATTAGCAGAACACACAAATACGCCGCCGCCCCCCCCCCCCTGCCAACTTCAATGGATTCCAACGCTTAAGCCAATAAAAATGTATATATTACATGACATCATTGGCATTTGGCAGACGTTCTTATCCAGAGCGACGTACAGTTGATTAGACTAAGCAGGAGACAATCCTCCCCTGGAGCAATGCAGGGTGAAGGGCCTTTGCTCAAGGGCCCAACGGCTGTGCGGATCTTATTGTGGCTACATTGGGGATCGAACCACCGACCTTGCGGGTCTCAGTCTGTAGTGAGCATACATGGTTGAGACTAGCAGTCTGTAGTGAACGTACAAGGTTTAGACTAGCAGTCTGTAGTGAGCGTACACGGTTTAGACTAGCAGTCTGTAGTGAACATACATGGTTTAGACTAGCAGTCTGTAGTGAGCATACATGGTTTACACTAGCAGTCTGTAGTGAGCATTCATGGTTTAGACTAGCAGTCTGTAGTGAGCAAACATGGTTTACACTAGCAGTCTGTAGTGAGCATTCATGGTTTAGACTAGCAGTCTGTAGTGAACATACATGGCTTAGACTAGCAGTCTGTAGTGAGCATACATGGTTTAGGCTAGCAGTCTGTAGTGAGCATACATGGCTTAGACTAGCAGTCTGTAGTGCGTCTACACGGTTTAGGCTTGCAGTCTATAGTGAGCATACATGGTTTAGACTAGCAGTCTGTAGTGAGCGTTCATGGTTTAGACTAGCATTCTGTAGTGAGCATTCATGGTTTAGACTAGCATTCTGTAGTCAGCATACGTGGTTTAGACTAGGAGTCTGTAGTGAGCATATGTCGGAGGGTCAGGAGCTGCAAAAGCTTCCCCTGCTACCCCGCTACCACAGGTACCGGAATCCACCCACCACAAACAACCAGAACACAGGGATAAGGTAAGCAGAGTCTTTAATACAATTTTTTAAACCGCTCATAACAGGGCAGCCGCCCCGCTCTGACCCCCCCTCCCGTCTCCATCACCCCCCTGCTCGTATGGTGGCCCCACCCACCGAATAACCCCAGGCCACATGGGGATCAACACACCGGGGAGAGGGGGGTTCACACACTCATACGCATGCACACACAGAGGCACACAGTCACTCACACACCCAAAATATACAACTAAGTTAACTGTAACCCTTATGTTGGAGGCAAACTAACGACCAACAGGATTTGCTTCCAAGAGGGCGAAAACCCCCCCAAAAAAACCTTGTCAGCTTGATAGGGTCTGATTATCTAACCGGCGTACAGCCGAGTGCTAACAAAGGAAAAAAGGGGGGAAATTCCCTCTCTGTCCCCTAATGGCAACAAAGGTTTTCACCTTAAAAGCAAATCTACTCACCGCATTTAAAATAGCAGCAGCAAACTAATATTAGCCTCTGATTCAAAGCACTAAAAACAACACTTAATCTCCTTCGTCCCTTTGCAAACACACAACACCACAAACAGGGAGTGCGTAGACACGTAGATGCGTATCAAACCAAAAGCGTCAACAGCGTCTCAACCAGCTCCGTCATGCACACACACACTCACGTACACAGAGGCGAACACAGGCACTCACACACATGCACGCACAGATGTACACACACACACATGCACACACACTCACATATGCATAGAGGCACACACAGACACTCACATACACACAGAGGCACACACACACACACACACACACACACACAGAGGCACACAAACACACACACACACACACACAGAGGCACACAAACACACACACATGCACATACACACTCACACACATGCACACAGAGGCACACACACACACACACACACACACACAGAGGCACACAAAGACACACACACACACACACACACAGAGGCACACAAACACACACACACACACACACACACACGCACACAAACAGAAATCTAAGGGTGGGATGCGACTCGACTCAGCTCGCGTCACAGGTGCCGGACTGACCCCGCGTACCAAAATGAAACCACCACTTCGGGCTGCTCAGGAGGCTACCCTGCCTTCTCCTGACACTGTTCCTCTTGGGGAAACACTGGCTCATGTACAGGACCCAAACCGGGTTCCACCTCAGTGGTCCTGCTTCCTGGTCCCGTTTGGCTTCCTCCTCGTCTGGGGGCTCCTTCCAGGCGTCGCCCACTGGACAGGCACGCAGGTGGGTTCGGTGTGGGGTCCTTCGGGCCGGAACACATACAGCGGCCGCTCCGGCTGCAGCCGGCGGGCAACAACAAACTGACGGGGAGACCACCTCGGGGCCAGCTTACCTCGCTCCCGGCACCTGAAGTTTCACACAAGCACCCGGTCCCCCAGCAATAACGGCAAGATCTTAAGCTGCTGTGAATGCCGTTGTTATAAGCCTTGAGCAGAGTGGGCAGCCGCTCCAGCCACCAGCCCTGTTCGCCCTCCTGGAGAGACCCCAGGAGAGACAGCAGGGTTTGGTTAAACCGCTCACAAGCCCCTTCGCCGTGCTGGTGGTAGGGGATAGTGCGGATCTTAGTGCACCCATAGAGCTCACAGAATGAAGTCCCAGTGCTGCACAAAACTGGTCCATGGCCACCAGCTCCAGAGGACAGGAGGTGGAGAGGGGGACCAGGGGGACCAGTACCTCCGGCTCGGCCTCCACTGCCGACCGTCTTTCCCCAACCCCAGCCAGTAGGACCGCTGACGCAGGACAACCTCCACCTTGTTGGCTCCCAGGTGGCACAAGGCCTGATGGTACCACTGCCGGACAAAGGCAAGCAAAAGCAACCTCCACAGTGGTTCTTCCAACAGGCGGTACAGGATCCCGCAACCCAATCCCGCCACTACATGTGGGACTGGTCGGTTCTGCAGCGGGTACAGCAAGTGTAGGAGCGGAGGTTGGCTCCACCGGAGGAGGGTAGGTGGTGGAGGGAGTGGGAGCAGTTGCGGCTAGAGGGGGGGATCCTGTACCGCCGGTAGATGGGCCACTGTGGGTGGCACGCAGCGTCTGCCAGTGGGACCATCAGGCCTTGGGCCACCTGTGAGCCAACAAGGTGGAGGTAGTCCTGCGTCGGTGGTTCTACTGGCTGGAGGTGGAGGCCATGGTCCAGCTTGGAGCAGCCCCGAGCGACTCCTTCTTGTTCTCCTTGGTGGCATCATTCTGTAAGCTCTATGGGTGCACTAAGATCCGCACTATCCCCTACCACCAGCAGGGTAATGGGGCCTGCGAGCGGTTCAACCAAACTCCCCAGGAGGGCGAACAGGCTTAGGGTCAGGGTTATTGGTGGCCGGAGCACCTGCACGCTCCGCTCAAGGCTTATAAAAACGACATTCATAGTAGCAGCGGCTTTGCTGGGGGACCGGGTGCTGGTGCGGAACTTCAGGCGCCGGGAGCGAGGTAAGCTGGCCCTCGAGGTGGTCTCCCCGTCCGATCAGCTGCAGCCGCTGTATGTGTTCCGGTCCGAAGGAGGTCGGGAGGAGTGAACCCTACACTGGACCGGCCTGCGTGCCTACCCGTGGGTGACGCCTGGAGGGAGCCCCCAGACGAGGAGGAAGTCGAACAGGAACCGGAACGCGGTGTGGGTCCCGGCCCGGGGTCCTGTACGTGAGCCAGCTCTTCCCCTGGAGGAACAGCATCAGGAGGAAGCAATGGAGCCCTCTGAACAACCGGAAGTGGTGCCCCAACTCTCGTTGCCTGAACTGCTCTACGCTGCATTCTTCCAGTCTTCTGCTGGCCATCTGGGGAGAGACAGGGAGCAGTTTGTGAGACCATACCCATGTGTATGAATGTACACAAGGAATAATACAGTATTAGCTCTGATTTAGCACATTGTATTGCACCTCTGCATTAGCGCTGGATAAGAGGGTGCCGTTTGCATTCTGTATTTGCATTCTACAAAATTATCCGCTTTACCTCCCTATATTCTGTTACTATCAGCACTTGCTATTAGGACAGAGTATGAATGTTGGCAGAGCTTCCTCACCTGCACCTGGCTGCAGCGATAGTTGTTCACCTGTCCATCAGTAATCCATTGGTTGGGGCAGTAATTCCCAAATGCCTTCACCCATTGGGGTCTTTCTTCCCCCCTGTGCTCTTTGTTTTGCTGAGCTGTAGTCCTGCAACAAAATCAGGGAGAGCAAAACACACATTCATCACTCATTCCAAAAACTACTCAATCCCCAAATACGTCCTGAAGCTGAACACAATTAAACATATTTTGCCCACCAAAGGATTTCAGTATTTTAAAATGAGTCATTTAATTGGCTTAGGTGGTAAGAGCAGTCGTCTGGCAGTCGAAGGGTTGCCGGTTTGATCCCACTCTGGGAGTGTCAAAGTGTCCCTGGGCAAGACACCTAACAAGGCAGGGGTCTTGCCCAGGGACACTTTGACACTCTCAGGGTGCCTTACATGGCAGCCAATCGCCGTTGGTGTGTGTGCAGGTGTGAGTATGAATGGGTGAATGAGAAGCATCAATTGTACAGCGCTTTAGATAAAAGCGGGATATACAAACATCCCCTTGTCTCACACTTGACTGATGTCCGTTATATATAAATGACATAGCAAGACATAACGATAGTTAGTTACTGGCATTTTTAAAAGAACAGTCAAATCAATGTCCTGTCTGGCACTGTCAGGGCGGTTATTTCCATGTACAGGGCATCCTGTTTGCCACTTACCACTGCTGATGGCCGCCCTGCTTCTGGGACAGCTTCAGCTTCCCGACCCTTTCCTTCAACTGGAGAGAAACATTGCAAGAACATTGTACTTGTGCATTGATGTATCGTAAATAGCTATTACTGTATATTGTGAGGTGTGCTAGTAGCAGAACTTTTCCCACGGAGGGCCTCCTGCTTCGTGGAGAAACCAGAGCTTGATGTGATGTGTCTCTTGACGGCAACCTTTTGAAAAACAGCCTCAGCGAACCTGGAAATAAGACACAAGCACAGCATTAAACCTTAACCACTGTAGGTAGACCCGATTGGCTTCTATACTCACGTCTTCCGCAGGCTGCCTGCTGCCATTGGCTGATCTTTCAGGGCCATCTGTAGCTCTTGGGCCATGGCCTGGAGACAACAAGAGGAATGAAGATCCTGCGTTTTGAAGAGGGTTAGTGTGCTCTGAAAGGAGAGACAGCCAATGGTTCACTGGTGGTAACAGTTAAGCATTAATGAATGGGTAAAATGCACGCATTAATAATCTATTAAAGCTATGTAAGAAATGGCCAATGGTAAACTGTCCTAAGTAACAGTGGGCAGATGTGATGGATTGCACTGTGTTGATAGTTATTGTTCACCTGGGCTTTGAAGAAGTAATCTCTGGTTTCTGGCTCCATGATTGTCTGCTGCTCGGTACCCCCACCATCTTCCCCAGGGTACTTACCAGTGTGGGGTGTAGTGCGTTTAAGTGTCCCCACTGCACCGCAACCCACTACACCACACACTGCTAGGTACCCCCACCATCCCACCCAGGGTACATACCAGTGTGGGGTGTAGTGAGTTTAACCATTGTACTGCGACCCACTGCACCACACGCTGCTAGGTACCCCCACCATCCCCCCCAGGGTACTAACCAGTGTGGGGTGTAGTGGGTTTAAGTGTCTGCACTGCACCGCAACCCACTACACCCCACACTGCTAGGTACCCCCACCATCCCCCCCAAGGCACTTACCAGTGTGGGGTGTAGTGAGTTTAACCACTGTACTGCGACCCACTACAGGTCCCAGGTAATTGTTTGTTATTGCTGTCTCTCAACATTTATCAGTAGACTAGCGGCTATTTAGTGTATGTAAATGCAAAGAATAAGCAGACCAGCTCCCCCCCCCCCGTTCAACAGTCTACCTCCACCTGCCCCCCCTCCCCCCGTTCGACAGTCTACCTCCTCCTGCCCCCCCTCCCCCCTTTCGACAGTCTACCTCCACCTGCCCCCCCTCCCCCCGTTCGACAGTCTGTCAGATTGTTCATTGCAGCCTCATACAGCTGTGTCATTTCATTCAGATTCCATTCCGTGGTCTGACACAGCTCTGACATGGCAACCAGCTTCTCCTCCCCGGTCTCAAACTTCAAAGTCATGGCAGCCAGCTCCTGCTCCTTGTCCTGAAAGAGCTGCATCACGGCCTCCAGACTGATCATATTCTGCTGAGCAAGCCATACCAGGGACTCCAGTTTTTCCTTTTTAGCCTCAGACTGGGAGGTCAAATCTGTCAGTTTCTTCGGAATGGTCTGGAACAGGTCTGACATGGCCGGCAGCTTCTCTTCGCTTGTGCCAGGCTTTAAAGTCACAGAACCCAGAGCCTCCTCCTTGTCCCTGCATAACTGCATCACAGTCTCAAGGCTTTCTCCTCTCTCCTGTCCAAGCTGCTTCTCGGATGCCAGGTTGTCCCTTGTAGCCTCGTGCAGGTAGGTCAAGTCTGTCAGTGCCTTCTCTGTGATCTGCCATAGCTCTGACATGGCCGCCAGCTTCCCCTCCCCGGTCTCAAATTTCAAAGTCATGGCAGCTAGCTCCTGCTCCTTGTCCCTGCATAACTGCGTCACAGTCTCAAGGCTTTCTGCTCTCTCCTCTCCAAGCTTCTTCTCACATGCCTGGTTCTCCCTTGCAGCCTCATACAGGTAGGTCATGAGAGTCAGTTTTTCTTCCCTGGCCTGACACAGCTCTGACATGGCCGCTAGCTTCTCCTCCCCGGTCTCAAACTTCAAAGTCATGGCAGCCAGATCCTCCTCCTTGTTCCTGCATATTTGTGACAGAGTCTCATGGCTTTCTCCTCTCTCCTGTCCAAGCTGTTTATCGGATACCAGGTTGTCTATTGTAGCCTCGTGCAGGTAGGTCAAGTCTGTCAGTGCCTTCTCTGTGATCTGCCATAGCTCTGACATGGCCGCCAGCTTCCCCTCCCCGGTCTCAAACTTCAAAGTCATGGCAGCCAGCTCCTGCTCCTTGTCCCTGCATAACTGCGTCACAGTCTCAAGGCTTTCTGCTCTCTCCTCTCCAAGCTTCTTCTCACATGCCTGGTTCTCCCTTGCAGCCTCATACAAGTAGGTCATGAGAATCAGTTTTTCTTCCCTAGCCTGACACAGCTCTGACATGGCCGCTAGCTTCTCCTCCCCGGTCTCAAACTTCAAAGTCATGTCAGCAAGCTCCTCCTCCTTGTTCCTGCATAACTGCGTCACAGTCTCAAGGCTTTCTGCTCTCTCCTCTCCAAGCTGCTTCTCGGATGCCAGGTTGTCCCTTGTAGACTCGTACAGCTTGGTCATGCCATTCAGTTTGTCTTCCTTGGCCTGACACAGCTCTATCATGGCCGCCAGCTTCCCCTCCCCGGTCTCAAACTTCAAAGTCATGGCAGCCAGCTCCTGCTCCTTGTCCCTGAATATATGCACCATAGTTTCCAGGTCTTCTTCTTTCTCCTCTACAAGCTGCCTCTCTGCTGCCAGGTTGGCACTCGTAGCCTCATACAGCTTGGTCAAGTCTGTCAATGTCTTCTCCGTGGTCTGACATAGCTCTGACATGGTTGCCAGCTTCTTTTCGCTTTTCTCATGTTTTGAAGTTATGACAGCCAGCTCCTGCTCCTTGTCCCTGCATAACTGCGTCAAAGTCTCCAGGTGTTTCCCCCTCTCCTCTCCAAGCTGCCTCTCTGCTGTCAGTTTGTCCGTTGTAGCCTCAAACCGGTAGGTCAAGTCTGTCATTGCCTTCCCCGTGGTCTGACACAGCTCTGACATGGCCGCTAGCTTCTCCTCCCCGGTCTCAAACTTCAAAGTCATGTCAGCAAGCTCCTCCTCCTTGTTCCTGCATAACTGCGTCACAGTCTCCAGGTCTTCTTCTTTCTCCTCTACAAGCTGCCTCTCTGCTGCCAGGTTGGCACTCGTAGCCTCATACAGCTTGGTCAAGTCTGTCAATGTCTTCTCCGTGGTCTGACACAGCTCTGACATAGTTGCCAGCTTCTCTTCGCTTTTCTCATGTTTTGAAGTAATGGCAGCCAGCTTCTGCTCCTTGTCCCTGCATAACTGCGTCAAAGTCTCCAGGTGTTTCCCCCTCTCCTCTCCAAGCTGCCTCTCTGCTGCCAGTTTGTCCGTTGTAGCCTCAAACCGGTAGGTCAAGTCTGTCAGTGCCTTCTCCGTGGTCTGACACAGCTGTGACATGGTTGCCAGCTTCTCTTTGCTCGTCTTATTCTTTCCAGTCATGGCAGCAAGCTCCTGCTCCTTGTCCCTGCCTATCTGCACCATAGTCTCAAAGTGTTTCCCTCTCTCCTCTCCAAGCTGCCTCTCTGCTTCCAGGTTGTCCCTTGTAGCCTCGTACAGCTTGGTCAAGTCTGTCAGTTTGTCTTCCTTGGCTTGACACAGCTCTGACATGGCAGCCAGATCCTCCTCCTTCTTCCCGCATGTTTGTGTCATAGTCTCTAGGCTTTGTCCTCTCTCCTGTCCACGCTGTATCTCGACTGTCAGATTGTTCATTGCGGCCTCATACTGCTCGCTTACAGCAGCCAGTTCATCCTCCTTAGCCTGACAGATGTGCTCCATGGCTGTCAGCTTCTCCTCACCCATCTCGACCTTTACGGCTATAGCAGCCAGCACCTTGTCCTTCCTCTTCTTTGGCATGAATCTCATCAGTTTCCTTAAGGCCATCTCTGACAGCTCTGCTTCCTTAAGTCCTTCTTCCTCAGCCTTTGCTGCTTCTTTCGGGCAACTATTTCTCATGGCTGAAAGTTCCTTCTACAAGGCCTGGACGATGTTGCAGTGTTGCTTTCAGTTACCTCCTCTACAAGACAGCTGGACGATTCCTGTTCAAAAGAGGACATTCATCACTTTGTCAAAATAGCTAAGAATATGTCTACCCATCGATTCCACAAAAGTCACAATTCTGTGTGTAAATGGTTGGCCTTTATCCAAAGCACTGTACAATTGATGCTCCGCCTTCACCCTTTAATACACACACTCACGGCGACTGGCTGCCATGCAAGGCACCGACCAGCTCGTCAGGAGCATTTGGGGGTTAGGTGTCTTGCTCAGGGACACTTCGACACATCCCGGGCGGGGATCGAACCGGCAACCCTCCGACTGCCAGACAACTGCTCTTACTGCCTGAGCCATGTCGCCGTGAGTGAGTAGTTGTGAGATGCCAAGTGCCACAGTGTTAGCATCATTGTTAACCAGCTGGCCAAACTGCCCATTACAGCCGATCTGACCTGAAGCAGAGTTCTTGCAGGCAATCCTTGTTCCTGCTGAAGTTTCTGAATCTTCTTATTGTTCCTTGTCTCGCTCACTTTGAAAGCAATGTTAAAATGGAAATGAAACATTAAATTTCATCACATTCTAAAAGGCAGTAGAGTAGGCTAGCTAAGTCATGTAAAGTGGTAGTTAATGTCTAAAATAAAATTAAATTAAAAAAAGATCAAATCACAGACAGGACAATTAAAGGTGCAATAGGTAAGACTTTTGTGTTAAAACATAGTTACAAGACCATTTTAAATCTCTTCCTATCATTGAAAAAGGCTCACTCACATGTTGACTCACCCTCTGCCTGTGTTTAAATTCAGGTTTCAAAGTGTACATTTGTCAGGCTGTCAAATGCATCAAAACATTGTACAGCTGTACAGCAATTAAAGCTCATTGGTTGAAAAATGGTTCCAACAGCCACAGAAAATGGCATTCTGGGGGCTTTTTCTGACTGTTCGTGTCGCTGCCCAAATTGTAATCCAGACAAGCAATCACTGAAACTCAGTGCTATTGCTATTGCTACTATTATCCAAGCCAAGAATAGTTCTAGTAAGAAAATGTTCGCTGAACAGGTGACTTTATGAAATGTTGATTTTAATGTGCTGCGCCAGCACACTATGTTTTGACTTTTTGAAGTTAGTTTTCACTTTAGCCAACCAACTATATATGACCAAGCAACTTATTTGGCTGCGTAACTAAGATATGATAGTGAAGGGAAGCTATCACTGAAACTGTATACTACTATTGCTATTATCCAAGCGAATAATACACATCGAGTTGATACCAGTTTGTTATTGGTAGCAACAAGCAAATTAGCTATTAGTTAGCTTGCCGAATTTACAAATATCCACCTGAGACACAACGCCTGTGCAACAACGCTTTCTACTATGTTCGTATTGCCTCAGGTGGATATTTGTAAATTAATTGAGCTAACTATGGCTAAAACTGCTATAGTTCTATAACTAGATATGTAGTCTTCGCTTGGATAATAAGGAATAGTACACAGTGTCATGGATTGCTTGTCCGGAGTGCAAATTGGGCAGCTACACGCGAACGATCTGAATAAGCCCCCACGCCATTGGCTATGGCAATTAGAACCATTTTTCAACCAATGAGCTTCAATTATTGCACAGCTGCGCAGTAATGGCCGTCAACTGTACATTTTGAAACTACAATTTAAGGACTATAAACACAGGCAGAGGCTGAGTCAACTTGTCAGTGAGCCTTTTTCAATGATAGGAAGGGATTTACAATGGTCTTGTAACAATGTTTTAACACAAAAATCTTACCTTTAAGTGCACACAGGGCAAAGAGAAAAAAATATATAATTTTTGGCTGCGTTGTAGCCTACAAGACGCTAAAGGAAAATAAGTAGGCTAATTGTACATACATGATATGTATTCCATAAACGTTCCATGAGAAAATTAACATTTAACGTACATTTTGCATGGTGTATAGCCTAATATCGCTCCGGAAAATAACATTGTTAGCGCAACAATATATCACGTTAAGTAAAAAAGAACTCACCACAAGCGATATAATGATAGCGATCCCCGCGACTGAATTGAGCTGAGAAAAAATGAAACAGACATGGTAGCCCTTGTAGCCGACACATTTCCCCAAAAATTCATCAAACACCGCATTTAGCTGCTCTTGCAATGGGGTTTCGTATGGCATTCTAGCTAAACGAAAACAAAACTTAACAGAGCTTACTCGCTCTACATGGAAAATATATTAGACTTACAATTTCAGAAGAGACCGAAACAAATTTTCCGTTATCAAGAATGCGAATACGAATGTTAATAAGTTATAAAATCGACTGGGTTGTAATGACGAACAGGTTCCGTGAAGTAGGTAGGTTTATGATCTTGCCGACGTGAAAACCCCGTTTTTATTAAAAAAAATTAATTTCCACTGTGACGTAGTCCTACTCACTGAAAATACAGTGACGTAATCATTTTAACGGAAAACTCAAAGTTGTTTTTTTTTTTATTCTCCTAAGGGGAATGCGAATTATTCGTTATTGATATAACTTAATATATATATACCCAGGTAGCCAGCATATTTGGGCCTAGTCCGGTACATTTGACGCACTGGCGGCTTGTGCAAAATATTATGGGCCAGCTATGTGGAATAACAGTATCTTTTCCCACAATCAGTGTCGTCCCACAATTGCATGTATGAAAGCTGCTATATAAACAAAGTGTATTATTATTATTATTATTATTATTATTATTATTATTATTCTTGTTATTATTATTATTATTATTATTATTATTATTATTATTATTATAAAACAGGCCATGTTCGCTCGTTTGCTGTTATTTCGATGTTTTAGATGAAGTAGCTATTTTCTAATCAAACGTAATCCGAATCGAAAATAAAAAATGTGAATGCACGTTGACTTACTGTTGCTCTGATAGACGCTTTCAGTTACTGTAGAGGGCCCCACCACGCAAGCTACAGTTGAGGCCAAAATTATTAGCCCCCCAGGAATTATGAACTTTTTCCTAAAATTCTGCCCAATGCTTGCATTATTGCTAAAACATTCACCAGTGCTATTTAGTAGCTTTTGGTACATTTTGGGATGTAAAATACATTTTTTGACTTTCTTCATATCAAATATAGTGAAAAATGGGGTGGTCAAAAATATTAGCCCCCATGTGTATTTTTGCTTTCAAAACACATACAATCAACCAATTAGCTTTCAAACCACACCTGTGCAGTCAATTAGCTTCCCAGCAACACCTGAGCATTCAATCAGCATTGAGCTTCACTTAAGGGACTCCAAAGAACAGGGCACTTGAACACATTGAGAGGGACTACTCTTACTCACCATGCCAAAGACAAAGGAAATCAGTCTTGAGCTCAGAAAGAAGATAGTGGAGGCTCATAATAAGGGGGAAGGCTATACTGCCATTTCCAAGTGTTTTACAGTGTCTAGAACAGCTGTACGTTGCATCATTGCTAAGTACAAGGTGACAAATTCTGGGCGTGGTCGAAAGCGCAAGATTTCAAGAACTCGGAGATGTCAACAAGAAGCCCCGGACATCTGCCAAGATGATTGTTGCTGACCTGGCCTCTTCTGGAGTTAATGTTTCTAGGAACACAGTTGTGAGGGCTCTCCATCGTGGTGGGATTCAGGGCCATCGTCCCAGAAGAACCCCTTTACTCAAAGAGCAGCACATCAGAGCCAGACTGAGGTTTGCCCGTGAACATTTGAAAGGTAAAGATGAGTTTTGGAAGTCTGTCCTTTGGTGTGATGAGACTAAACTGGAACTGTTTGGCCACATGGATGTTGCTTATGTTTGGCGAAGAAAGGGCGAGGCCTTCAACCCTAAGAACACAGTTCCCACAGTTAAACATGGTGGTGGGAGCATCATGCTGTGGGGCTGTTTTGCAGCCTCAGGCACAGGGAGCCTTGTTCGGGTGCATGGCATCATGAAAAAAGAAAATTATATTGACATTTTGAGGGATAATATGAAGAAATCTGCTCTTAATCTAGGCTTAGGTCGTCGCTGGGTCTTCCAACAAGACAATGATCCAAAGCATACCTCAAAATTGGTCCAAAAGTTATTAAAGGACACCAAAACCAAGGTCCTGGAGTGGCCCGCACAGAGCCCAGATCTCAATCCTATTGAGAATCTGTGGCGGGTGCTCAAAGTGAATGTCCATGCTCGGAAACCACGCAATTTGGACCACCTGGAACAATTTGCAATGGAAGAATGGGCCAAAATCCCTCAAGAGACATGTGCCAACCTTGTGAAGAACTACTCCTAAGAGGTTGTTGTCAGTTGTGGCCCAGAAAGGGTACACTATTGAGTATTAATGGCCAGGGGGCTAATAATTTTGGCCTCAACTGTATATGCATTGATGCACTTGAGTACAGCGCCGTGAAGCTAGCAACAATTAGACTTCCTGTACAGAAGTTCCGGTCTCAAATTCCTGTGATTTTCCGTCAAAATAAGAGCTGCTGAGTAATGTTAAATAATGAGTTAGTTACCGCGTTTTCTGCACTTCCTCACATAATTACCATTGCTTAAATTCATTGCTGATCCAACTCATAAAAGTCAGCGAGCAACTAGCTTGCTACTTGACTAGTTACTATAATGTAGGCCAAGCATAAATTGCTTGACACTGTCGGTTCAATAACAGCTCATTTGCATACCTGCTTACTGTTTGAAAAAAATGTTGCCAAATATGAAGGGGCATACATTAAATCTATGTATATCTATAAAATTATACATTCATTATCTAAAATCATGTTCCCAGCAATTGTTGCTGTATTTACAGCGTGGTAAGGGCATGTAATGCCATTGACTGTCAATTCACGAGCAGCTCATTTGCATAGCCCATCACTCAAAAACTATAAATTGTTACCAAATGAAAGGGAGTATACATTTGTTAGCTGGACCATATCTTTAATATTCTACAGTATTTTCTGTGAAACCATGTTCCCAGCAATTGAATAGCTTTCTCTGTTTTCTTCTAATAAGTGCTATTTTTTCAAAGATAATTTCAAAGTAGTTTCTGTGCAATACAGACATGACACTTTGTTTAGAGTTTATTTCAAACTGTCAACAGTCCTTGCATATTGGAAGTCTCCCACACCAAACCCGATGGAAATAAAGACACTATCGCTCCAATGGTCATTGGGAAAAATGTAAATGCATACAGGAAGTACTGTGGTTAATCATTCTGGTAAAATTCCCAGTAGTTTAGGAATCAGTACCACCTGAATTGTGCTTCACATAACAGTAGTTTAACATCGCTCTCCAAAAGAAATGTCCAATTTACTTAAATCGCACTGCAAAGCTGCATGTACACATCTCCAGGAAGCTGTAACCTCACTTTCCCATGAATGTTAATATTAGTGCTATAAAAATATGGATTGTGTTTTGCTACCTTCTGCAACAGGCCAGTCTTTGTCTCAACACATACTCCTCGGATTAGATGAGAGTTTGAAATCATTGGCAGAATAGCACTAATGATTTATTAATAATGAATTGTCCTGAATCCTCCACAGGGTTTACAGTCAGTAATGTGGTTTAGGTTCTGTGGAAGGGTGTCTGATATGTCATATTTAGGGGGAATCCTCCAGAGGGTTAACAGTCAGTAATGTGGTTTAGGTGCTGTGAAAGGGTGTCTCTGATATGTCATACAGTCAGGTCCATAAATATTGGGACATCGACACAATTCTCCTCTTTTTGGCTCTATACACCACCACAATGGATTTGAAATGAAACGAACAAGATATGCTTTAACTGCAGACCTTCAGCTTTAATCTGAGGGTATTTACATCCAAATCAGGTGAACGGTGTAGGAATTACAACAGTTTCTATATGTGCCTCCCACTTTTTAAGGGACCAAAAGTAATGGGACAATTGGCTGCTCAGCTGTTCCATGGCCACGTGTGTGTTATTCCCTCATTATCTCATTTACAAGGAGCAGATAAAAGGTCTAGAATGAATTTCAAGTGTGCTATTTGCATTTGGAATCTGTTGCTGTCAACTCTCAATATGAGATCCAAAGAGCTATCACTATCAGTGAAGCAAGCCAACATTAGGCTGAAAAATCTAAACAAACCCATCAGAGAGATAGCAAAAACATTAGGTGTGGCCAAATCAACTGTTTGGAACATTCTTGAAAAGAAAGAACGCACCGGTGAGCTCAGGAACACCAAAAGACCCGGAAGGCCACGGAAAACAACTGTGGTGGATGACAGAAGAATTCTTTCCCTGGTGAAGAAAAAACCCTTCACAACAGTTGGCCAGATCAAGAACACTCTCCAGGAGGTAGGTGTATGTGTGTCAAAGTCAACAATCAAGAGAAGACTGAATACAGTTAATACAGAGGGTTCACCACAAGATATAAACCATTGGTGAGCCTCAAAAACAGGAAGACCAGATTAGAGTTTGCCAAACAACATCTAAAAAAGCCTTTACAGTTCTGGAACAACATCCTATGGACAGGTGAGACAAAGATCAACTTGTACCAGAATGATGGGAAGAGAAGAGTATGGAGAAGGAAAGGAACTGCTCATGATCCAAAACATACCACCTCATCAGTGAAGCATGGTGGTGGTAGTGTCATGGCGTGGGCATGTATGGCTGCCAATGGAACTGGTTCCCTTGTATTTATTGATGATGTGACTGCTGACAAAAGCAGCAGGATGAATTCTGAAGTGTTTCGGGCAATATTATCTGCTCATATTCAGCCAAATGCTTCAGAACTCATTGGATGGCGCTTCACAGTGCAGATGGACAATAACCCGAAGCATACTGCGAAAGCAACCAAAGAGTTTTTTAAGGCAAAGAAGTGGAATGTTATGCAATGGCCAAGTCAATCACCTGACCTGAATCCGATTGAACATGCATTTCACTTGCTGAAGACAAAACTCTGCTCTCTGCTCATGGCATCTCCTATCATTGTTATGCCGATGACACCCAACTCTTTCTCTCCTTCCCCCCATCAGACACACAGGTCTCTACCCGTATCTCCGCCTGCCTGAGAGACATCCAGAGCTGGATGGGCAACCACCATCTAAAGCTCAACCCAGGTAAGACGGAGGTAATCTTCCTCCCTGCTTCAACCTCCCCCTTCTCTGATTTCTCCATCTCACTAGGGGATACCACAGTGAGCTCATCCCCTCGTGCAAGAAACCTTGGAGTGGTGATGGACAACAGGCTATCCTTCTCCGAGAACATCGCTACGGTGACCCGGGCGTGCAGGTTCTTCCTGTACAACATCCGGAGAATCCGACCCTTCCTCACCACCTACTCCACTCAGCTCCTTGTTCAAGCAATGGTCCTGTCCCGCCTGGACTATTGCAACCCTCTGCTGGCTGGCCTTCCAGCATCTGCCATCAGACCCCTACAACTGATCCAGAATGCTGCAGCCTGTCTGGTATTCAATGTTCCCAGACATTCACATGTCACCCCCCTGCTCCGCAACCTCCACTGGCTGCCTGTTATGGCTCGCATCAAATTTAAAACTTTGGTGCTCGCCTACCAGGCAGTTAAACGATCAGCCCCTGTATATATTCAATCCCTTATCAAGACCTATACACCAACAAGACCCCTCCGTCTCTGAGTCGCTGACCTCCTTCAAGCACAGACTGAAGACCCATCTCTTTATGCTACACCTTTCCCTCCCCAACTCACCACCACGATTAGCCTTAGACTGTAATGGCATTTATGATTAGATTGGATAGATATTGTTACTTGTATAGGGATTGTTGTTTTTTATTGGCTGTTGTATTGTTCTATTCTAGCTGCCAACTGTGGTATTCTAGTTTGAAAGTTGATTGTACTCTTTAAGGGTTCTGATTTTCTGAATGTTTACATTAGGACTCGGAACTGTACTGTCCTCTCTGGTCCTCTTTGCACTTGTTCTTGTGTTTGATTTGCACTTTGTTGTACGCCGCTCTGGATAAGAGCGTCTGCTAAATGCCATGGAATGTAATGTAATGTAATGTAATGTAATGTAAAAACTGAAGGGGAAATGCCCCAAGAACAAGCAGGAACTGAAGACAGTTGCAGTAGAGGCCTGGCAGAGCATCACCAGGGATGAAACCCAGCGTCTGGTGATGTCTATGCGTTCCAGACTTCAGGCTGTAATTGACTGCAAAGGATTTGTAACCAAGTATTAAAAAGTGAAAGTTTGATTTATGATTGTTAGTTTGTCCCATTACTTTTGGTCCCTTAAAAAGTGGGAGGCACAAATACAAACTGTTGTAATTCCTACACCGTTCACCTGATTTGGATGTAAATACCCTCAAATTAAAGCTGAAAGTCTGCAGTTAAAGCACATCTTGTTCGTTTCATTTCAAATCCATTGTGGTGGTGTATAGAGCCAAAAAGATGAGAATTGTGTTGATGTCCCAATATTTATGGACCTGACTGTATGTAGGGGGAATCCTCCACAGGGTTTGCAGTCAGTAATGTGGTTTAGGTGCTGTGAAAGGGTGTCTCTGATACGTCATATGTAGGGGGAATCCTCCACAGGGTTGGCAGTCAGTAATGTGGTTTAGGTGCTGTGAAAGGGTGTCTCTGATACGTCATATGTAGGGGGAATCCTCCACAGGGTTTGCAGTCAGTAATGTGGTTTAGGTGCTGTGAAAGGGTGTCTCTGATAAGGTCATATTTCGGGGAGATTGGCTGCTCCTCGGTGCGTGAGCGGGGAAGCGTCCGCTAACGGGCGTCCTTGAGGCAGAGCTCGGCAGACAGACGCACAGCGGGGCGCGTACTGCGTTACCGTGGAGATCGCCGCATAGCTGCGCCCGTTACACGCGCCTGTCCCAGCGTCCCGCGGAGGAGAGCGCTAATTAAGAGGGCACACTTACGGAACGGCTACCCGCCGGGCCGGTCTGACGGTGGGCCTTTTCCGGATTTTTCCGTTCAGAAGCGCCTCCTCTCCGGTAACGGTGAACGCGTGAGTACAGACACTGTCAATGAGGTGGAAAATTCAAATGGAAAATCTTCACAAAATGGCGGCGTTCCAGAAATGCTCGGCCAGCTGGTCTCCTGAAAATGGCTACTGAGCCGATGGGTGATAATGACCCCGGGCTATGCCAAGCCTGACATGGCCCTGAGATAAATCTCACGCACTCTTTGGCTGTTTGGGGAACCAGTGCAAACCAAGGTTTGTATTTCAAAAATGTACATTTTAAAACACCGTAACTAGCAGCTCGGAGAGCCAATATTGTAAGATCAGAATTATGGGATAACAATAGCTTCCAGATTTAAGATGGTCCCTCATGTGACAGATTAGCAGAACACACAAATACGCCGCCGCCCCCCCCCCCCCCCCCCTCTGCCAACTTCAATGGATTCCCACGCTTAAGCCAATAAAAATATATATATTACATGACATCATTGGCATTTGGCAGACGTTCTTATCCAGAGCGACGTACAGTTGATTAGACTAAGCAGGAGACAATCCTCCCCTGGAGCAATGCAGGGTGAAGGGCCTTTGCTCAAGGGCCCAACGGCTGTGCGGATCTTATTGTGGCTACATTGGGGATCGAACCACCGACCGTGCAGGTCTCAGTCTGTAGTGAGTATACATGGTTTAGACTAGCAGTCTGTAGTGAACGTACAAGGTTTAGACTAGCAGTCTGGAGTGAGCGTACACGGTTTAGACTAGCAGTCTGTAGTGAGCACACAAGGTTTACACTAGCAGTCTGTAGTGAGTATTCATGGTATAGACTAGCAGTCTGTAGTGAACATACATGGCTTAGACTAGCAGTCTGTAGTGAGCATACATGGTTTACACTAGCAGTCTATAGTGAGCATACATGGCTTAGACTAGCAGTCTTTAGTGAGCCTACACCGTTTAGGCTAGCAGTCTGTAGTGAGCATACATGGTTTAGACAAGCAGTCTGTAGTGAGCATACAGGGTTTAGACTAGCAGTCTGTAGTGAGCATACATGGTTTAGACTAGCAGTCTGTAGTGAGCATACATGGTTTAGACAAGCAGTCTGTAGTGAGCATACATGGTTTAGACTAGCAGTCTGTAGTGAGCATACATGGTTTAGACTAGCAGTCTGTAGTGAGCATACATGGTTTAGACTAGCAGTCTGTAGTGAGCATACATGGTTTAGACTAGCAGTCTGTAGTGAGCATACATGGTTTAGACTAGCAGTCTGTAGTGAGCATACATGGTTTAGACTAGCAGTCTGTAGTGAGCATACATGGTTTAGACGAGCAGTCTGTAGTCAGCATACATGGTTTAGACTAGCAGTCTGTAGTGAGCATACATGGTTTAGACGAGCAGTCTGTAGTCAGCATACATGGTTTAGACTAGCAGTCTGTAGTGAGCATATGTCGGAGAGTCAGGAGCTTCAAAAGCTTCCCCTGCTACCCCGCTACCACAGGTACCGGAATCCACCCACCACAAACAACCAGAACACAGGGATAAGGTAAGCAGAGTCTTTAATACAATTTTTTAAACCGCTCATGACAGGGCAGCCGCCCCGCTCTGACCCCCCCTCCCGTCTCCATCACCCCCCTGTTCGTATGGTGGCCCCACCCACCAAATAACCCCAGGCCACATGGGGATCAACACACCGGGGAATGGGGGGTTCACACACTCATACACATGCAAACACAGAGGCACACACTCACTCACACACCCAAAATATACAACTAAGTTAACTGTAACCCTTATGTTGGAGGCAAACTAACAACCAACAGGATTTGCTTCCAAGAGGGCGAAAACCCCCCCAAAAAAACCTTGTCAGCTTGATAGGGTCTGATTATCTCACCGGCGTACAGCCGAGTGCTAACAAAGGAAAAAAGGGGGGAAATTCCCTCTCTGTCCCCTAATGGCAACAAAGGTTTTCACCTTAAAAGCAAATCTACTCACCGCATTTAAAATAGCAGCAGCAAACTAATATTAGCCTCTGATTCAAAGCACTAAAAACAACACTTAATCTCCTTCATCCCTTTGCAAACACACAACACCACAAACAGGGAGTGCGTAGACACATAGATGCGTATCAAACCAAAAGCGTCAACAGCGTCTCAACCAGCTCCGTCATGCACACACACACTCACGTACACAGAGGCGAATACACACACTCACACACATGCACGCACAGATGTACACACACACATGCACACACACTCACCTATGCATAGAGGCACACACAGACACTCACATACACACAGAGGCACACACACACACACACACACAGAGGCACACAAACACACACACACACAGAGGCACACAAACACACACACACACACAGAGGCACACAAACACACACACATGCACATACACACTCACACACATGCACACACAGAGGCGCGCACACACACAGAGGCACACAAACACACACACACACACACACAGAGGCACACAAACACACACACACACACACACATGCACATACACACTCACACACATGCACACACAGAGGCGCACACACACACACACACACAGAGGCAGACAAACACACACACACACACAGAGGCACACAAACACACACACACACACACAGAGGCACACAAACACACACACACAGAGGCACACAAACACACACACACACACACACACAGACACACACACACAAACAGAAATCTAAGGGTGGGATGCGACTCGACTCGGCTCGCGTCACAGGTGCCGGACTGACCCCACGTACCAAAATGAAAAGTGGAGCGGCACCACTTCCGGCTGCTCAGGAGGCTACCCCGCCTCCTCCTGACACTGTTCCTCTTGGGGAAACACTGGCTCATGTACAGGACCCACACCGGGTTCCACCTCAGTGGTCCTGCTTCCTGGTCCCGTTTGGCTTCCTCCTCGTCTGGGGGCTCCTTCCAGGCGTCGCCCACTGGACAGGCACGCAGGTGGGTTCGGTGTGGGATCCTTCGGGCCGGAACACATACAGCGGCCGCTCCGGCTGCAGCCGGCGGGCAACAACAAACTGACGGGGAGACCACCTCGGGGCCAGCTTACCTCGCTCCCGGCGCCTGAAGTTCCACACAAGCACCCGGTCCCCCAGCAATAACGGCAAGATCTTAAGCTGCTGTGAATGCCGTTGTTATAAGCCTTGAGTAGAGTGGGCAGCCGCTCCAGCCACCAGCCCTGTTCGCCCTCCTGGAGAGACCCCAGGAGAGACAGCAGGGTTTGGTTAAACTGCTCACAGGCCCCTTCGCCCTGCTGGTGGTAGGGGATAGTGCGGATCTTAGTGCACCCATAGAGCTCACAGAATGAAGCCCCAGTGCTGCACGAAGCTGGTCCATGGCTACCAGCTCCAGAGGATAGGAGGTGGAGAGGGGGACCAGGGGGACCAGTACCTCCGGCTCGGCCTCCACTGCCGTCTTTCCCCAACCCCAGCCAGTAGGACCGCTGACTCAGGACAACCTCCACCTTGTTGGCTCCCAGGTGGCCCAAGGCCTGATGGTACCACTGCCGGACAAAGGCAAGCAAAAGCAACTGCCACAGTGGTTCTTCCAACAGGTACAGGATCCCGCAACCCAATCCCGCCACTCCATGTGGGACTGGTCGGTTCTGCAGCGGGTACAGCAAGTGTAGGAGCGGAGGTTGGCTCCACCGAAGGAGGGTAGGTGGTGGAGGGAGTGGGAGCAGTTGCGGCTAGAGGGGGGGATCCTGTACCGCCGGTAGATGGGCCACTGTGGGTGGCACGCAGTGTCTGCCAGTGAGACCATCAGGCCTTGGGCCACCTGTGAGCCAACAAGGTGGAGGTAGTCCTGCGTCCGTTGGTTCAACTGACTGGAGGTGGAGGCCATGGTCCAGCTTGGAGCAGCCCCGAGCGACTCCTTCTTGTTCTCCTTGGTGGCATCATTCTGTAAGCTCTATGGGTGCACTAAGATCCGCACTATCCCCTACCACCAGCAGGGTAATGGGGCCTGCGAGCGGTTCAACCAAACTCCCCAGGAGGGCGAACAGGCTTAGGGTCAGGGTTATTGGTGGCCGGAGCACCTGCACGCTCCGCTCAAGGCTTATAACAACGACATTCATAGTAGCAGCGGCTTTGCTGGGGGACCGGGTGCTGGTGCGGAACTTCAGGCGCCAGGAGCGAGGTAAGCTGGCCCTCGAGGTGGTCTCCCCGTCCGATCAGCTGCAGCCGCTGTATGTGTTCCGGTCCGAAGGAGGTCGGGAGGAGTGAACCCTACACTGGACCGGCCTGCGTGCCTACCCATGGGTGACGCCTGGAGGGAGCCCCCAGACGAGGAGGAAGTCGAACAGGAACCGGAACGCGGTGTGGGTCCCGGCCCGGGGTCCTGTACGTGAGCCAGCTCTTCCCCTGGAGGAACAGCATCAGGAGGAAGCAATGGAGCCCTCTGAACAAAGTGGTGCCCCAACTCTCGTTGCCTGAACTGCTCTACGCTGCATTCTTCCAGTCTTCTGCTGGCCATCTGGGGAGAGACAGGGAGCAGTTTGTGAGACCATACCCATGTGTATGAATGTACACAAGGAATAATACAGTATTAGCTCTGATTTAGCACATTGTATTGCACCTCTGCATTACCGCTGGATAAGAGGGTGCCGTTTGCATTCTGTATTTGCGTTCTACAAAATTATCCGCTTTACCTCCCTATATTCTGTTACTATCAGCACTTGCTATTAGTACAGAGTATGAATGTTGGTAGAGCTTCCTCACCTGCACCTGGCTGCAGTGATAGTTGTTCACCTGTCCATCAGTAATCCATTGGTTGGGGCAGTAATTCCCAAATGCCTTCACCCATTGGGGTCTTTCTTCCCCCCTGTGCTCTTTGTTTTGCTGAGCTGTAGTCCTGCAACAAAATCAGGGAGAGCAAAACACACATTCATCACTCATTCCAAAAACTACTCAATCCCCAAATACGTCCTGAAGCTGAACACAATTAAACATATTTTGCCCACCAAAGGATTTCAGTATTTTAAAATGAGTCATTTAATTGGCTTAGGTGGTAAGAGCAGTCGTCTGGCAGTCGAAGGGTTGCCGGTTTGATCCCACTCTGGGAGTGTCAAAGTGTCCCTGGGCAAGACACCTAACAAGGGACACTTTGACACTCCCAGGGTGCCTTACATGGCAGCCAATCGCCGTTGGTGTGTGTGCAGGTGTGAGTATGAATGGGTGAATGAGAATCATCAATTGTACAGCGCTTTAGATAAAAGCGGGATATACAAACATCCCCTTGTCTCACACTTGACTGATGTCCGTTATATATAAATGACATAGCAAGACATAACGATAGTTAGTTACTGGCATTTTTAAAAGAACAGTCAAATCAATGTCCTGTCTGGCACTGTCAGGGCGGTTATTTCCATGTACAGGGCATCCTGTTTGCCACTTACCACTGCTGATGGCCGCCCTGCTTCTGGGACAGCTTCAGCTTCAGCTCCCGACCCTTTCCTTCAACTGGAGAGAAACATTGCAAGAACATTGTACTTGTGCATTGATGTATCGTAAATAGCTATTACTGTATATTGTGAGATGTGCTAGTAGCAAAACTTTTCCCACGGAGGGCCTCCTGCTTCGTGGAGAAACCAGAGCTTGATGTGATGTGTCTCTTGACGGCAACCTTTTGAAAAACAGCCTCAGCGAACCTGGAAATAAAACACAAGCACAGCATTAAACCTTAACCACTGTAGGTAGACCCGATTGGCTTCTATACTCACATCTTCCGCAGGCTGCCTGCTGCCATTGGCTGATCTTTCAGGGCCATCTGCAGCTCTTGGGCCATGGCCTGGAGACAACAAGAGGAATGAAGATCCTGCGTTTTGAAGAGGGTTAGTGTGCTCTGAAAGGAGAGACAGCCAATGGTTCACTGGTGGTAACAGTTAAGCATTAATGAATGGGTAAAATGCACGCATTAATAATCTATTAAAGCTATTAAGAAATGGCCAATGGTAAACTGTCCTAAGTAACAGTGGGCAGATGTGATGGATTGCACTGTGTTGATAGTTATTGTTCACCTGGGCTTTGAAGAAGTAATCTCTGGTTTCTGGCTCCATGATTGTCTGCTACTCGGTACCCCCACCATCTCCCCCAGGGTACTTACCAGTGTGGGGTGTAGTGGGTTTAAGTGTCCCCACTGCACCGCAACCCACTACACCACACACTGCTAGGTACCCCCACCATCCCCCCAGGGTACATACCACTGTGGGGTGTAGTGAGTTTAACCACTGCACTGCAACCCACTGCACCACACATTGCTAGGTACCCCCACCATCCCCCCCAGGGTACTTACCAGTGTGGGGTGTAGTGGGTTTAAGTGTCTGCACTGCACCGCAACCCACTACACCCCACACTGCTAGGTACCCCCACCATCCCCCCCAGGGAATTTACCAGTGTGGGGTGTAGTGAGTTTAACCACTGCACTGCAACCCACTACAGGTGGCATGCAAAGAATAAGCAGACCAGCTTCCCCTGCCCCTTCCCCCCCCCCCGTTCAACAGTCTACCTCCTCCTGCCCCCCCTCCCCCCTTTCGACAGTCTACCTCCACCTGCCCCCACTCCCCCCGTTCGACAGTCTACCTCCACCTCAAACTTCAGTCATGGCAGCCAGATCCGCTGTCAGATTGTTCATTGCGGCCTCACACAGCTGTGTCATTTCATTCAGATTCCATTCCCTGGTTTGACACAGCTCTGACATGGCAACCAGCTTCTCCTCCCCGGTCTCACACTTCAAAGTCATGGCAGTCAGCTCCTGCTCCTTGTCCTGAAAGAGCTGCATCACGGCCTCCAGACTGATCATATTCTGCTGAGCAAGCCATACCAGGGACTCCAGTTTTTCCTTTTTAGCCTCAGACTGGGAGGTCAAATCTGTCACTTTCTTCGGAATGGTCTGGAACAGGTCTGACATGGCCGGCAGCTTCTCTTCGCTTGTGCCAGGCTTTAAAGTCACAGAACCCAGAGCCTCCTCCTTGTCCCTGCATAACTGCATCACAGTCTCAAGGCTTTCTCCTCTCTCCTGTCCAAGCTGCTTCTCGGATGCCAGGTTGTCCCTTGTAGCCTCGTACAGCTTGGTCATGCCATTCAGTTTGTCTTCCTTGGCTTGACACAGCTCTATCATGGCCACCAGCTTCTCCTCCCCGGTCTCAAACTTCAAAGTCATGGCAGCCAGCTCCTGCTCCTTGTCCCTGCATAACTGCGTCACAGTCTCAAGGCTTTCTGCTCTTTCCTCTCCAAGCTTCTTCTCACATGCCTGGTTCTCCCTTGCAGACTCATACAGGTAGGTCATGATAGTCAGTTCTTCTTCCCTGGCCTGACACAGCTCTGACATGGCCGCTAGCTTCTCCTCCCCGGTCTCAAACTTCAAAGTCATGGCAGCCAGATCCTCCTCCTTGTTCCTGCATATTTGTGACAGAGTCTCATGGCTTTCTCCTCTCTCCTGTCCAAGCTGTTTATCGGATACCAGGTTGTCTATTGTAGCCTCGTGCAGGTAGGTCAAGTCTGTCAGTGCCTTCTCCGTGATCTGCCATAGCTCTGACATGGCCGCCAGCTTCCCCTCCCCGGTCTCAAACTTCAAAGTCATGGCAGCCAGCTCCTGCTCCTTGTCCCTGCATAACTGCGTCACAGTCTCAAGGCTTTCTGCTCTTTCCTCTCCAAGCTTCTTCTCACATGCCTGGTTCTCCCTTGCAGACTCATACAGGTAGGTCATGATAGTCAGTTTTTCTTCCCTGGCCTGACACAGCTCTGACATGGCCGCTAGCTTCTCCTCCCCGGTCTCAAACTTCAAAGTCATGGCAGCCAGATCCTCCTCCTTGTTCCTGCATATTTGTGACAGAGTCTCAAGGCTTTCTCCTCTCTCCTGTCCAAGCTGTTTATCGGATACCAGGTTGTCTATTGTAGCCTCGTGCAGGTAGGTCAAGTCTGTCAGTGCCTTCTCCGTGATCTGCCATAGCTCTGACATGGCCGCCAGCTTCCCCTCCCCGGTCTCAAACTTCAAAGTCATGGCGGCAAGCTCCTGCTCCTTGTCCCTGCATAACTGCGTCAAAGTCTCCAGGTGTTTCCCCCTCTCCTCTCCAAGCTGCCTCTTTGCTGCCAGTTTGTCCGTTGTAGCCTCAAACCGGTAGGTCAAGTCTGTCATTGCCTTCTCCGTGGTCTGACACAGCTCTGACATGGCCGCTAGCTTCTCCTCCCCGGTCTCAAACTTCAAAGTCATGTCAGCAAGCTCCTCCTCCTTGTTCCTGCATAACTGTGTCACAGTCTCAAGGCTTTCTGCTCTCTCCTCTCCAAGCTGCTTCTCGGATGCCAGGTTGTCCCTTGTAGACTCGTACAGCTTGGTCATGCCATTCAGTTTGTCTTCCTTGGCCTGACACAGCTCTATCATGGCCGCCAGCTTCCCCTCCCCGGTCTCAAACTTCAAAGTCATGTCAGCAAGCTCCTCCTCCTTGTTCCTGCATAACTGCGTCACAGTCTCAAGGCTTTCTGCTCTCTTCTCTCCAAGCTGCTTCTCGGATGCCAGGTTGTCCCTAGTAGACTCGTACAGCTTGGTCATGCTATTCAGTTTGTCTTCCTTGGCCTGACACAGCTCTATCATGGCCGCCAGCTTCCCCTCCCCGGTCTCAAACTTCAAAGTCATAGCAGCCAGCTCCTGCTCCTTGTCCCTGAATATCTGCACCATAGTTTCCAGGTCTTCTTCTTTCTCCTCTACAAGCTGCCTCTCTGCTGCCAGGTTGGCACTCGTAGCCTCATACAGCTTGGTCAAGTCTGTCAATGTCTTCTCCGTGGTCTGACACAGCTCTGACATGGTTGCCAGCTTCTTTTCGCTTTTCTCATGTTTTGAAGTTATGGCAGCCAGCTCCTGCTCCTTGTCCCTGCATAACTGCGTCAAAGTCTCCAGGTGTTTCCCCCTCTCCTCTCCAAGCTGCCTCTCTGCTGTCAGTTTGTCCGTTGTAGCCTCAAACCGGTAGGTCAAGTCTGTCATTGCCTTCCCCGTGGTCTGACACAGCTCTGACATGGCCGCTAGCTTCTCCTCCCCGGTCTCAAACTTCAAAGTCATGTCAGCAAGCTCCTCCTCCTTGTTCCTGCATAACTGCGTCACAGTCTCCAGGTCTTCTTCTTTCTCCTCTACAAGCTGCCTCTCTGCTGCCAGGTTGGCACTCGTAGCCTCATACAGCTTGGTCAAGTCTGTCAATGTCTTCTCCGTGGTCTGACACAGCTCTGACATAGTTGCCAGCTTCTCTTCGCTTTTCTCATGTTTTGAAGTAATGGCAGCCAGCTTCTGCTCCTTGTCCCTGCATAACTGCGTCAAAGTCTCCAGGTGTTTCCCCCTCTCCTCTCCAAGCTGCCTCTCTGCTGCCAGTTTGTCCGTTGTAGCCTCAAACAGGTAGGTCAAGTCTGTCAGTGCCTTCTCCGTGGTCTGACACAGCTGTGACATGGTTGCCAGCTTCTCTTTGCTCGTCTTATTCTTTCCAGTCATGGCAGCAAGCTCCTGCTCCTTGTCCCTGCCTATCTGCACCATAGTCTCAAAGTGTTTCCCTCTCTCCTCTCCAAGCTGCCTCTCTGCTTCCAGGTTGTCCCTTGTAGCCTCGTACAGCTTGGTCAAGTCTGTCAGTTTGTCTTCCTTGGCTTGACACAGCTCTGACATGGCAGCCAGATCCTCCTCCTTCTTCCCGCATGTTTGTGTCATAGTCTCTAGGCTTTGTCCTCTCTCCTGTCCACGCTGTATCTCGACTGTCAGATTGTTCATTGCGGCCTCATACTGCTCGCTTACAGCAGCCAGTTCATCCTCCTTAGCCTGACAGATGTGCTCCATGGCTGTCAGCTTCTCCTCACCCATCTCGACCTTTACGGCTATAGCAGCCAGCACCTTGTCCTTCCTCTTCTTTGGCATGAATCTCATCAGTTTCCTTAAGGCCATCTCTGACAGCTCTGCTTCCTTAAGTCCTTCTTCCTCAGCCTTTGCTGCTTCTTTCGGGCAACTATTTCTCATGGCTGAAAGTTCCTTCTACAAGGCCTGGACGATGTTGCAGTGTTGCTTTCAGTTACCTCCTCTGGACGATTCCTGTTCAAAAGAGGACATTCATCACTTTGTCAAAATAGCTAAGAATATGTCTACCCATCGATTCCACAAAAGTCACAATTCTGTGTGTAAATGGTTGGCATTTACATAGCGCCTTTATCCAAAGCACTGTACAATTGATGCTCCGCCTTCACCCTTTAATACACACACTCACGGCAACTGGCTGCCATGCAAGGCACCGACCAGCTCGTCAGGAGCATTTGGGGATTAGGTGTCTTGCTCAGGGACACTTCGACACAGCCCAGGCGGGGATCGAACCGGCAACCCTCCGACAGCCAGACAACTGCTCTTACTGCCTGAGCCATGTCACCGTGAGTGAGTAGTTGTGAGATGCCAAGTGCCACAGTGTTAGCATCATTGTTAACCAGCTGGCCAAACTGCCCATTACAGCCGATCTGACCTGAAGCAGAGTTCTTGCAGGCAATCCTTGTTCCTGCTGAAGTTTCTGAATCTTCTTATTGTTCCTTGTCTCGCTCACTTTGAAAGCAATGTTAAAATGGAAATGAAACATTAAATTTCATCACATTCTAAAAGGCAGTAGAGTAGGCTAGCTAAGTCATGTATAGTGGTAGTTAATGTCTAAAATAAAATAAAATTTAAAAAAGATCAAATCACAGACAGGACAATTAAAGGTGCAATAGGTAAGACTTTTGTGTTAAAACATAGTTACAAGACCATTTTAAATCTCTTCCTATCATTGAAAAAGGCTCACTCACATGTTGACTCACCCTCTGCCTGTGTTTAAATTCAGGTTTCAAAGTGTACATTTGTCAGGCTGTCAAATGCATCAAAACATTGTACAGCTGTACAGCAATTAAAGCTCATTGGTTGAAAAATGGTTCCAACAGCCTGGCATTCTGGGGGCTTTTTCTGACTGTTCGTGTCGCTGCCCAAATTGTACTCCAGACAAGCAATCACTGAAACTCAGTGTACTATTGCTTATTATCCAAGCCAAGAATAGTTCTAGTAAGAAAATGTTCGCTGAACAGGTGACTTTATGAAATGTTGATTTTAATGTGCTGCGCCAGCACACTATGTTTTGACTTTTTGAAGTTAGTTAGCCAACCAACTATATATGAGCAAGAAACTTATTTGGCTGCGTAACTATCTGGTTATATAACTAAGATATGATAGTGAAGGGAAGCTATCACTGAAACTGTATACTACTATTGCTATTATCCAAGCGAATAATACACATCGAGTTGATACCAGTTTGTTATTGGTAGCAACAAGCAAATTAGCTATTAGTTAGCTTGCCGAATTTACAAATATCCACCTGAGACACAACGCCTGTGCAACAACGCTTTCTACTATGTTCGTATTTGCCTCAGGTGGATGTTTGTAAATTAATTGAGCTAACTATGGCTAAAACTGCTATAGTTCTATAATTAGATATGTAGTCTTCGCTTGGATAATAAGCAATAGTACACAGTGTCATGGATTGCTTGTCCGGAGTGCAAATTGGGCAGCTACACGCGAACGATCTGAATAAGCCCCCACGCCATTGGCTATGGCAATTAGAACCATTTTTCAACCAATGAGCTTCAATTATTGCACAGCTGCGCAGTAATGGCCGTCAACTGTACATTTTGAAACTACAATTTAAGGACTATAAACACAGGCAGAGGCTGAGTCAATTTGTCAGTGAGCCTTTTTCAATGATAGGAAGGGATTTACAATGGTCTTGTAACAATGTTTTAACACAAAAATCTTACCTTTAAGTGCACACAGGGCAAAGAGAAAAATATATATAATTTTTGGCTGCGTTGTAGCCAACAAGACGCTAAAGGAAAATAAGTAGGCTAATTGTACATACATGATATGTATTCCATAAACGTCCCATGAGAAAATTTACATTTAACGTACATTTTGCATGGTGTATAGCCTAATATCGCTCCGGAAAATAACATTGTTAGCGCAACAATATATCACGTTAAGTAAAAAAGAACTCACCACAAGCGATATAATGATAGCGATCCCCGCCACTGAATTGAGCTGAGAAAAAATGAAACAGACATGGTAGCCCTTGTAGCCGACACATTTCCCCAAAAAATCATCAAACACCGCATTTAGCTGCTCTTGCAATGGGGTTTCGTATGGCATTCTAGCTAAACGAAAACAAAACTTAACAGAGCTTACTCGCTCTACATGGAAAATATATTTCGTAAGACTTACAATTTCAGAAGAGACCGAAACAAATTTTCCGTTATCAAGAATGCGAATACGAATGTTAATAAGTTATAAAATCGACTGGGTTGTAATGACGAACAGGTTCCGTGAAGTAGGTAGGTTTATGATCTTGCCGACGTGAAAACCCCGTTTTTATTAAAAAAAATTAATTTCCACTGTGACGTAGTCCTACTCACTGAAAATACAGTGACGTAATCATTTTAACGGAAAACTCAAAGTTGGTTTTTTTTTATTCTCCTCAGGGGAATGCGAATTATTCGTTATTGATATAACTTAATATATATATACCCAGGTAGCCAGCATATTTGGGCCTAGTCCGGTACATTTGACGCACTGGCGGCTTGTGCAAAATATTATGGGCCAGCTATGTGGAATAACAGTATCTTTTCCCACAATCAGTGTCGTCCCACAATTGCATGTATGAAAGCTGCTATATAAATAAAGTGTATTATTATTATTATGATTATTATGATTATTATTATTATTATTATTATTCTTGTTATTATTATTATTATTATTATTATTATTATTATTATTATTATAAAACAGGCCATGTTCGCTCGTTTGCTGTTATTTCGATGTTTTAGATGAAGTAGCTATTTTCTAATCAAACGTAATCCGAATCGAAAATAAAAAATGTGAATGCACGTTGACTTACTGTTGCTCTGATTGACGCTTTCAGTTACTCTAGAGGGCCCCACCACGCAAGCTACAGTTGAGGCCAAAATTATTAGCCCCCCAGGAATTATGAACATTTTCCTAAAATTCTGCCCAATGCTTGCATTATTGCTAAAACATTCACCAGTGCTATTTAGTAGCTTTTGGTACATTTTGGGATGTAAAATACATTTTTTGACTTGCTTTATATCAAATATAGTGAAAACTGGGGTGGTCAAAAATATTAGCCCCCATGTGTATTTTTGCTTTCAAACCAATTAGCTTTCAAACCACACCTGTGCAGTCAATTAGCTTCCCAACATTGAGCTTCACTTAAGGGACTCCAAAGAACAGGGCACTTGAACACATTGAGAGGGACTACTCTTACTCACCATGCCAAAGACAAAGGAAATCAGTCTTGAGCTCAGAAAGAAGATAGTGGAGGCTCATAATAAGGGGGAAGGCTATACTGCCATTTCCAAGTGTTTTACAGTGTCTAGAACAGCTGTACGTTGCATCATTGCTAAGTACAAGGTGACAAATTCTGGGCGTGGTCGAAAGCGCATGATTTCAAGAACTCAGAGATGTCAACAAGAAGCCCCGGACATCTGCCAAGATGATTGTTGCTGACCTGGCCTCTTCTGGAGTTAGTGTTTCTAGGAACACAGTTGTGAGGGCTCTTCATTGTGGTGGGATTCAGGGCCATTGTCCCAGAAGAACCCCTTTACTCAAAGAGCAGCACATCAGAGCCAGACTGAGGTTTGCCCGTGAACATTTGAAAGGTAAAGATGAGTTTTGGAAGTCTGTCCTTTGGTGTGATGAGACTAAACTGGAACTGTTTGGCCACATGGATGTTGCTTATGTTTGGCGAAGAAAGGGCGAGGCCTTCAACCCTAAGAACACAGTTCCCACATTTAAACATGGTGGTGGGAGCATCATGCTGTGATGGCACAGGAAGCCTTTTTCGGGTGCATGGCATCATGAAAAAAGAAAATTATATTGACATTTTGAGGGATAATATGAAGAAATCAGCTCTTAATCTAGGCTTAGGTCGTCGCTGGGTCTTCGAACAAGACAATGATCCAAAGCATACCTCAAAATTGGTCCAACAGTTATTAAAGGACACCAAAACCAAGGTCCTGTGGAGTGGCCCGCACAGAGCCCAGATCTCAATCCTATTGAGAATCTGTGGCGGGTGCTCAAAGTGAATGTCCATGCTCGGAAACCACGCAATTTGGACCACCTGGAACAATTTGCAATGGAAGAATGGGCCAAAATCCCTCAAGAGACATGTGTCATAGGAGAAATACTCCTAAGAGGTTGTTATCAGATGTGGCCCAGAAAGGGTACACTGTTGAGTATTAATGGCCAGGGGGCTAATCATTTTGGCTGTGTCATTTTTGCCTTTTCTTGTTTCAACTCAGTGCATCAATAAAATATTCTAATCAAAAGTAGTGGGCATTTTGTTTTTGATATTTTGGAAACAAACAAACTATAAACACTTGTTGTTAATGGTAATTTCCATGACGAAATCAAAGGTTTTGTCTGATTTCACAAGGGGGGCTAATAATTTTGGCCTCAACTGTATATGCATTGATGCACTTGAGTACAGCGCCGTGAAGCTAGCAACAATTAGACTTCCTGTACAGAAGTTCCGGTTTCAAATTCCTGTGATTTTCCGTCAAAATAAGAGCTGCTGAGTAATGTTAAATAATGAGTTAGTTACCCCGTTTTCTGCACTTCCTCACATAATTACCATAAATTGCTTGACACTGTCGGTTCAATAACAGCTCATTTGCATACCTGCTTACTGTTTGAAAAAAATGTTGCCAAATATGAAGGGGCATACATTAAATCTATGTATATCTATAAAATTATACATTTATTATCTAAAATCATGTTCCCAGCAATTGTTGCTGTATTTACAGTGTGGTAAGGGCATGTAATGCCATTGACTGTCAATTCACGAGCAGCTCATTTGCATAGCCCATCACTCAAAAACTATAAATTGTTACCAAATGAAAGGGAGTGTACATTTGTTAGCTGGACCATATCTTTAATATTCTACAGTATTTTCTGTGAAATCATGTTCCCAGCAATTGAATAGCTTTCTCTGTTTTCTTCTAATAAGTGCTATTTTTTCAAAGATAATTTCAAAGTAGTTTCTGCGCAATACAGACATGACACTTTGTTTAGAGTTTATTTCAAACTGTCAACAGTCCTTGCATATTGGAAGTCTCCCACACCAAACCCGATGGAAATAAAGACACTATCGCTCCAATGGTCATTGGGAAAAATGTAAATGCATACAGGAAGTACTGTCGTTAATCATTCTGGTAAAATTCCCAGTAGTTTAGGAATCAGTACCACCTGATTGTGCTTCACATAACAGTAGTTTAACATCGCTCTCCAAAAGAAATGTCCAATTTACTTAAATCGCACTGCAAAGCTGCATGTACACATCTCCAGGAAGCTGTAACCTCACTTTCCCATGAATGTTAATATTAGTGTTATAAAAATATGGATTTTGTTTTGCTACCTTCTGCAACAGGCCAGTCTTTGTCTCAACACATACTCCTCGGATTAGATGAGAGTTTGAAATCATTGGCAGAATAGCACTAATGATTTATTAATAATGAATTGTCCTGAATCCTCCACAGGGTTTACAGTCAGTAATGTGGTTTAGGTTCTGTGGAAGGGTGTCTGATATGTCATATTTAGGGGGAATCCTCCAGAGGGTTAACAGTCAGTTATGTGGTTTAGGTGCTGTGAAAGGGTGTCTCTGATATGTCATACAGTCAGGTCCATAAATATTGGGACATCGACACAATTCTCCTCTTTTTGGCTCTATACACCACCACAATGGATTTGAAATGAAACGAACAAGATATTCTTTAACTGCAGACCTTCAGCTTTAATCTGAGGGTATTTACATCCAAATCAGGTGAACGGTGTAGGAATTACAACAGTTTCTATATGTGCCTCCCACTTTTTAAGGGACCAAAAGTAATGGGACAATTGGCTGCTCAGCTGTTCCATGGCCACGTGTGTGTTATTCCCTCATTATCTCATTTACAAGGAGCAGATAAAAGGTCTAGAATGAATTTCAAGTGTGCTATTTGCATTTGGAATCTGTTGCTGTCAACTCTCAATATGAGATCCAAAGAGCTATCACTATCAGTGAAGCAAGCCAACATTAGGCTGAAAAATCAAAACAAACCCATCAGAGAGATAGCAAAAACATTAGGTGTGGCCAAATCAACTGTTTGGAACATTCTTGAAAAGAAAGAACACGTGTATGTGTGTCAAAGTCAACAATCAAGAGAAGACTTCACCAGAGTGAATACAGAGGGTTCACCACAAGATATAAACCATTGGTGAGCCTCAAAAACAGGAAGACCAGATTAGAGTTTGCCAAACAACATCTAAAAAAGCCTTTACAGTTCTGGAACAACATCCTATGGAAAGATGAGACAAAGATCAACTTGTACCAGAATGATGGGAAGAGAAGAGTATGGAGAAGGAAAGGAACTGCTCATGATCCAAAACATACCACCTCATCAGTGAAGCATGGTGATGGTAGTGTCATGGCGTGGGCATGTATGGCTGCCAATGGAACTGGTTCCCTTGTATTTATTGATGATGTGACTGCTGACAAAAGCAGCAGGATGAATTCTGAAGTGTTTCGGGCAATATTATCTGCTCATATTCAGCCAAATGCTTCAGAACTCATTGGACGGCGCTTCACAGTGCAGATGGACAATAACCCGAAGCATACTGCGAAAGCAACCAAAGAGTTTTTTAAGGCAAAGAAGTGGAATGTTATGCAATGGCCAAGTCAATCACCTGACCTGAATCCGATTGAACATGCATTTCACTTGCTGAAGACAAAACTCTGCTCTCTGCTCATGGCATCTCCTATCATTGTTATGCCGATGACACCCAACTCTTTCTCTCCTTCCCCCCATCAGACACACAGGTCTCTACCCGTATCTCCGCCTGCCTGAGAGACATCCAGAGCTGGATGGGCAACCACCATCTAAAGCTCAACCCAGGTAAGACGGAGGTAATCTTCCTCCCTGCTTCAACCTCCCCCTTCTCTGATTTCTCCATCTCACTAGGGGATACCACAGTGAGCTCATCCCCTCGTGCAAGAAACCTTGGAGTGGTGATGGACAACAGGCTATCCTTCTCCGAGAACATCGCTACGGTGACCCGGGCGTGCAGGTTCTTCCTGTACAACATCCGGAGAATCCGACCCTTCCTCACCACCTACTCCACTCAGCTCCTTGTTCAAGCAATGGTCCTGTCCCGCCTGGACTATTGCAACCCTCTGCTGGCTGGCGTTCCAGCATCTGCCATCAGACCCCTACAACTGATCCAGAATGCTGCAGCCCGTCTGGTATTCAATGTTCCCAGACATTCACATGTCACCCCCCTGCTCCGCAACCTCCACTGGCTGCCTGTTATGGCTCGCATCAAATTTAAAACTTTGGTGCTCGCCTACCAGGCAGTTAAACGATCAGCCCCTGTATATATTCAATCCCTTATCAAGACCTATACACCAGCAAGACCCCTCCGTCTCTGAGTCGCTGACCTCCTTCAAGCACAGACTGAAGACCCATCTCTTCAGGCTACACCTTTCCCTCCCCAACTCACCACCACGATTAGCCTTAGACTGTAATGGCATTTATGATTAGATTGGATAGATATTGTTACTTGTATAGGGATTGTTGTTTTTTATTGGCTGTTGTATTGTTGTATTCTAGCTGTCAACTGTGGTATGCTAGTTTGAAAGTTGATTGTACTCTTTAAGGGTTCTGATTTTCTGAATGTTTACACTAGGACTCGGAACTGTACTGTCCTCTCTGGTCCTCTTTGCACTTGTTCTTGTGTTTGATTTGCACTTTGTTGTACGCCGCTCTGGATAAGAGCGTCTGCTAAATGCCATGGAATGTAATGTAATGTAATGTAATGTAATGTAAAAACTGAAGGGGAAATGCCCCAAGAACAAGCAGGAACTGAAGACAGTTGCAGTAGAGGCCTGGCAGAGCATCACCAGGGATGAAACCCAGCGTCTGGTGATGTCTATGCGTTCCAGACTTCAGGCTGTAATTGACTGCAAAGGATTTGTAACCAAGTATTAAAAAGTGAAAGTTTGATTTATGATTGTTAGTTTGTCCCATTACTTTTGGTCCCTTAAAAAGTGGGAGGCACAAATACAAACTGTTGTAATTCCTACACCGTTCACCTGATTTGGATGTAAATACCCTCAAATTAAAGCTGAAAGTCTGCAGTTAAAGCACATCTTGTTCGTTTCATTTCAAATCCATTGTGGTGGTGTATAGAGCCAAAAAGATGAGAATTGTGTTGATGTCCCAATATTTATGGACCTGACTGTATGTAGGGGGAATCCTCCACAGGGTTTGCAGTCAGTAATGTGGTTTAGGTGCTGTGAAAGGGTGTCTCTGATACGTCATATGTAGGGGGAATCCTCCACAGGGTTGGCAGTCAGTAATGTGGTTTAGGTGCTGTGAAAGGGTGTCTCTGATACGTCATATGTAGGGGGAATCCTCCACAGGGTTGGCAGTCAGTAATGTGGTTTAGGTGCTGTGAAAGGGTGTCTGATACGTCATATGTAGGGGGAATCCTCCAGAGGGTTAACAGTCAGTAATGTGGTTTAGGTGCTGTGAAAGGGTGTCTCTGATAAGGTGATATTTCGGGGAGATTGGCTGCTCCTCGGTGCGTGAGCGGGGAAGCGTCCGCTAACGGGCGTCCTTGAGGCAGAGCTCGGCAGACAGACGCACAGCGAGGCGCGTACTGCGTTACCGTGGAGATCGCCGCATAGCTGCGCCCGTTACACGCGCCTGTCCCAGCGTCCCGCGGAGGAGAGCGCTAATTAAGAGGGCAGGTGGGCACACCTACGGAACGGCTACCCGCCGGGCCGGTCTGACGGTGGGCCTTTTCCGGATTTTTCCGTTCAGAAGCGCCTCCTCTCCGGTAACGGTGAGTGCGTGAGCACAGACACTGTCAATGAGGTGGAAAATTCAAATGGAAAATCTTCACTAAATGGCGGCGTTCCAGAGATGCTCGGACAGCTGGTCTCCTGAAAATGGCTGCTGAGCCGATGGGTGATAATGACCCCGGGCTATGCCAAGCCTGACATGGCCCTGAGATGAATCTCACTCACTCTTTGGCTGTTTGGGGAACCAGTGCAAACCAAGGTTTGTATTTTAAATGTACATTTTAAAACACCGTTAACTAGCAGCTCGGAGAGCCAATATTGTATGATCAGAATTATGGGATAACAACAGCTTCCAGATTTAAGATGGTCCCTCATGTGACAGATTAGCAGAACACACAAATACGCCGCCGGCCCCCCCCCCCCCCTCTGCCAACTTCAATGGATTCCAACGCTTAAGCCAATGAAAATATATATATTACATGACATCATTGGCATTTGGCAGACGTTCTTATCCAGAGCGACGTACAGTTGATTAGACTAAGCAGGAGACAATCCTCCCCTGGAGCAAAGCAGGGTGAAGGGCCTTTGCTCAAGGGCCCAACGGCTGTGCGGATCTTATTGTGGCTACATTGGGGATCGAACCACCGACCGTGCGGGTCTCAGTCTGTAGTGAGTATTCATGGTATAGACTAGCAGTCTGTAGTGAACATACATGGCTTAGACTAGCAGTCTGTAGTGAGCATACATGGTTTACACTAGCAGTCTATAGTGAGCATACATGGCTTGGACTAGCAGTCTTTAGTGAGCCTACACCGTTTAGGCTAGCAGTCTGTAGTGAGCATACATGGTTTAGACAAGCAGTCTGTAGTGAGCATACAGGGTTTAGACTAGCAGTCTGTAGTGAGCATACATGGTTTAGACTAGCAGTCTGTAGTGAGCATACATGGTTTAGACAAGCAGTCTGTAGTGAGCATACATGGTTTAGACTAGCAGTCTGTAGTGAGCATACATGGTTTAGACTAGCAGTCTGTAGTGAGCATACATGGTTTAGACTAGCAGTCTGTAGTGAGCATACATGGTTTAGACTAGCAGTCTGTAGTGAGCATACATGGTTTAGACTAGCAGTCTGTAGTGAGCATACATGGTTTAGACTAGCAGTCTGTAGTGAGCATACATGGTTTAGACGAGCAGTCTGTAGTCAGCATACATGGTTTAGACTAGCAGTCTGTAGTGAGCATACATGGTTTAGACGAGCAGTCTGTAGTCAGCATACATGGTTTAGACTAGCAGTCTGTAGTGAGCATATGTCGGAGAGTCAGGAGCTTCAAAAGCTTCCCCTGCTACCCCGCTACCACAGGTACCGGAATCCACCCACCACAAACAACCAGAACACAGGGATAACGTAAGCAGAGTCTTTAATACAATTTTTTAAACCGCTCATGACAGGGCAGCCGCCCCGCTCTGACCCCCCCTCCCGTCTCCATCACCCCCCTGTTCGTATGGTGGCCCCACCCACCAAATAACCCCAGGCCACATGGGGATCAACACACCGGGGAATGGGGGGTTCACACACTCATACACATGCAAACACAGAGGCACACACTCACTCACACACCCAAAATATACAACTAAGTTAACTGTAACCCTTATGTTGGAGGCAAACTAACAACCAACAGGATTTGCTTCCAAGAGGGCGAAAACCCCCCCAAAAAAACCTTGTCAGCTTGATAGGGTCTGATTATCTCACCGGCGTACAGCCGAGTGCTAACAAAGGAAAAAAGGGGGGAAATTCCCTCTCTGTCCCCTAATGGCAACAAAGGTTTTCACCTTAAAAGCAAATCTACTCACCGCATTTAAAATAGCAGCAGCAAACTAATATTAGCCTCTGATTCAAAGCACTAAAAACAACACTTCATCCCTTTGCAAACACACAACACAACAAACAGGGAGTGCGTAGACACATAGATGCGTATCAAACCAAAAGCGTCAACAGCGTCTCAACCAGCTCCGTCATGCACACACACACTCACGTACACAGAGGCGAATACACACACTCACACACATGCACGCACAGATGTACACACACACATGCACACACACTCACCTATGCATAGAGGCACACACAGACACTCACATACACACAGAGGCACACACACACACACACACACACAGAGGCACACAAACACACACAAACACAGAGGCACACAAACACACACACACACACACAGAGGCACACAAACACACACACATGCACATACACACTCACACACATGCACACACAGAGGCGCGCACACACACAGAGGCACACAAACACACACACACACACACAGAGGCACACAAACACACACACACACACACATGCACATACACACTCACACACATGCACACACAGAGGCGCACACACACACACACACACACACACACAGAGGCAGACAAACACACACACACACACAGAGGCACACAAACACACACACACACACACAGAGGCACACAAACACACACACACACACACAGAGGCACACAAACACACACACACACACACACACACACAGACACACACACACAAACAGAAATCTAAGGGTGGGATGCGACTCGACTCGGCTCGCGTCACAGGTGCCGGACTGACCCCACGTACCAAAATGAAAAGTGGAGGGGCACCACTTCCGGCTGCTCAGGAGGCTACCCCGCCTCCTCCTGACACTGTTCCTCTTGGGGAAACACTGGCTCATGTACAGGACCCACACCGGGTTCCACCTCAGTGGTCCTGCTTCCTGGTCCCGTTTGGCTTCCTCCTCGTCTGGGGGCTCCTTCCAGGCGTCGCCCACTGGACAGGCACGCAGGTGGGTTCGGTGTGGGATCCTTCGGGCCGGAACACATACAGCGGCCGCTCCGGCTGCAGCCGGCGGGCAACAACAAACTGACGGGGAGACCACCTCGGGGCCAGCTTACCTCGCTCCCGGCGCCTGAAGTTCCACACAAGCACCCGGTCCCCCAGCAATAACGGCAAGATCTTAAGCTGCTGTGAATGCCGTTGTTATAAGCCTTGAGTAGAGTGGGCAGCCGCTCCAGCCACCAGCCCTGTTCGCCCTCCTGGAGAGACCCCAGGAGAGACAGCAGGGTTTGGTTAAACTGCTCACAGGCCCCTTCGCCCTGCTGGTGGTAGGGGATAGTGCGGATCTTAGTGCACCCATAGAGCTCACAGAATGAAGCCCCAGTGCTGCACGAAGCTGGTCCATGGCTACCAGCTCCAGAGGATAGGAGGTGGAGAGGGGGACCAGGGGGACCAGTACCTCCGGCTCGGCCTCCACTGCCGTCTTTCCCCAACCCCAGCCAGTAGGACCGCTGACTCAGGACAACCTCCACCTTGTTGGCTCCCAGGTGGCCCAAGGCCTGATGGTACCACTGCCGGACAAAGGCAAGCAAAAGCAACTGCCACAGTGGTTCTTCCAACAGGTACAGGATCCCGCAACCCAATCCCGCCACTCCATGTGGGACTGGTCGGTTCTGCAGCGGGTACAGCAAGTGTAGGAGCGGAGGTTGGCTCCACCGGAGGAGGGTAGGTGGTGGAGGGAGTGGGAGCAGTTGCGGCTAGAGGGGGGGATCCTGTACCGCCGGTAGATGGGCCACTGTGGGTGGCACGCAGTGTCTGCCAGTGAGACCATCAGGCCTTGGGCCACCTGTGAGCCAACAAGGTGGAGGTAGTCCTGCGTCCGTTGGTTCAACTGGCTGGAGGTGGAGGCCATGGTCCAGCTTGGAGCAGCCCCGAGCGACTCCTTCTTGTTCTCCTTGGTGGCATCATTCTGTAAGCTCTATGGGTGCACTAAGATCCGCACTATCCCCTACCACCAGCAGGGTAATGGGGCCTGCGAGCGGTTCAACCAAACTCCCCAGGAGGGCGAACAGGCTTAGGGTCAGGGTTATTGGTGGCCGGAGCACCTGCACGCTCCGCTCAAGGCTTATAACAACGACATTCATAGTAGCAGCGGCTTTGCTGGGGGACCGGGTGCTGGTGCGGAACTTCAGGCGCCGGGAGCGAGGTAAGCTGGCCCTCGAGGTGGTCTCCCCGTCCGATCAGCTGCAGCCGCTGTATGTGTTCCGGTCCGAAGGAGGTCGGGAGGAGTGAACCCTACACTGGACCGGCCTGCGTGCCTACCCATGGGTGACGCCTGGAGGGAGCCCCCAGACGAGGAGGAAGTCGAACAGGAACCGGAACGCGGTGTGGGTCCCGGCCCGGGGTCCTGTACGTGAGCCAGCTCTTCCCCTGGAGGAACAGCATCAGGAGGAAGCAATGGAGCCCTCTGAACAAAGTGGTGCCCCAACTCTCGTTGCCTGAACTGCTCTACGCTGCATTCTTCCAGTCTTCTGCTGGCCATCTGGGGAGAGACAGGGAGCAGTTTGTGAGACCATACCCATGTGTATGAATGTACACAAGGAATAATACAGTATTAGCTCTGATTTAGCACATTGTATTGCACCTCTGCATTAGCGCTGGATAAGAGGGTGCCGTTTGCATTCTGTATTTGCGTTCTACAAAATTATCCGCTTTACCTCCCTATATTCTGTTACTATCAGCACTTGCTATTAGTACAGAGTATGAATGTTGGTAGAGCTTCCTCACCTGCACCTGGCTGCAGTGATAGTTGTTCACCTGTCCATCAGTAATCCATTGGTTGGGGCAGTAATTCCCAAATGCCTTCACCCATTGGGGTCTTTCTTCCCCCCTGTGCTCTTTGTTTTGCTGAGCTGTAGTCCTGCAACAAAATCAGGGAGAGCAAAACACACATTCATCACTCATTCCAAAAACTACTCAATCCCCAAATACGTCCTGAAGCTGAACACAATTAAACATATTTTGCCCACCAAAGGATTTCAGTATTTTAAAATGAGTCATTTAATTGGCTTAGGTGGTAAGAGCAGTCGTCTGGCAGTCGAAGGGTTGCCGGTTTGATCCCACTCTGGGAGTGTCAAAGTGTCCCTGGGCAAGACACCTAACAAGGGACACTTTGACACTCCCAGGGTGCCTTACATGGCAGCCAATCGCCGTTGGTGTGTGTGCAGGTGTGAGTATGAATGGGTGAATGAGAAGCATCAATTGTACAGCGCTTTAGATAAAAGCGGGATATACAAACATCCCCTTGTCTCACACTTGACTGATGTCCGTTATATATAAATGACATAGCAAGACATAACGATAGTTAGTTACTGGCATTTTTAAAAGAACAGTCAAATCAATGTCCTGTCTGGCACTGTCAGGGCGGTTATTTCCATGTACAGGGCATCCTGTTTGCCACTTACCACTGCTGATGGCCGCCCTGCTTCTGGGACAGCTTCAGCTTCAGCTCCCGACCCTTTCCTTCAACTGGAGAGAAACATTGCAAGAACATTGTACTTGTGCATTGATGTATCGTAAATAGCTATTACTGTATATTGTGAGGTGTGCTAGTAGCAGAACTTTTCCCACGGAGGGCCTCCTGCTTCGTGGAGAAACCAGACCTTGATTTGATGTGTCTCTTGACGGCAACCTTTTGAAAAACAGCCTCAGCGAACCTGGAAATAAAACACAAGCACAGCATTAAACCTTAACCACTGTAGGTAGACCCGATTGGCTTCTATACTCACATCTTCCGCAGGCTGCCTGCTGCCATTGGCTGATCTTTCAGGGCCATCTGCAGCTCTTGGGCCATGGCCTGGAGACAACAAGAGGAATGAAGATCCTGCGTTTTGAAGAGGGTTAGTGTGCTCTGAAAGGAGAGACAGCCAATGGTTCACTGGTGGTAACAGTTAAGCATTAATGAATGGGTAAAATGCACGCATTAATAATCTATTAAAGCTATGTAAGAAATGGCCAATGGTAAACTGTCCTAAGTAACAGTGGGCAGATGTGATGGATTGCACTGTGTTGATAGTTATTGTTCACCTGGGCTTTGAAGAAGTAATCTCTGGTTTCTGGCTCCATGATTGTCTGCTGCTCGGTACCCCACCATCTCCCCCAGGGTACTTACCAGTGTGGGGTGTAGTGGGTTTAAGTGTCCCCACTGCACCGCAACCCACTACACCACACACTGCTAGGTACCCCCACCATCCCCCCCAGGGTACATACCACTGCGGGGTGTAGTGAGTTTAACCACTGCACTGCAACCCACTGCACCACACACTGCTAGGTACCCCCACCATCCCCCCCAGGGTACTTACCAGTGTGGGGTGTAGTGGGTTTAAGTGTCTGCACTGCACCGCAACCCACTACACCCCACACTGCTAGGTACCCCCACCATCCCCCCCAGGGAACTTACCAGTGTGGGGTGTAGTGAGTTTAACCACTGCACTGCAACCCACTACAGGTGGCATGCAAAGAATAAGCAGACCAGCTTCCCCTGCCCCCCCCCCCCCGTTCAACAGTCTACCTCCTCCTGCCCCCCCTCCCCCCTTTCGACAGTCTACCTCCACCTCAAACTTCAGTCATGGCAGCCAGATCCGCTGTCAGATTGTTCATTGCGGCCTCACACAGCTGTGTCATTTCATTCAGATTCCATTCCCTGGTTTGACACAGCTCTGACATGGCAACCAGCTTCTCCTCCCCGGTCTCACACTTCAAAGTCATGGCAGTCAGCTCCTGCTCCTTGTCCTGAAAGAGCTGCATCACGGCCTCCAGACTGATCATATTCTGCTGAGCAAGCCATACCAGGGACTCCAGTTTTTCCTTTTTAGCCTCAGACTGGGAGGTCAAATCTGTCAGTTTCTTCGGAATGGTCTGGAACAGGTCTGACATGGCCGGCAGCTTCTCTTCGCTTGTGCCAGGCTTTAAAGTCACAGAACCCAGAGCCTCCTCCTTGTCCCTGCATAACTGCATCACAGTCTCAAGGCTTTCTCCTCTCTCCTGTCCAAGCTGCTTCTCGGATGCCAGGTTGTCCCTTGTAGCCTCGTACAGCTTGGTCATGCCATTCAGTTTGCCTTCCTTGGCTTGACACAGCTCTATCATGGCCACCAGCTTCTCCTCCCCGGTCTCAAACTTCAAAGTCATGGCAGCCAGCTCCTGCTCCTTGTCCTTGCATAACTGCGTCACAGTCTCAAGGCTTTCTGCTCTTTCCTCTCCAAGCTTCTTCTCACATGCCTGGTTCTCCCTTGCAGACTCATACAGGTAGGTCATGATAGTCAGTTCTTCTTCCCTGGCCTGACACAGCTCTGACATGGCCGCTAGCTTCTCCTCCCCGGTCTCAAACTTCAAAGTCATGGCAGCCAGATCCTCCTCCTTGTTCCTGCATATTTGTGACAGAGTCTCATGGCTTTCTCCTCTCTCCTGTCCAAGCTGTTTATCGGATACCAGGTTGTCTATTGTAGCCTCGTGCAGGTAGGTCAAGTCTGTCAGTGCCTTCTCCGTGATCTGCCATAGCTCTGACATGGCCGCCAGCTTCCCCTCCCCGGTCTCAAACTTCAAAGTCATGGCAGCTAGCTCCTGCTCCTTGTCCCTGCATAACTGCGTCACAGTCTCAAGGCTTTCTGCTCTCTCCTCTCCAAGCTTCTTCTCACATGCCTGGTTCTCCCTTGCAGACTCATACAGGTAGGTCATGATAGTCAGTTTTTCTTCCCTGGCCTGACACAGCTCTGACATGGCCGCTAGCTTCTCCTCCCCGGTCTCAAACTTCAAAGTCATGGCAGCCAGATCCTCCTCCTTGTTCCTGCATATTTGTGACAGAGTCTCATGGCTTTCTCCTCTCTCCTGTCCAAGCTGTTTATCGGATACCAGGTTGTCTATTGTAGCCTCGTGCAGGTAGGTCAAGTCTGTCAGTGCCTTCTCCGTGATCTGCCATAGCTCTGACATGGCCGCCAGCTTCCCCTCCCCGGTCTCAAACTTCAAAGTCATGACAGCCAGCTCCTGCTCCTTGTCCCTGCATAACTGCGTCACAGTCTCAAGGCTTTCTGCTCTTTCCACTCCAAGCTTCTTCTCACATGCCTGGTTCTCCCTTGCAGACTCATACAGGTAGGTCATGATAGTCAGTTTTTCTTCCCTGGCCTGACACAGCTCTGACATGGCCGCTAGCTTCTCCTCCCCGGTCTCAAACTTCAAAGTCATGGCAGCCAGATCCTCCTCCTTGTTCCTGCATATTTGTGACAGAGTCTGAAGGCTTTCTCCTCTCTCCTGTCCAAGCTGTTTATCGGATACCAGGTTGTCTATTGTAGCCTCGTGCAGGTAGGTCAAGTCTGTCAGTGCCTTCTCCGTGATCTGCCATAGCTCTGACATGGCCGCCAGCTTCCCCTCCCCGGTCTCAAACTTCAAAGTCATGGCAGCAAGCTCCTGCTCCTTGTCCCTGCATAACTGCGTCAAAGTCTCCAGGTGTTTCCCCCTCTCCTCTCCAAGCTGCCTCTCTGCTGCCAGTTTGTCCGTTGTAGCCTCAAACCGGTAGGTCAAGTCTGGCATTGCCTTCTCCGTCGTCTGACACAGCTCTGACATGGCCGCTAGCTTCTCCTCCCCGGTCTCAAACTTCAAAGTCATGTCAGCAAGCTCCTCCTCCTTGTTCCTGCATAACTGCGTCACAGTCTCAAGGCTTTCTGCTCTCTCCTCTCCAAGCTGCTTCTCGGATGCCAGGTTGTCCCTTGTAGACTCGTACAGCTTGGTCATGCCATTCAGTTTGTCTTCCTTGGCCTGACACAGCTCTATCATGGCCGCCAGCTTCCCCTCCCCGGTCTCAAACTTCAAAGTCATGGCAGCCAGCTCCTGCTCCTTGTCCCTGAATATCTGCACCATAGTTTCCAGGTCTTCTTCTTTCTCCTCTACAAGCTGCCTCTCTGCTGCCAGGTTGGCACTCGTAGCCTCATACAGCTTGGTCAAGTCTGTCAATGTCTTCTCCGTGGTCTGACACAGCTCTGACATGGTTGCCAGCTTCTTTTCGCTTTTCTCATGTTTTGAAGTAATGGCAGCCAGCTTCTGCTCCTTGTCCCTGCATAACTGCGTCAAAGTCTCCAGGTGTTTCCCCCTCTCCTCTCCAAGCTGCCTCTCTGCTGTCAGTTTGTCCGTTGTAGCCTCAAACCGGTAGGTCAAGTCTGTCATTGCCTTCCCCGTGGTCTGACACAGCTCTGACATGGCCGCTAGCTTCTCCTCCCCGGTCTCAAACTTCAAAGTCATGTCAGCAAGCTCCTCCTCCTTGTTCCTGCATAACTGCGTCACAGTCTCCAGGTCTTCTTCTTTCTCCTCTACAAGCTGCCTCTCTGCTGCCAGGTTGGCACTCGTAGCCTCATACAGCTTGGTCAAGTCTGTCAATGTCTTCTCCGTGGTCTGACACAGCTCTGACATAGTTGCCAGCTTCTCTTCGCTTTTCTCATGTTTTGAAGTAATGGCAGCCAGCTTCTGCTCCTTGTCCCTGCATAACTGCGTCAAAGTCTCCAGGTGTTTCCCCCTCTCCTCTCCAAGCTGCCTCTCTGCTGCCAGTTTGTCCGTTGTAGCCTCAAACCGGTAGGTCAAGTCTGTCAGTGCCTTCTCCGTGGTCTGACACAGCTGTGACATGGTTGCCAGCTTCTCTTTGCTCGTCTTATTCTTTCCAGTCATGGCAGCAAGCTCCTGCTCCTTGTCCCTGCCTATCTGCACCATAGTCTCAAAGTGTTTCCCTCTCTCCTCTCCAAGCTGCCTCTCTGCTTCCAGGTTGTCCCTTGTAGCCTCGTACAGCTTGGTCAAGTCTGTCAGTTTGTCTTCCTTGGCTTGACACAGCTCTGACATGGCAGCCAGATCCTCCTCCTTTTTCCCGCATGTTTGTGTCATAGTCTCTAGGCTTTGTCCTCTCTCCTGTCCACGCTGTATCTCGACTGTCAGATTGTTAATTGCGGCCTCATACTGCTCGCTTACAGCAGCCAGTTCATCCTCCTTAGCCTGACAGATGTGCTCCATGGCTGTCAGCTTCTCCTCACCCATCTCGACCTTTACGGCTATAGCAGCCAGCACCTTGTCCTTCCTCTTCTTTGGCATGAATCTCATCAGTTTCCTTAAGGCCATCTCTGACAGCTCTGCTTCCTTAAGTCCTTCTTCCTCAGCCTTTGCTGCTTCTTTCGGGCAACTATTTCTCATGGCTGAAAGTTCCTTCTACAAGGCCTGGACGATGTTGCAGTGTTGCTTTCAGTTACCTCCTCTACAAGACAGCTGGACGATTCCTGTTCAAAAGAGGACATTCATCACTTTGTCAAAATAGCTAAGAATATGTCTACCCATCGATTCCACAAAAGTCACAATTCTGTGTGTAAATGGTTGGCCTTTATCCAAAGCACTGTACAATTGATGCTCCGCCTTCACCCTTTAATACACACACTCACGGCGACTGGCTGCCATGCAAGGCACCGACCAGCTCGTCAGGAGCATTTGGGGGTTAGGTGTCTTGCTCAGGGACACTTCGACACAGCCCGGGCGGGGATCGAACCGGCAACCCTCCGACTGCCAGACAACTGCTCTTACTGCCTGAGCCATGTCGCCGTGAGTGAGTAGTTGTGAGATGCCAAGTGCCACAGTGTTAGCATCATTGTTAACCAGCTGGCCAAACTGCCCATTACAGCCGATCTGACCTGAAGCAGAGTTCTTGCAGGCAATCCTTGTTCCTGCTGAAGTTTCTGAATCTTCTTATTGTTCCTTGTCTCGCTCACTTTGAAAGCAATGTTAAAATGGAAATGAAACATTAAATTTCATCACATTCTAAAAGGCAGTAGAGTAGGCTAGCTAAGTCATGTAAAGTGGTAGTTAATGTCTAAAATTAAATTAAATTAAAAAAAGATCAAATCACAGACAGGACAATTAAAGGTGCAATAGGTAAGACTTTTGTGTTAAAACATAGTTACAAGACCATTTTAAATCTCTTCCTATCATTGAAAAAGGCTCACTCACATGTTGACTCACCCTCTGCCTGTGTTTAAATTCAGGTTTCAAAGTGTACATTTGTCAGGCTGTCAAATGCATCAAAACATTGTACAGCTGTACAGCAATTAAAGCTCATTGGTTGAAAAATGGTTCCAACAGCCACAGAAAATGGCATTCTGGGGGCTTTTTCTGACTGTTCGTGTCGCTGCCCAAATTGTACTCCAGACAAGCAATCACTGAAACTCAGTGCTATTGCTATTGCTACTATTATCCAAGCCAAGAATAGTTCTAGTAAGAAAATGTTCGCTGAACAGGTGACTTTATGAAATGTTGATTTTAATGTGCTGCGCCAGCACACTATGTTTTGACTTTTTGAAGTTAGTTTTCACTTTAGCCAACCAACTATATATGAGCAAGCAACTTATTTGGCTGCGTAACTATCTGGTTATATAACTAAGATATGATAGTGAAGGGAAGCTATCACTGAAACTGTATACTACTATTGCTATTATCCAAGCGAATAATACACATCGAGTTGATACCAGTTTGTTATTGGTAGCAACAAGCAAATTAGCTATTAGTTAGCTTGCCGAATTTACAAATATCCACCTGAGACACAACGCCTGTGCAACAACGCTTTCTACTATGTTCGTATTGCCTCAGGTGGATATTTGTAAATTAATTGAGCTAACTATGGCTAAAACTGCTATAGTTCTATAACTAGATATGTAGTCTTCGCTTGGATAATAAGGAATAGTACACAGTGTCATGGATTGCTTGTCCGGAGTGCAAATTGGGCAGCTACACGCGAACGATCTGAATAAGCCCCCACGCCATTGGCTATGGCAATTAGAACCATTTTTCAACCAATGAGCTTCAATTATTGCACAGCTGCGCAGTAATGGCCGTCAACTGTACATTTTGAAACTACAATTTAAGGACTATAAACACAGGCAGAGGCTGAGTCAACTTGTCAGTGAGCCTTTTTCAATGATAGGAAGGGATTTACAATGGTCTTGTAACAATGTTTTAACACAAAAATCTTACCTTTAAGTGCACACAGGGCAAAGAGAAATATATATATAATTTTTGGCTGCGTTGTAGCCTACAAGACGCTAAAGGAAAATAAGTAGGCTAATTGTACATACATGATATGTATTCCATAAACGTTCCATGAGAAAATTAACATTTAACGTACATTTTGCATGGTGTATAGCCTAATATCGCTCCGGAAAATAACATTGTTAGCGCAACAATATATCACGTTAAGTAAAAAAGAACTCACCACAAGCGATATAATGATAGCGATCCCCGCGACTGAATTGAGCTGAGAAAAAATGAAACAGACATGGTAGCCCTTGTAGCCGACACATTTCCCCCAAAAATTCATCAAACACCGCATTTAGCTGCTCTTGCAATGGGGTTTCGTATGGCATTCTAGCTAAACGAAAACAAAACTTAACAGAGCTTACTCGCTCTACATGGAAAATATATTTCGTAAGACTTACAATTTCAGAAGAGACTGAAACAAATTTTCCGTTATCAAGAATGCGAATACGAATGTTAATAAGTTATAAAATCGACTGGGTTGTAATGACGAACAGGTTCCGTGAAGTAGGTAGGTTTATGATCTTGCCGACGTGAAAACCCCGTTTTTATTTAAAAAAAATTAATTTCCACTGTGACGTAGTCCTACTCACTGAAAATGCAGTGACGTAATCATTTTAACGGAAAACTCAAAGTTGTTTTTTTTTATTCCCCTAAGGGGAATGCGAATTATTCGTTATTGATATAACTTAATATATATATACCCAGGTAGCCAGCATATTTGGGCCTAGTCCGGTACATTTGACGCACTGGCGGCTTGTGCAAAATATTATGGGCCAGCTATGTGGAATAACAGTATCTTTTCCCACAATCAGTGTCGTCCCACAATTGCATGTATGAAAGCTGCTATATAAATAAAGTGTATTATTATTATTATTATTATTATTATTATTATTATTATTATTATTATTATTATTATCTTGTTATTATTATTATTATTATTATTATTATTATTATTATTATTATTATTATTATAAAACAGGCCATGTTCGCTCGTTTGCTGTTATTTCGATGTTTTAGATGAAGTAGCTATTTTCTAATCAAACGTAATCCGAATCGAAAATAAAAAATGTGAATGCACGTTGACTTACTGTTGCTCTGATAGACGCTTTCAGTTACTGTAGAGGGCCCCACCACGCAAGCTACAGTTGAGGCCAAAATTATTAGCCCCCCAGGAATTATGAACTTTTTCCTAAAATTCTGCCCAATGCTTGCATTATTGCTAAAACATTCACCAGTGCTATTTAGTAGCTTTTGGTACATTTTGGGATGTAAAATACATTTTTTGACTTTCTTCATATCAAATATAGTGAAAAATGGGGTGGTCAAAAATATTAGCCCCCATGTGTATTTTTGCTTTCAAAACACATACAATCAACCAATTAGCTTTCAAACCACACCAAACCACACCGACGGTCGAACCTCGGATTCAGGAGGAGCAATGTGGCTTCCGTCCTGGCCGTGGAACAGTGGACCAGCTCTTTACCTTGGCAGGGTTGCTGGCGGGGTCATGGGAGTTTGCCCATCCAGTCCACATGTGCTTTGTGGACTTGGAGAAGGCTTTCGACCGTGTCCCCCGGGGAACCCTGTGGGGTGTACTGCGGGAGTATGGGGTACCGGGGCCGTTGTTACGAGCCATCAGGTCCCTGTATAACCAAAGTGAGAGCTGTGTCCGCATTCTCGGCACAAAGTCAAGCACGTTTCCGGTGGGTGTTGGACTCCGCCAAGGTTGCCCCTTGTCACCGGTCCTGTTTGTGGTATTCATGGACAGGATCTCAAGGCGCAGCCGAGGTGAGGAGAGTGTCCGGTTTGGTGACCTCAGAATCGCATCTCTGCTTTTTGCGGATGATGTGGTTCTGCTGGCTTCATCGGACCGTGACCTTCAGCACGCACTGGAGCGGTTTGCAGCCGAGTGTGAAGCGGCCGGGATGAGAGTCAGCACCTCCAAGTCCGAGGCCATGGTTCTCTGCCGGAAAACGGTGGATTGCTCCCTCCGGGTTGGGAACGAGTCTTTGCCCCAAGTGAAGGAGTTCAAGTATCTCGGGGTCTTGTTCACGAGTGAGGGTAGAAGGGAGCGTGAGATCGACAGGCGGATCGGTGCAGCGTCAGCAGTAATGCGGGCGTTGCACCGGACCGTTGTGGTGAAGAAGGAGCTGAGCCGGAAGGCGAAGCTCTCGATTTACTGGTCGATCTACGTCCCAACCCTCACCTATGGTCACGAGCTTTGGGTAGTGACCGAAAGAACGAGATCGCGTATACAAGCGGCCGAAATGAGCTTCCTCCGTAGGGTGGCCGGGCTCAGCCTTAGAGATAGGGTGAGGAGCTCGGACATCCGGAGGGAGCTCGGAGTAGAGCCGCTGCTCCTTCGCATCGAAAGGAGCCAATTGAGGTGGTTCGGGCATCTCATCAGGATGCCTCCCGGGCGCCTCCCTTTGGAGGTTTTCCGGGCTCGTCCAACTGGGCGGAGACCCCGAGGGAGACCCAGAGCCCGCTGGAGAGATTATATATCTCTCCTGGCCAGGGAACGCCTCGGGATCCCCCAGGAGGAGCTAGAATGCGTTGCTGGGGAGAGGGACGCCTGGAATACCCGGCTTTGCCTACTGCCCCCGCGACCCGACTCCGGATAAGCGGGTGACGATGGATGGATGGATGGACCACACCTGTGCAGTCAATTAGCTTCCCAACAACACCTGAGCATTCAATCAGCATTGAGCTTCACTTAAGGGACTCCAAAGAACAGGGCACTTGAACACATTGAGAGGGACTACTCTTACTCACCATGCCAAAGACAAAGGAAATCAGTCTTGAGCTCAGAAAGAAGATAGTGGAGGCTCATAATAAGGGGGAAGGCTATACTGCCATTTCCAAGTGTTTTACAGTGTCTAGAACAGCTGTACGTTGCATCATTGCTAAGTACAAGGTGACAAATTCTGGGCGTGGTCGAAAGCGCAAGATTTCAAGAACTCGGAGATGTCAACAAGAAGCCCCGGACATCTGCCAAGATGATTGTTGCTGACCTGGCCTCTTCTGGAGTTAATGTTTCTAGGAACACAGTTGTGAGGGCTCTCCATCGTGGTGGGATTCAGGGCCATCGTCCCAGAAGAACCCCTTTACTCAAAGAGCAGCACATCAGAGCCAGACTGAGGTTTGCCCGTGAACATTTGAAAGGTAAAGATGAGTTTTGGAAGTCTGTCCTTTTGGTGTGATGAGACTAAACTGGAACTGTTTGGCCACATGGATGTTGCTTATGTTTGGCGAAGAAAGGGCGAGGCCTTCAACCCTAAGAACACAGTTCCCACAGTTAAACATGGTGGTGGGAGCATCATGCTGTGGGGCTGTTTTGCAGCCTCAGGCACAGGGAGCCTTGTTCGGGTGCATGGCATCATGAAAAAAGAAAATTATATTGACATTTTGAGGGATAATATGAAGAAATCTGCTCTTAATCTAGGCTTAGGTCGTCGCTGGGTCTTCCAACAAGACAATGATCCAAAGCATACCTCAAAATTGGTCCAACAGTTATTAAAGGACACCAAAACCAAGGTCCTGGAGTGGCCCGCACAGAGCCCAGATCTCAATCCTATTGCTCAAAGTGAATGTCCATGCTCGGAAACCACGCAATTTGGACCACCTGGAACAATTTGCAATGGAAGAATGGGCCAAAATCCCTCAAGAGACATGTGCCAACCTTGTGAAGAACTACTCCTAAGAGGTTGGTGTCAGTTGTGGCCCAGAAAGGGTACACTATTGAGTATTAATGGCCAGGGGGCTAATAATTTTGGCTGTGTCATTTTTGCCTTTTCTTGTTTCAACTCAGTGCATCAATAAAATATTCTAATCAAAAGTAGTGGGCATTTTGTTTTTGATATTTTGGAAACAAACAAACTATAAACACTTGTTGTTCATGGTCATTTCCATGGCGAAATCAAAGGTTTTGTCTGATTTCACAAGGGGGCTAATAATTTTGGCCTCAACTGTATATGCATTGATGCACTTGAGTACAGCGCCGTGAAGCTAGCAACAATTAGACTTCCTGTACAGAAGTTCCGGTCTCAAATTCCTGTGATTTTCCGTCAAAATAAGAGCTGCTGAGTAATGTTAAATAATGAGTTAGTTACCGCGTTTTCTGCACTTCCTCACATAATTACCATTGCTTAAATTCATTGCTGATCCAACTCATAAAAGTCAGCGAGCAACTAGCTTGCTACTTGACTAGTTACTATAATGTAGGCCAAGCATAAATTGCTTGACACTGTCGGTTCAATAACAGCTCATTTGCATACCTGCTTACTGTTTGAAAAAAATGTTGCCAAATATGAAGGGGCATACATTAAATCTATGTATATCTATAAAATTATACATTTATTATCTAAAGTCATGTTCCCAGCAATTGTTGCTGTATTTACAGCGTGGTAAGGGCATGTAATGCCATTGACTGTCAATTCACGAGCAGCTCATTTGCATAGCCCATCACTCAAAAACTATAAATTGTTACCAAATGAAAGGGAGTATACATTTGTTAGCTGGACCATATCTTTAATATTCTACAGTATTTTCTGTGAAATCATGTTCCCAGCAATTGAATAGCTTTCTCTGTTTTCTTCTAATAAGTGCTATTTTTTCAAAGATAATTTCAAAGTAGTTTCTGTGCAATACAGACATGACACTTTGTTTTGAGTTTATTTCAAACTGTCAACAGTCCTTGCATATTGGAAGTCTCCCACACCAAACCCGATGGAAATAAAGACACTATCGCTCCAATGGTCATTGGGAAAAATGTAAATGCATACAGGAAGTACTGTGGTTAATCATTCTGGTAAAATTCCCAGTAGTTTAGGAATCAGTACCACCTGAATTGTGCTTCACATAACAGTAGTTTAACATCGCTCTCCAAAAGAAATGTCCAATTTACTTAAATCGCACTGCAAAGCTGCATGTACACATCTCCAGGAAGCTGTAACCTCACTTTCCCATGAATGTTAATATTAGCGCTATAAAAATATGGATTGTGTTTTGCTACCTTCTGCAACAGGCCAGTCTTTGTCTCAACACAACAAGATATGCTTTAACTGCAGACCTTCAGCTTTAATCTGAGGGTATTTACATCCAAATCAGGTGAACGGTGTAGGAATTACAACAGTTTCTATATGTGCCTCCCACTTTTTAAGGGACCAAAAGTAATGGGACAATTGGCTGCTCAGCTGTTCCATGGCCACGTGTGTGTTATTCCCTCATTATCTCATTTACAAGGAGCAGATAAAAGGTCTAGAATGAATTTCAAGTGTGCTATTTGCATTTGGAATCTGTTGCTGTCAACTCTCAATATGAGATCCAAAGAGCTATCACTATCAGTGAAGCAAGCCAACATTAGGCTGAAAAATCAAAACAAACCCATCAGAGAGATAGCAAAAACATTAGGTGTGGCCAAATCAACTGTTTGGAACATTCTTGAAAAGAAAGAACGCACCGGTGAGCTCAGGAACACCAAAAGACCCGGAAGGCCACGGAAAACAACTGTGGTGGATGACAGAAGAATTCTTTCCCTGGTGAAGAAAAAACCCTTCACAACAGTTGGCCAGATCAAGAACACTCTCCAGGAGGTAGGTGTATGTGTGTCAAAGTCAACAATCAAGAGAAGACTGAATACAGTGAATACAGAGGGTTCACCACAAGATATAAACCATTGGTGAGCCTCAAAAACAGGAAGACCAGATTAGAGTTTGCCAAACAACATCTAAAAAAGCCTTTACAGTTCTGGAACAACATCCTATGGACAGATGAGACAAAGATCAACTTGTACCAGAATGATGGGAAGAGAAGAGTATGGAGAAGGAAAGGAACTGCTCATGATCCAAAACATACCACCTCATCAGTGAAGCATGGTGGTGGTAGTGTCATGGCGTGGGCATGTATGGCTGCCAATGGAACTGGTTCCCTTGTATTTATTGATGATGTGACTGCTGACAAAAGCAGCAGGATGAATTCTGAAGTGTTTCGGGCAATATTATCTGCTCATATTCAGCCAAATGCTTCAGAACTCATTGGATGGCGCTTCACAGTGCAGATGGACAATAACCCGAAGCATACTGCGAAAGCAACCAAAGAGTTTTTTAAGGCAAAGAAGTGGAATGTTATGCAATGGCCAAGTCAATCACCTGACCTGAATCCGATTGAACATGCATTTCACTTGCTGAAGACAAAACTCTGCTCTCTGCTCATGGCATCTCCTATCATTGTTATGCCGATGACACCCAACTCTTTCTCTCCTTCCCCCCATCAGACACACAGGTCTCTACCCGTATCTCCGCCTGCCTGAGAGACATCCAGAGCTGGATGGGCAACCACCATCTAAAGCTCAACCCAGGTAAGATGGAGGTAATCTTCCTCCCTGCTTCAACCTCCCCCTTCTCTGATTTCTCCATCTCACTAGGGGATACCACAGTGAGCTCATCCCCTCGTGCAAGAAACCTTGGAGTGGTGATGGACAACAGGCTATCCTTCTCCGAGAACATCGCTACGGTGACCCGGGCGTGCAGGTTCTTCCTGTACAACATCCGGAGAATCCGACCCTTCCTCACCACCTACTCCACTCAGCTCCTTGTTCAAGCAATGGTCCTGTCCCGCCTGGACTATTGCAACCCTCTGCTGGCTGGCCTTCCAGCATCTGCCATCAGACCCCTACAACTGATCCAGAATGCTGCAGCCTGTCTGGTATTCAATGTTCCCAGACATTCACATGTCACCCCCCTGCTCCGCAACCTCCACTGGCTGCCTGTTATGGCTCGCATCAAATTTAAAACTTTGGTGCTCGCCTACCAGGCAGTTAAACGATCAGCCCCTGTATATATTCAATCCCTTATCAAGACCTATACACCAACAAGACCCCTCCGTCTCTGAGTCGCTGACCTCCTTCAAGCACAGACTGAAGACCCATCTCTTTATGCTACACCTTTCCCTCCCCAACTCACCACCACGATTAGCCTTAGACTGTAATGGCATTTATGATTAGATTGGATAGATATTGTTACTTGTATAGGTATTGTTGTTTTTTATTGGCTGTTGTATTGTTGTATTCTAGCTGCCAACTGTGGTATGCTAGTTTGAAAGTTGATTGTACTCTTCAAGGGTTCTGATTTTCTGAATGTTTACACTAGGACTCGGAACTGTACTGTCCTCTCTGGTCCTCTTTGCACTTGTTCTTGTGTTTGATTTGCACTTTGTTGTACGCCTCTCTGGATAAGAGCGTCTGCTAAATGCCATGGAATGTAATGTAATGTAATGTAATGTAATGTAAAAACTGAAGGGGAAATGCCCCAAGAACAAGCAGGAACTGAAGACAGTTGCAGTAGAGGCCTGGCAGAGCATCACCAGGGATGAAACCCAGCGTCTGGTGATGTCTATGCGTTCCAGACTTCAGGCTGTAATTGACTGCAAAGGATTTGTAACCAAGTATTAAAAAGTGAAAGTTTGATTTATGATTGTTAGTTTGTCCCATTACTTTTGGTCCCTTAAAAAGTGGGAGGCACAAATACAAACTGTTGTAATTCCTACACCGTTCACCTGATTTGGATGTAAATACCCTCAAATTAAAGCTGAAAGTCTGCAGTTAAAGCACATCTTGTTCGTTTCATTTCAAATCCATTGTGGTGGTGTATAGAGCCAAAAAGATGAGAATTGTGTTGATGTCCCAATATTTATGGACCTGACTGTATGTAGGGGGAATCCTCCGCAGGGTTTGCAGTCAGTAATGTGGTTCAGGTGCTGTGAAAGGGTGTCTCTGATAAGTCATATGTAGGGGGAATCCTCCACAGGGTTGGCAGTCAGTAATGTGGTTCAGGTGCTGTGAAAGGGTGTCTCTGATACGTCATATGTAGGGGGAATCCTCCACAGGGTTTGCAGTCAGTAATGTGGTTTAGGTGCTGTGAAAGGGTGTCTCTGATAAGGTCATATTTCGGGGAGATTGGCTGCTCCTCGGTGCGTGAGCGGGGAAGCGTCCGCTAATGGGCGTCCTTGAGGCAGAGCTCGGCAGACAGACGCACAGCGGGGCGCGTACTGCGTTACCGTGGAGATCGCCGCATAGCTGCGCCCGTTACACGCGCCTGTCCCAGCGTCCCGCGGAGGAGAGCGCTAATTAAGAGGGCAGGTGGGCACACTTACGGAACGGCTACCTGCCGGGCCGGTCTGACGGTGGGCCTTTTCCGGATTTTTCCGTTCAGAAGCGCCTCCTCTCCGGTAACGGTGAACGCGTGAGTACAGACACTGTCAATGAGGTGGAAAATTCAAATGGAAAATCTTCACAAAATGGCGGCGTTCCAGAAATGCTCGGCCAGCTGGTCTCCTGAAAATGGCTGCTGAGCCGATGGGGATAATGACCCCGGGCTATGCCAAGCCTGACATGGCCCTGAGATAAATCTCACTCACTCTTTGGCTGTTTGGGGAACCAGTGCAAACCAAGGTTTGTATTTCAAAAATGTACATTTTAAAACACCGTAACTAGCAGCTCGGAGAGCCAATATTGTAAGATCAGAATTATGGGATAACAATAGCTTCCAGATTTAAGATGGTCCCTCATGTGACAGATTAGCAGAACACACAAATACGCCGCCGCCCCCCCCCCCCTGCCAACTTCAATGGATTCCAACGCTTAAGCCAATAAAAATGTATATATTACATGACATCATTGGCATTTGGCAGACGTTCTTATCCAGAGCGACGTACAGTTGATTAGACTAAGCAGGAGACAATCCTCCCCTGGAGCAATGCAGGGTGAAGGGCCTTTGCTCAAGGGCCCAACGGCTGTGCGGATCTTATTGTGGCTACATTGGGGATCGAACCACCGACCTTGCGGGTCTCAGTCTGTAGTGAGCATACATGGTTGAGACTAGCAGTCTGTAGTGAACGTACAAGGTTTAGACTAGCAGTCTGTAGTGAGCGTACACGGTTTAGACTAGCAGTCTGTAGTGAACATACATGGTTTAGACTAGCAGTCTGTAGTGAGCATACATGGTTTACACTAGCAGTCTGTAGTGAGCATTCATGGTTTAGACTAGCAGTCTGTAGTGAGCAAACATGGTTTACACTAGCAGTCTGTAGTGAGCATTCATGGTTTAGACTAGCAGTCTGTAGTGAACATACATGGCTTAGACTAGCAGTCTGTAGTGAGCATACATGGTTTAGGCTAGCAGTCTGTAGTGAGCATACATGGCTTAGACTAGCAGTCTGTAGTGCGTCTACACGGTTTAGGCTTGCAGTCTATAGTGAGCATACATGGTTTAGACTAGCAGTCTGTAGTGAGCGTTCATGGTTTAGACTAGCATTCTGTAGTGAGCATTCATGGTTTAGACTAGCATTCTGTAGTCAGCATACGTGGTTTAGACTAGGAGTCTGTAGTGAGCATATGTCGGAGGGTCAGGAGCTGCAAAAGCTTCCCCTGCTACCCCGCTACCACAGGTACCGGAATCCACCCACCACAAACAACCAGAACACAGGGATAAGGTAAGCAGAGTCTTTAATACAATTTTTTAAACCGCTCATAACAGGGCAGCCGCCCCGCTCTGACCCCCCCTCCCGTCTCCATCACCCCCCTGCTCGTATGGTGGCCCCACCCACCGAATAACCCCAGGCCACATGGGGATCAACACACCGGGGAGAGGGGGGTTCACACACTCATACGCATGCACACACAGAGGCACACAGTCACTCACACACCCAAAATATACAACTAAGTTAACTGTAACCCTTATGTTGGAGGCAAACTAACGACCAACAGGATTTGCTTCCAAGAGGGCGAAAACCCCCCCAAAAAAACCTTGTCAGCTTGATAGGGTCTGATTATCTAACCGGCGTACAGCCGAGTGCTAACAAAGGAAAAAAGGGGGGAAATTCCCTCTCTGTCCCCTAATGGCAACAAAGGTTTTCACCTTAAAAGCAAATCTACTCACCGCATTTAAAATAGCAGCAGCAAACTAATATTAGCCTCTGATTCAAAGCACTAAAAACAACACTTAATCTCCTTCGTCCCTTTGCAAACACACAACACCACAAACAGGGAGTGCGTAGACACGTAGATGCGTATCAAACCAAAAGCGTCAACAGCGTCTCAACCAGCTCCGTCATGCACACACACACTCACGTACACAGAGGCGAACACAGGCACTCACACACATGCACGCACAGATGTACACACACACACATGCACACACACTCACATATGCATAGAGGCACACACAGACACTCACATACACACAGAGGCACACACACACACACACACACACACACACAGAGGCACACAAACACACACACACACACACACAGAGGCACACAAACACACACACATGCACATACACACTCACACACATGCACACAGAGGCACACACACACACACACACACACACACAGAGGCACACAAAGACACACACACACACACACACACAGAGGCACACAAACACACACACACACACACGCACACAAACAGAAATCTAAGGGTGGGATGCGACTCGACTCAGCTCGCGTCACAGGTGCCGGACTGACCCCGCGTACCAAAATGAAACCACCACTTCGGGCTGCTCAGGAGGCTACCCTGCCTTCTCCTGACACTGTTCCTCTTGGGGAAACACTGGCTCATGTACAGGACCCAAACCGGGTTCCACCTCAGTGGTCCTGCTTCCTGGTCCCGTTTGGCTTCCTCCTCGTCTGGGGGCTCCTTCCAGGCGTCGCCCACTGGACAGGCACGCAGGTGGGTTCGGTGTGGGGTCCTTCGGGCCGGAACACATACAGCGGCCGCTCCGGCTGCAGCCGGCGGGCAACAACAAACTGACGGGGAGACCACCTCGGGGCCAGCTTACCTCGCTCCCGGCACCTGAAGTTTCACACAAGCACCCGGTCCCCCAGCAATAACGGCAAGATCTTAAGCTGCTGTGAATGCCGTTGTTATAAGCCTTGAGCAGAGTGGGCAGCCGCTCCAGCCACCAGCCCTGTTCGCCCTCCTGGAGAGACCCCAGGAGAGACAGCAGGGTTTGGTTAAACCGCTCACAAGCCCCTTCGCCGTGCTGGTGGTAGGGGATAGTGCGGATCTTAGTGCACCCATAGAGCTCACAGAATGAAGTCCCAGTGCTGCACAAAACTGGTCCATGGCCACCAGCTCCAGAGGACAGGAGGTGGAGAGGGGGACCAGGGGGACCAGTACCTCCGGCTCGGCCTCCACTGCCGACCGTCTTTCCCCAACCCCAGCCAGTAGGACCGCTGACGCAGGACAACCTCCACCTTGTTGGCTCCCAGGTGGCACAAGGCCTGATGGTACCACTGCCGGACAAAGGCAAGCAAAAGCAACCTCCACAGTGGTTCTTCCAACAGGCGGTACAGGATCCCGCAACCCAATCCCGCCACTACATGTGGGACTGGTCGGTTCTGCAGCGGGTACAGCAAGTGTAGGAGCGGAGGTTGGCTCCACCGGAGGAGGGTAGGTGGTGGAGGGAGTGGGAGCAGTTGCGGCTAGAGGGGGGGATCCTGTACCGCCGGTAGATGGGCCACTGTGGGTGGCACGCAGCGTCTGCCAGTGGGACCATCAGGCCTTGGGCCACCTGTGAGCCAACAAGGTGGAGGTAGTCCTGCGTCGGTGGTTCTACTGGCTGGAGGTGGAGGCCATGGTCCAGCTTGGAGCAGCCCCGAGCGACTCCTTCTTGTTCTCCTTGGTGGCATCATTCTGTAAGCTCTATGGGTGCACTAAGATCCGCACTATCCCCTACCACCAGCAGGGTAATGGGGCCTGCGAGCGGTTCAACCAAACTCCCCAGGAGGGCGAACAGGCTTAGGGTCAGGGTTATTGGTGGCCGGAGCACCTGCACGCTCCGCTCAAGGCTTATAAAAACGACATTCATAGTAGCAGCGGCTTTGCTGGGGGACCGGGTGCTGGTGCGGAACTTCAGGCGCCGGGAGCGAGGTAAGCTGGCCCTCGAGGTGGTCTCCCCGTCCGATCAGCTGCAGCCGCTGTATGTGTTCCGGTCCGAAGGAGGTCGGGAGGAGTGAACCCTACACTGGACCGGCCTGCGTGCCTACCCGTGGGTGACGCCTGGAGGGAGCCCCCAGACGAGGAGGAAGTCGAACAGGAACCGGAACGCGGTGTGGGTCCCGGCCCGGGGTCCTGTACGTGAGCCAGCTCTTCCCCTGGAGGAACAGCATCAGGAGGAAGCAATGGAGCCCTCTGAACAAAGTGGTGCCCCAACTCTCGTTGCCTGAACTGCTCTACGCTGCATTCTTCCAGTCTTCTGCTGGCCATCTGGGGAGAGACAGGGAGCAGTTTGTGAGACCATACCCATGTGTATGAATGTACACAAGGAATAATACAGTATTAGCTCTGATTTAGCACATTGTATTGCACCTCTGCATTACCGCTGGATAAGAGGGTGCCGTTTGCATTCTGTATTTGCGTTCTACAAAATTATCCGCTTTACCTCCCTATATTCTGTTACTATCAGCACTTGCTATTAGTACAGAGTATGAATGTTGGTAGAGCTTCCTCACCTGCACCTGGCTGCAGTGATAGTTGTTCACCTGTCCATCAGTAATCCATTGGTTGGGGCAGTAATTCCCAAATGCCTTCACCCATTGGGGTCTTTCTTCCCCCCTGTGCTCTTTGTTTTGCTGAGCTGTAGTCCTGCAACAAAATCAGGGAGAGCAAAACACACATTCATCACTCATTCCAAAAACTACTCAATCCCCAAATACGTCCTGAAGCTGAAGACAATTAAACATATTTTGCCAACCAAAGGATTTCAGTATTTTAAAATGAGTCATTTAATTGGCTTAGGTGGTAAGAGCAGTCGTCTGGCAGTCGAAGGGTTGCCGGTTTGATCCCACTCTGGGAGTGTCAAAGTGTCCCTGGGCAAGACACCTAACAAGGGACACTTTGACACTCCCAGGGTGCCTTACATGGCAGCCAATCGCCGTTGGTGTGTGTGCAGGTGTGAGTATGAATGGGTGAATGAGAAGCATCAATTGTACAGCGCTTTAGATAAAAGCGGGATATACAAACATCCCCTTGTCTCACACTTGACTGATGTCCGTTATATATAAATGACATAGCAAGACATAACGATAGTTAGTTACTGGCATTTTTAAAAGAACAGTCAAATCAATGTCCTGTCTGGCACTGTCAGGGCGGTTATTTCCATGTACAGGGCATCCTGTTTGCCACTTACCACTGCTGATGGCCGCCCTGCTTCTGGGACAGCTTCAGCTTCAGCTCCCGACCCTTTCCTTCAACTGGAGAGAAACATTGCAAGAACATTGTACTTGTGCATTGATGTATCGTAAATAGCTATTACTGTATATTGTGAGGTGTGCTAGTAGCAGAACTTTTCCCACGGAGGGCCTCCTGCTTCGTGGAGAAACCAGAGCTTGATGTGATGTGTCTCTTGACGGCAACCTTTTGAAAAACAGCCTCAGCGAACCTGGAAATAAAACACAAGCACAGCATTAAACCTTAACCACTGTAGGTAGACCCGATTGGCTTCTATACTCAGATCTTCCGCAGGCTGCCTGCTGCCATTGGCTGATCTTTCAGGGCCATCTGCAGCTCTTGGGCCATGGCCTGGAGACAACAAGAGGAATGAAGATCCTGCGTTTTGAAGAGGGTTAGTGTGCTCTGAAAGGAGAGACAGCCAATGGTTCACTGGTGGTAACAGTTAAGCATTAATGAATGGGTAAAATGCACGCATTAATAATCTATTAAAGCTATGTAAGAAATGGCCAATGGTAAACTGTCCTAAGTAACAGTGGGCAGATGTGATGGATTGCACTGTGTTGATAGTTATTGTTCACCTGGGCTTTGAAGAAGTAATCTCTGGTTTCTGGCTCCATGATTGTCTGCTGCTCGGTACCCCCACCATCTCCCCCAGGGTACTTACCAGTGTGGGGTGTAGTGGGTTTAAGTGTCCCCACTGCACCGCAACCCACTACACCACACACTGCTAGGTACCCCCACCATCCCCCCCAGGGTACATACCAGTGCGGGGTGTAGTGAGTTTAACCACTGCACTGCAACCCACTGCACCACACACTGCTAGGTACCCCCACCATCCCCCCCAGGGTACTTACCAGTGTGGGGTGTAGTGGGTTTAAGTGTCTGCACTGCACCGCAACCCACTACACCCCACACTGCTAGGTACCCCCACCATCCCCCCCAGGGAACTTACCAGTGTGGGGTGTAGTGAGTTTAACCACTGCACTGCAACCCACTACAGGTCCCAGGTCTGCAATTGTTTGTTATTGCTGTCTCTCGACATTTATCAGTAGACTAGCGGCTATTTAGTGTATGTAAATGCAAAGAATAAGCAGACCAGCTTCCCCTGCCCCCCCCCCCCGTTCAACAGTCTACCTCCTCCTGCCCCCCCTCCCCCCTTTCGACAGTCTACCTCCACCTGCCCCCACTCCCCCCGTTCGACAGTCTACCTCCACCTCAAACTTCAGTCATGGCAGCCAGATCCGCTGTCAGATTGTTCATTGCGGCCTCATACAGCTGTGTCATTTCATTCAGATTCCATTCCCTGGTTTGACACAGCTCTGACATGGCAACCAGCTTCTCCTCTCCGGTCTCACACTTCAAAGTCATGGCAGTCAGCTCCTGCTCCTTGTCCTGAAAGAGCTGCATCACGGCCTCCAGACTGATCATATTCTGCTGAGCAAGCCATACCAGGGACTCCAGTTTTTCCTTTTTAGCCTCAGACTGGGAGGTCAAATCTGTCAGTTTCTTCGGAATGGTCTGGAACAGGTCTGACATGGCCGGCAGCTTCTCTTCGCTTGTGCCAGGCTTTAAAGTCACAGAACCCAGAGCCTCCTCCTTGTCCCTGCATAACTGCATCACAGTCTCAAGGCTTTCTCCTCTCTCCTGTCCAAGCTGCTTCTCGGATGCCAGGTTGTCCCTTGTAGCCTCGTACAGCTTGGTCATGCCATTCAGTTTGTCTTCCTTGGCTTGACACAGCTCTATCATGGCCACCAGCTTCTCCTCCCCGGTCTCAAACTTCAAAGTCATGGCAGCCAGCTCCTGCTCCTTGTCCCTGCATAACTGCGTCACAGTCTCAAGGCTTTCTGCTCTTTCCTCTCCAAGCTTCTTCTCACATGCCTGGTTCTCCCTTGCAGACTCATACAGGTAGGTCATGATAGTCAGTTCTTCTTCCCTGGCCTGACACAGCTCTGACATGGCCGCTAGCTTCTCCTCCCCAGTCTCAAACTTCAAAGTCATGGCAGCCAGATCCTCCTCCTTGTTCCTGCATATTTGTGACAGAGTCTCATGGCTTTCTCCTCTCTCCTGTCCAAGCTGTTTATCGGATACCAGGTTGTCTATTGTAGCCTCGTGCAGGTAGGTCAAGTCTGTCAGTGCCTTCTCCGTGATCTGCCATAGCTCTGACATGGCCGCCAGCTTCCCCTCCCCGGTCTCAAACTTCAAAGTCATGGCAGCCAGCTCCTGCTCCTTGTCCCTGCATAACTGCGTCAAAGTCTCCAGGTGTTTCCCCCTCTCCTCTCCAAGCTGCCTCTCGGCTGCCAGTTTGTCCGTTGTAGCCTCAAACCGGTAGGTCAAGTCTGTCATTGCCTTCTCCGTGGTCTGACACAGCTCTGACATGGCCGCTAGCTTCTCCTCCCCCGTCTCAAACTTCAAAGTCATGTCAGCAAGCTCCTCCTCCTTGTTCCTGCATAACTGCGTCACAGTCTCAAGGCTTTCTGCTCTCTCCTCTCCAAGCAGCTTCTCGGATGCCAGGTTGTCCCTAGTAGACTCGTACAGCTTGGTCATGCCATTCAGTTTGTCTTCCTTGGCCTGACACAGCTCTATCATGGCCGCCAGCTTCCCCTCCCCGGTCTCAAACTTCAAAGTCATGTCAGCAAGCTTCTCCTCCTTGTTCCTGCATAACTGCGTCACAGTCTCAAGGCTTTCTGCTCTCTCCTCTCCAAGCTGCTTCTCGGATGCCAGGTTGTCCCTAGTAGACTCGTACAGCTTGGTCATGCCATTCAGTTTGTCTTCCTTGGCCTGACACAGCTCTATCATGGCCGCTAGCTTCCCCTCCCCGGTCTCAAACTTCAAAGTCATGGCAGCCAGCTCCTGCTCCTTGTCCCTGAATATCTGCACCATAGTTTCCAGGTCTTCTTCTTTCTCCTCTACAAGCTGCCTCTCTGCTGCCAGGTTGGCACTCGTAGCCTCATACAGCTTGGTCAAGTCTGTCAATGTCTTCTCCGTGGTCTGACACAGCTCTGACATGGTTGCCAGCTTCTTTTCGCTTTTCTCATGTTTTGAAGTTATGGCAGCCAGCTCCTGCTCCTTGTCCCTGCATAACTCCGTCAAAGTCTCCAGGTGTTTCCCCCTCTCCTCTCCAAGCTGCCTCTCTGCTGTCAGTTTGTCCATTGTAGCCTCAAACCGGTAGGTCAAGTCTGTCATTGCCTTCCCCGTGGTCTGACACAGCTCTGACATGGCCGCTAGCTTCTCCTCCCCGGTCTCAAACTTCAAAGTCATGTCAGCAAGCTCCTCCTCCTTGTTCCTGCATAACTGCGTCACAGTCTCCAGGTCTTCTTCTTTCTCCTCTACAAGCTGCCTCTCTGCTGCCAGGTTGGCACTCGTAGCCTCATACAGCTTGGTCAAGTCTGTCAATGTCTTCTCCGTGGTCTGACACAGCTCTGACATAGTTGCCAGCTTCTTTTCGCTTTTCTCATGTTTTGAAGTTATGGCAGCCAGCTCCTGCTCCTTGTCCCTGCATAACTGCGTCAAAGTCTCCAGGTGTTTCCCCCTCTCCTCTCCAAGCTGCCTCTCTGCTGCCAGTTTGTCCGTTGTAGCCTCAAACCGGTAGGTCAAGTCTGTCAGTGCCTTCTCCGTGGTCTGACACAGCTGTGACATGGTTGCCAGCTTCTCTTTGCTCGTCTTATTCTTTCCAGTCATGGCAGCAAGCTCCTGCTCCTTGTCCCTGCCTATCTGCACCATAGTCTCAAAGTGTTTCCCTCTCTCCTCTCCAAGCTGCCTCTCTGCTTCCAGGTTGTCCCTTGTAGCCTCGTACAGCTTGGTCAAGTCTGTCAGTTTGTCTTCCTTGGCTTGACACAGCTCTGACATGGCAGCCAGATCCTCCTCCTTCTTCCCGCATGTTTGTGTCATAGTCTCTAGGCTTTGTCCTCTCTCCTGTCCACGCTGTATCTCGACTGTCAGATTGTTCATTGCGGCCTCATACTGCTCGCTTACAGCAGCCAGTTCATCCTCCTTAGCCTGACAGATGTGCTCCATGGCTGTCAGCTTCTCCTCACCCATCTCGACCTTTACGGCTATAGCAGCCAGCACCTTGTCCTTCCTCTTCTTTGGCATGAATCTCATCAGTTTCCTTAAGGCCATCTCTGACAGCTCTGCTTCCTTAAGTCCTTCTTCCTCAGCCTTTGCTGCTTCTTTCGGGCAACTATTTCTCATGGCTGAAAGTTCCTTCTACAAGGCCTGGACGATGTTGCAGTGTTGCTTTCAGTTACCTCCTCTACAAGACAGCTGGACGATTCCTGTTCAAAAGAGGACATTCATCACTTTGTCAAAATAGCTAAGAATATGTCTACCCATCGATTCCACAAAAGTCACAATTCTGTGTGTAAATGGTTGGCATTTACATAGCGCTTTTATCCAAAGCACTGTACAATTGATGCTCCGCCTTCACCCTTTAATACACACACTCAGGGCAACTGGCTGCCATGCAAGGCACCGACCAGCTCGTCAGGAGCATTTGGGGATTAGGTGTCTTGCTCAGGGACACTTCGACACAGCCCAGGCGGGGATCAAACCGGCAACCCTCCGACAGCCAGACAACTGCTCTTACTGCCTGAGCCATGTCGCCGTGAGTGAGTAGTTGTGAGATGCCAAGTGCCAAGGTGTTAGCATCATTGTTAACCAGCTGGCCAAACTGCCCATTACAGCCGATCTGACCTGAAGCAGAGTTCTTGCAGGCAATCCTTGTTCCTGCTGAAGTTTCTGAATCTTCTTATTGTTCCTTGTCTCGCTCACTTTGAAAGCAATGTTAAAATGGAAATGAAACATTAAATTTCATCACATTCTAAAAGGCAGTAGAGTAGGCTAGCTAAGTCATGTAAAGTGGTAGTTAATGTCTAAAATAAAATAAAATTTTAAAAAGATCAAATCACAGACAGGACAATTAAAGGTGCAATAGGTAAGACTTTTGTGTTAAAACATAGTTACAAGACCATTTTAAATCTCTTCCTATCATTGAAAAAGGCTCACTCACATGTTGACTCACCCTCTGCCTGTGTTTAAATTCAGGTTTCAAAGTGTACATTTGTCAGGCTGTCAAATGCATCAAAACATTGTACAGCTGTACAGCAATTAAAGCTCATTGGTTGAAAAATGGTTCAAACAGCCTCAGAAAATGGCATTCTGGGGGCTTTTTCTGACTGTTCGTGTCGCTGCCCAAATTGTACTCCAGACAAGCAATCACTGAAACTCAGTGTACTATTGCTTATTATCCAAGCCAAGAATAGTTCTAGTAAGAAAATGTTCGCTGAACAGGTGACTTTATGAAATGTTGATTTTAATGTGCTGCGCCAGCACACTATGTTTTGACTTTTTGAAGTTAGTTAGCCAACCAACTATATATGAGCAAGAAACTTATTTGGCTGCGTAACTATCTGGTTATATAACTAAGATATGATAGTGAAGGGAAGCTATCACTGAAACTGTATACTACTATTGCTATTATCCAAGCGAATAATACACATCGAGTTGATACCAGTTTGTTATTGGTAGCAACAAGCAAATTAGCTATTAGTTAGCTTGCCGAATTTACAAATATCCACCTGAGACACAACGCCTGTGCAACAACGCTTTCTACTATGTTCGTATTGCCTCAGGTGGATATTTGTAAATTAATTGAGCTAACTATGGCTAAAACTGCTATAGCTCTATAACTAGATATGTAGTCTTCGCTTGGATAATAAGCAATAGTACACAGTGTCATGGATTGCTTGTCCGGAGTGCAAATTGGGCAGCTACACGCGAACGATCTGAATAAGCCCCCACGCCATTGGCTATGGCAATTAGAACCATTTTTCAACCAATGAGCTTCAATTATTGCACAGCTGCGCAGTAATGGCCGTCAACTGTACATTTTGAAACTACAATTTAAGGACTATAAACACAGGCAGAGGCTGAGTCAACTTGTCAGTGAGCCTTTTTCAATGATAGGAAGGGATTTACAATGGTCTTGTAACAATGTTTTAACACAAAAATCTTACCTTTAAGTGCACACAGGGCAAAGAGAAAAGTATATATAATTTTTGGCTGCGTTGTAGCCTACAAGACGCTAAAGGAAAATAAGTAGGCTAATTGTACATATGATATGTATTCCATAAACGTTCCATGAGAAAATTAACATTTAACGTTTTGCATGGTGTATAGCCTAATATCGCTCCGGAAAATAACATTGTTAGCGCAACAATATATCACGTTAAGTAAAAAAATTACTCACCACAAGCGATATAATGATAGCGATCCCCGCGACTGAATTGAGCTGAGAAAAAATGAAACAGACATGGTAGCCCTTGTAGCCGACACATTTCCCCAAAAATTCATCAAACACCGCATTTAGCTGCTCTTGCAATGGGGTTTCGTATGGCATTCTAGCTAAACGAAAACAAAACTTAACAGAGCTTACTCGCTCTACATGGAAAATATATTTCGTAAGACTTACAATTTCAGAAGAGACCGAAACAAATTTTCCGTTATCAAGAATGCGAATACGAATGTTAATAAGTTATAAAATCGACTGGGTTGTAATGACGAACGAGCTTCGTGAAGTAGGTAGGTTTATGATCTTGCCGACGTGAAAACCCCGTTTTTATTAAAAAAATTAATTTCCACTGTGACGTTGTCCTACTCACTGAAAATACAGTGACGTAATCATTTTAACGGAAAACTCAAAGTTGTTTTTTTTAAATTCTCCTAAGGGGAATGCGAATTATTCGTTATTGATATAACTTAATATATATATACCCAGGTAGCCAGCATATTTGGGCCTAGTCCGGTACATTTGACGCACTGGCGGCTTGTGCAAAATATTATGGGCCAGCTATGTGGAATAACAGTATCTTTTCCCACAATCAGTGTCGTCCCACAATTGCATGTATGAAAGCTGCTATATAAATAAAGTGTATTATTATTATTATGATTATTATGATTATTCTTGTTATTATTATTATTATTATTATTATTATTATTATTATTATTATTATTATAAAACAGGCCATGTTCGCTCGTTTGCTGTTATTTCGATGTTTTAGATGAAGTAGCTATTTTCTAATCAAACGTAATCCGAATCGAAAATAAAAAATGTGAATGCACGTTGACTTACTGTTGCTCTGATAGACGCTTTCAGTTACTGTAGAGGGCCCCACCACGCAAGCTACAGTTGAGGCCAAAATTATTAGCCCCCCAGGAATTATGAACATTTTCCTAAAATTCTGCCCAATGCTTGCATTATTGCTAAAACATTCACCAGTGCTATTGAGTAGCTTTTGGTACATTTTGGGATGTAAAATACATTTTTTGACAAATATAGTGAAAACTGGGGTGGTCAAAAATATTAGCCCCCATGTGTATTTTTGCTTTCAAACCAATTAGCTTTCAAACCACACCTGTGCAGTCAATTAGCTTCCCAACATTGAGCTTCACTTAAGGGACTCCAAAGAACAGGGCACTTGAACACATTGAGAGGGACTACTCCTACTCACCATGCCAAAGACAAAGGAAATCAGTCTTGAGCTCAGAAAGAAGATAGTGGAGGCTCATAATAAGGGGGAAGGCTATACTGCCATTTCCAAGTGTTTTACAGTGTCTAGAACAGCTGTACGTTGCATCATTGCTAAGTACAAGGTGACAAATTCTAGGCGTGGTCGAAAGCGCAAGATTTCAAGAACTCAGAGATGTCAACAAGAAGCCCCGGACATCTGCCAAGATGATTGTTGCTGACCTGGCCTCTTCTGGAGTTAATGTTTCTAGGAACACAGTTGTGAGGGCTCTTCATCGTGGTGGGATTCAGGGCCATCGTCCCAGAAGAACCCCTTTACTCAAAGAGCAGCACATCAGAGCCAGACTGAGGTTTGCCCGTGAACATTTGAAAGGTAAAGATGAGTTTTGGAAGTCTGTCCTTTGGTGTGATGAGACTAAACTGGAACTGTTTGGCCACATGGATGTTGCTTATGTTTGGCGAAGAAAGGGCGAGGCCTTCAACCCTAAGAACACAGTTCCCACATTTAAACATGGTGGTGGGAGCATCATGCTGTGATGGCACAGGAAGCCTTGTTCGGGTGCATGGCATCATGAAAAAAGAAAATTATATTGACATTTTGAGGGATAATATGAAGAAATCAGCTCTTAATCTAGGCTTAGGTCGTCGCTGGGTCTTCGAACAAGACAATGATCCAAAGCATACCTCAAAATTGGTCCAACAGTTATTAAAGGACACCAAAACCAAGGTCCTGGAGTGGCCCGCACAGAGCCCAGATCTCAATCCTATTGAGAATCTGTGGCGGGTGCTCAAAGTGAATGTCCATGCTCGGAAACCACGCAATTTGGACCACCTGGAACAATTTGCAATGGAAGAATGGGCCAAAATCCCTCAAGAGACATGTGTCATAGGAGAAATACTCCTAAGAGGTTGTTATCAGATGTGGCCCAGAAAGGGTACACTGTTGAGTATTAATGGCCAGGGGGCTAATAATTTTGGCTGTGTCATTTTTGCCTTTTCTTGTTTCAACTCAGTGCATCAATAAAATATTCTAATCAAAAGTAGTGGGCATTTTGTTTTTGATATTTTGGAAACAAACAAACTATAAACACTTGTTGTTAATGGTAATTTCCATGGCGAAATCAAAGGTTTTGTCTGATTTCACAAGGGGGGCTAATAATTTTGGCCTCAACTGTATATGCATTGATGCACTTGAGTACAGCGCCGTGAAGCTAGCAACAATTAGACTTCCTGTACAGAAGTTCCGGTTTCAAATTCCTGTGATTTTCCGTCAAAATAAGAGCTGCTGAGTAATGTTAAATAATGAGTTAGTTACCGCGTTTTCTGCACTTCCTCACATAATTACCATAAATTGCTTGACACTGTCGGTTCAATAACAGCTCATTTGCATACCTGCTTACTGTTTGAAAAAAATGTTGCCAAATATGAAGGGGCATACATTAAATCTATGTATATCTATAAAATTATACATTTATTATCTAAAATCATGTTCCCAGCAATTGTTGCTGTATTTACAGCGTGGTAAGGGCATGTAATGCCATTGACTGTCAATTCACGAGCAGCTCATTTGCATAGCCCATCACTCAAAAACTATAAATTGTTACCAAATGAAAGGGAGTGTACATTTGTTAGCTGGACCATATCTTTAATATTCTACAGTATTTTCTGTGAAATCATGTTCCCAGCAATTGAATAGCTTTCTCTGTTTTCTTCTAATAAGTGCTATTTTTTCAAAGATAATTTCAAAGTAGTTTCTGCGCAATACAGACATGACACTTTGTTTAGAGTTTATTTCAAACTGTCAACAGTCCTTGCATATTGGAAGTCTCCCACACCAAACCCGATGGAAATAAAGACACTATCGCTCCAATGGTCATTGGGAAAAAAGTAAATGCATACAGGAAGTACTGTCGTTAATCATTCTGGTAAAATTCCCAGTAGTTTAGGAATCAGTACCACCTGAATTGTGCTTCACATAACAGTAGTTTAACATCGCTCTCCAAAAGAAATGTCCAATTTACTTAAATCGCACTGCAAAGCTGCATGTACACATCTCCAGGAAGCTGTAACCTCACTTTCCCATGAATGTTAATATTAGTGCTATAAAAATATGGATTTTGTTTTGCTACCTTCTGCAACAGGCCAGTCTTTGTCTCAACACATACTCCTCGGATTAGATGAGAGTTTGAAATCATTGGCAGAATAGCACTAATGATTTATTAATAATGAATTGTCCTGAATCCTCCACAGGGTTTACAGTCAGTAATGTGGTTTAGGTTCTGTGGAAGGGTGTCTGATATGTCATATTTAGGGGGAATCCTCCAGAGGGTTAACAGTCAGTTATGTGGTTTAGGTGCTGTGAAAGGGTGTCTCTGATATGTCATACAGTCAGGTCCATAAATATTGGGACATCGACACAATTCTGAATCCCTTAAAAAGTGTGAGGCACAAATACAAACTGTTGTAATTCCTACACCGTTCACCTGATTTGGATGTAAATACCCTCAAATTAAAGCTGAAAGTCTGCAGTTAAAGCACATCTTGTTCGTTTCATTTCAAATCCATCGTGGTGGTGTATAGAGCCAAAAAGATGAGAATTGTGTTGATGTCCCAATATTTATGGACCTGACTTTATGTAGGGGGAATCCTCCACAGGGTTTGCAGTCAGTAATGTGGTTTAGGTACAGTGAAAGGGTGTCTCTGATAACGTCATATTTAGGGTGAATCCTCCACAGGGTTTGCAGTCAGTAATGTGGTTTAGGTGCTGTGAAAGGGTGTCTCTGATACGTCATATGTAGGGGGAATCCTCCACAGGGTTGGCAGTCAGTAATGTGGTTTAGGTGCTGTGAAAGGGTGTCTGATACGTCATATGTAGGGGGAATCCTCCAGAGGGTTAACAGTCAGTAATGTGGTTTAGGTGCTGTGAAAGGGTGTCTCTGATACGTCATATGTAGGGGGAATCCTCCACAGGGTTGGCAGTCAGTAATGTGGTTTAGGTACAGTGAAAGGGTGTCTCTGATAACGTCATATTTAGGGTGAATCCTCCACAGGGTTTGCAGTCAGTAATGTGGTTTAGGTGCTGTGAAAGGGTGTCTCTGATACGTCATATGTAGGGGGAATCCTCCACAGGGTTGGCAGTCAGTAATGTGGTTTAGGTGCTGTGAAAGGGTGTCTGATACGTCATATGTAGGGGGAATCCTCCAGAGGGTTAACAGTCAGTAATGTGGTTTAGGTGCTGTGAAAGGGTGTCTCTGATAAGGTCATATTTCGGGGAGATTGGCTGCTCCTCGGTGCGTGAGCGGGGAAGCGTTACCGTGGAGATCGCCGCATAGCTGCGCCCGTTACACGCGCCTGTCCCAGCGTCCCGCGGAGGAGAGCGCTAATTAAGAGGGCAGGTGGGCACACCTACGGAACGGCTACCCGCCGGGCCGGTCTGACGGTGGGCCTTTTCCGGATTTTTCCGTTCAGAAGCGCCTCCTCTCCGGTAACGGTGAGTGCGTGAGCACAGACACTGTCAATAAGGTGGAAAATTCAAATGGAAAATCTTCACTAAATGGCGGCGTTCCAGAGATGCTCGGACAGCTGGTCTCTTGAAAATGGCTGCTGAGCCGATGGGTGATAATGACCCCGGGCTATGCCAAGCCTGACATGGCCCTGAGATGAATCTCACTCACTCTTTGGCTGTTTGGGGAACCAGTGCAAACCAAGGTTTGTATTTTAAATGTACATTTTAAAACACCGTTAACTAGCAGCTCGGAGAGCCAATATTGTATGATCAGAATTATGGGATAACAACAGCTTCCAGATTTAAGATGGTCCCTCATGTGACAGATTAGCAGAACACACAAATACGCCGCCCCCCCCCCCCCCCCCCCTGCCAACTTCAATGGATTCCAACGCTTAAGCCAATAAAAATATATATATTACATGACATCATTGGCATTTGGCAGACGTTCTTATCCAGAGCGACGTACAGTTGATGAGACTAAGCAGGAGACAATCCTCCCCTGGAGCAAAGCAGGGTGAAGGGCCTTTGCTCAAGGGCCCAACGGCTGTGCGGATCTTATTGTGGCTACATTGGGGATCGAACCACCGACCGTGCGGGTCTCAGTCTGTAGTGAGTATACATGGTTTAGACTAGCAGTCTGTAGTGAACGTACAAGGTTTAGACTAGCAGTCTGGAGTGAGCGTACACGGTTTAGACTAGCAGTCTGTAGTGAGCACACAAGGTTTACACTAGCAGTCTGTAGTGAGTATTCATGGTATAGACTAGCAGTCTGTAGTGAACATACATGGCTTAGACTAGCAGTCTGTAGTGAGCATACATGGTTTACACTAGCAGTCTATAGTGAGCATACATGGCTTAGACTAGCAGTCTTTAGTGAGCCTACACCGTTTAGGCTAGCAGTCTGTAGTGAGCATACATGGTTTAGACAAGCAGTCTGTAGTGAGCATACAGGGTTTAGACTAGCAGTCTGTAGTGAGCATACATGGTTTAGACTAGCAGTCTGTAGTGAGCATACATGGTTTAGACAAGCAGTCTGTAGTGAGCATACATGGTTTAGACTAGCAGTCTGTAGTGAGCATACATGGTTTAGACTAGCAGTCTGTAGTGAGCATACATGGTTTAGACTAGCAGTCTGTAGTGAGCATACATGGTTTAGACTAGCAGTCTGTAGTGAGCATACATGGTTTAGACTAGCAGTCTGTAGTGAGCATACATGGTTTAGACTAGCAGTCTGTAGTGAGCATACATGGTTTAGACGAGCAGTCTGTAGTCAGCATACATGGTTTAGACTAGCAGTCTGTAGTGAGCATACATGGTTTAGACGAGCAGTCTGTAGTCAGCATACATGGTTTAGACTAGCAGTCTGTAGTGAGCATATGTCGGAGAGTCAGGAGCTGCAAAAGCTTCCCCTGCTACCCCGCTACCACAGGTACCGGAATCCACCCACCACAAACAACCAGAACACAGGGATAAGGTAAGCAGAGTCTTTAATACAATTTTTTAAACCGCTCATGACAGGGCAGCCGCCCCGCTCTGACCCCCCCTCCCGTCTCCATCACCCCCCTGTTCGTATGGTGGCCCCACCCACCAAATAACCCCAGGCCACATGGGGATCAACACACCGGGGAGAGGGGGGTTCACACACTCATACACATGCACACACAGAGGCACACACTCACTCACACACCCAAAATATACAACTAAGTTAACTGTAACCCTTATGTTGGAGGCAAACTAACAACCAACAGGATTTGCTTCCAAGAGGGCGAAAACCCCCCCAAAAAAACCTTGTCAGCTTGATAGGGTCTGATTATCTCACCGGCGTACAGCCGAGTGCTAACAAAGGAAAAAAGGGGGGGAAATTCCCTCTCTGTCCCCTAATGGCAACAAAGGTTTTCACCTTAAAAGCAAATCTACTCACTGCATTTAAAATAGCAGCAGCAAACAAATATTAGCCTCTGATTCAAAGCACTAAAAACAACACTTAATCTCCTTCATCCCTTTGCAAACACACAACACCACAAACAGGGAGTGCGTAGACACATAGATGCGTATCAAACCAAAAGCGTCAACAGCGTCTCAACCAGCTCCGTCATGCACACACACACTCACGTACACAGAGGCGAATACACACACTCACACACATGCACGCACAGATGTACACACACACATGCACACACACTCACCTATGCATAGAGCCACACACAGACACTCACATACACACAGAGGCACACACACACACACACACACACAGAGGCACACAAACACACACACACAGAGGTACACAAACACACACACACACACAGAGGCACACAAACACACACACATGCACTTACACACTCACACACATGCACACACAGAGGCGCACACACACACAGAGGCACACAAACACACACACAGAGGCACACAAACACACACACACACATGCACATACACACTCACACACATGCACACACAGAGGCGCACACACACACACACACACACACACAGAGGCACACAAACACACACACACACACAGAGGCACACAAACACACACACACACACACAGAGGCACACAAACACACACAAACACACACACACACACACACAGAGGCACACAAACACACACACACACACACACGCACACAAACAGAAATCTAAGGGTGGGATGCGACTCGACTCGGCTCGCGTCACAGGTGCCGGACTGACCCCACGTACCAAAATGAAAAGTGGAGCGGCACCACTTCCGGCTGCTCAGGAGGCTACCCCGCCTCCTCCTGACACTGTTCCTCTTGGGGAAACACTGGCTCATGTACAGGACCCACACCGGGTTCCACCTCAGTGGTCCTGCTTCCTGGTCCCGTTTGGCTTCCTCCTCGTCTGGGAGCTCCTTCCAGGCGTCGCCCACTGGACAGGCACGCAGGTGGGTTCGGTGTGGGATCCTTCGGGCCGGAACGCATACAGCGGCCGCTCCGGCTGCAGCCGGCGGGCAACAACAAACTGACGGGGAGACCACCTCGGGGCCAGCTTACCTCGCTCCCGGCGCCTGAAGTTCCACACAAGCACCCGGTCCCCCAGCAATAACGGCAAGATCTTAAGCTGCTGTGAATGCCGTTGTTATAAGCCTTGAGTAGAGTGGGCAGCCGCTCCAGCCACCAGCCCTGTTCGCCCTCCTGGAGAGACCCCAGGAGAGACAGCAGGGTTTGGTTAAACTGCTCACAGGCCCCTTCGCCCTGCTGGTGGTAGGGGATAGTGTGGATCTTAGTGCACCCATAGAGCTCACAGAATGAAGCCCCAGTGCTGCACGAAGCAGGTCCATGGCTACCAGCTCCAGAGGATAGGAGGTGGAGAGGGGGACCAGGGGGAGCAGTACCTCCAGCTCGGCCTCCACTGCCGTCTTTCCCCAACCCCAGCCAGTAGGACCGCTGACTCAGGACAACCTCCACCTTGTTGGCTCCCAGGTGGCCCAAGGCCTGATGGTACCACTGCCGGACAAAGGCAAGCAAAAGCAACTGCCACAGTGGTTCTTCCAACAGGTACAGGATCCCGCAACCCAATCCCGCCACTCCATGTGGGACTGGTCGGTTCTGCAGCGGGTACAGCAAGTGTAGGAGCGGAGGTTGGCTCCACCGGAGGAGGGTAGGTGGTGGAGGGAGTGGGAGCAGTTGCGGCTAGAGGGGGGGATCCTGTACCGCCGGTAGATGGGCCACTGTGGGTGGCACGCAGTGTCTGCCAGTGAGACCATCAGGCCTTGGGCCACCTGTGAGCCAACAAGGTGGAGGTAGTCCTGCGTCCGTTGGTTCAACTGGCTGGAGGTGGAGGCCATGGTCCAGCTTGGAGCAGCCCCGAGCGACTCCTTCTTGTTCTCCTTGGTGGCATCATTCTGTAAGCTCTATGGGTGCACTAAGATCCGCACTATCCCCTACCACCAGCAGGGTAATGGGGCCTGCGAGCGGTTCAACCAAACTCCCCAGGAGGGCGAACAGGCTTAGGGTCAGGGTTATTGGTGGCCGGAGCACCTGCACGCTCCGCTCAAGGCTTATAACAACGACATTCATAGTAGCAGCGGCTTTGCTGGGGGACCGGGTGCTGGTGCGGAACTTCAGGCGCCGGGAGCGAGGTAAGCTGGCCCTCGAGGTGGTCTCCCCGTCCGATCAGCTGCAGCCGCTGTATGTGTTCCGGTCCGAAGGAGGTCGGGAGGAGTGAACCCTACACTGGACCGGCCTGCGTGCCTACCCATGGGTGACGCCTGGAGGGAGCCCCCAGACGAGGAGGAAGTCGAACAGGAACCGGAACGCGGTGTGGGTCCCGGCCCGGGGTCCTGTACGTGAGCCAGCTCTTCCCCTGGAGGAACAGCATCAGGAGGAAGCAATGGAGCCCTCTGAACAAAGTGGTGCCCCAACTCTCGTTGCCTGAACTGCTCTACGCTGCATTCTTCCAGTCTTCTGCTGGCCATCTGGGGAGAGACAGGGAGCAGTTTGTGAGACCATACCCATGTGTATGAATGTACACAAGGAATAATACAGTATTAGCTCTGATTTAGCACATTGTATTGCACCTCTGCATTAGCGCTGGATAAGAGGGTGCCGTTTGCATTCTGTATTTGCGTTCTACAAAATTATCCGCTTTACCTCCCTATATTCTGTTACTATCAGCACTTGCTATTAGTACAGAGTATGAATGTTGGTAGAGCTTCCTCACCTGCACCTGGCTGCAGTGATAGTTGTTCACCTGTCCATCAGTAATCCATTGGTTGGGGCAGTAATTCCCAAATGCCTTCACCCATTGGGGTCTTTCTTCCCCCCTGTGCTCTTTGTTTTGCTGAGCTGTAGTCCTGCAACAAAATCAGGGAGAGCAAAACACACATTCATCACTCATTCCAAAAACTACTCAATCCCCAAATACGTCCTGAAGCTGAAGACAATTAAACATATTTTGCCCACCAAAGGATTTCAGTATTTTAAAATGAGTCATTTAATTGGCTTAGGTGGTAAGAGCAGTCGTCTGGCAGTCGAAGGGTTGCCGGTTTGATCCCACTCTGGGAGTGTCAAAGTGTCCCTGGGCAAGACACCTAACAAGGGACACTTTGACACTCCCAGGGTGCCTTACATGGCAGCCAATCGCCGTTGGTGTGTGTGCAGGTGTGAGTATGAATGGGTGAATGAGAAGCATCAATTGTACAGCGCTTTAGATAAAAGCGGGATATACAAACATCCCCTTGTCTCACACTTGACTGATGTCCGTTATATATAAATGACATAGCAAGACATAACGATAGTTAGTTACTGGCATTTTTAAAAGAACAGTCAAATCAATGTCCTGTCTGGCACTGTCAGGGCGGTTATTTCCATGTACAGGGCATCCTGTTTGCCACTTACCACTGCTGATGGCCGCCCTGCTTCTGGGACAGCTTCAGCTTCAGCTCCCGACCCTTTCCTTCAACTGGAGAGAAACATTGCAAGAACATTGTACTTGTGCATTGATGTATCGTAAATAGCTATTACTGTATATTGTGAGGTGTGCTAGTAGCAGAACTTTTCCCACGGAGGGCCTCCTGCTTCGTGGAGAAACCAGAGCTTGATGTGATGTGTCTCTTGACGGCAACCTTTTGAAAAACAGCCTCAGCGAACCTGGAAATAAAACACAAGCACAGCATTAAACCTTAACCACTGTAGGTAGACCCGATTGGCTTCTATACTCAGATCTTCCGCAGGCTGCCTGCTGCCATTGGCTGATCTTTCAGGGCCATCTGCAGCTCTTGGGCCATGGCCTGGAGACAACAAGAGGAATGAAGATCCTGCGTTTTGAAGAGGGTTAGTGTGCTCTGAAAGGAGAGACAGCCAATGGTTCACTGGTGGTAACAGTTAAGCATTAATGAATGGGTAAAATGCACGCATTAATAATCTATTAAAGCTATGTAAGAAATGGCCAATGGTAAACTGTCCTAAGTAACAGTGGGCAGATGTGATGGATTGCACTGTGTTGATAGTTATTGTTCACCTGGGCTTTGAAGAAGTAATCTCTGGTTTCTGGCTCCATGATTGTCTGCTGCTCGGTACCCCCACCATCTCCCCCAGGGTACTTACCAGTGTGGGGTGTAGTGGGTTTAAGTGTCCCCACTGCACCGCAACCCACTACACCACACACTGCTAGGTACCCCCACCATCCCCCCCAGGGTACATACCAGTGCGGGGTGTAGTGAGTTTAACCACTGCACTGCAACCCACTGCACCACACACTGCTAGGTACCCCCACCATCCCCCCCAGGGTACTTACCAGTGTGGGGTGTAGTGGGTTTAAGTGTCTGCACTGCACCGCAACCCACTACACCCCACACTGCTAGGTACCCCCACCATCCCCCCCAGGGAACTTACCAGTGTGGGGTGTAGTGAGTTTAACCACTGCACTGCAACCCACTACAGGTCCCAGGTCTGCAATTGTTTGTTATTGCTGTCTCTCGACATTTATCAGTAGACTAGCGGCTATTTAGTGTATGTAAATGCAAAGAATAAGCAGACCAGCTTCCCCTGCCCCCCCCCCCCCCCCCCGTTCAACAGTCTACCCCCTCCTGCCCCCCCTCCCCCCTTTCGACAGTCTACCTCCACCTGCCCCCACTCCCCCCGTTCGACAGTCTACCTCCACCTCAAACTTCAGTCATGGCAGCCAGATCCGCTGTCAGATTGTTCATTGCGGCCTCATACAGCTGTGTCATTTCATTCAGATTCCATTCCCTGGTTTGACACAGCTCTGACATGGCAACCAGCTTCTCCTCCCCGGTCTCAAACTTCAAAGTCATGGCAGTCAGCTCCTGCTCCTTGTCCTGAAAGAGCTGCATCACGGCCTCCAGACTGATCATATTCTGCTGAGCAAGCCATACCAGGGACTCCAGTTTTTCCTTTTTAGCCTCAGACTGGGAGGTCAAATCTGTCAGTTTCTTCGGAATGGTCTGGAACAGGTCTGACATGGCCGGCAGCTTCTCTTCGCTTGTGCCAGGCTTTAAAGTCACAGAACCCAGAGCCTCCTCCTTGTCCCTGCATAACTGCATCACAGTCTCAAGGCTTTCTCCTCTCTCCTGTCCAAGCTGCTTCTCGGATGCCAGGTTGTCCCTTGTAGCCTCGTACAGCTTGGTCATGCCATTCAGTTTGTCTTCCTTGGCTTGACACAGCTCTATCATGGCCACCAGCTTCTCCTCCCCGGTCTCAAACTTCAAAGTCATGGCAGCCAGCTCCTGCTCCTTGTCCCTGCATAACTGCGTCACAGTCTCAAGGCTTTCTGCTCTTTCCTCTCCAAGCTTCTTCTCACATGCCTGGTTCTCCCTTGCAGACTCATACAGGTAGGTCATGATAGTCAGTTCTTCTTCCCTGGCCTGACACAGCTCTGACATGGCCGCTAGCTTCTCCTCCCCGGTCTCAAACTTCAAAGTCATGGCAGCCAGATCCTCCTCCTTGTTCCTGCATATTTGTGACAGAGTCTCATGGCTTTCTCCTCTCTCCTGTCCAAGCTGTTTATCGGATACCAGGTTGTCTATTGTAGCCTCGTGCAGGTAGGTCAAGTCTGTCAGTGCCTTCTCCGTGATCTGCCATAGCTCTGACATGGCCGCCAGCTTCCCCTCCCCGGTCTCAAACTTCAAAGTCATGGCAGCCAGCTCCTGCTCCTTGTCCCTGCATAACTGCGTCACAGTCGCAAGGCTTTCTGCTCTTTCCTCTCCAAGCTTCTTCTCACATGCCTGGTTCTCCCTTGCAGACTCATACAGGTAGGTCATGATAGTCAGTTTTTCTTCCCTGGCTTGACACAGCTCTGACATGGCCGCTAGCTTCTCCTCCCCGGTCTCAAACTTCAAAGTCATGGCAGCCAGATCCTCCTCGTTGTTCCTGCATATTTGTGACAGAGTCTCATGGCTTTCTCCTCTCTCCTGTCCAAGCTGTTTATCGGATACCAGGTTGTCTATTGTAGCCTCGTGCAGGTAGGTCAAGTCTGTCAGTGCCTTCTCCGTGATCTGCCATAGCTCTGACATGGCCGCCAGCTTCCCCTCCCCGGTCTCAAACTTCAAAGTCATGGCAGCCAGCTCCTGCTCCTTGTCCCTGCATAACTGCGTCAAAGTCTCCAGGTGTTTCCCCCTCTCCTCTCCAAGCTGCCTCTCTGCTGCCAGTTTGTCCGTTGTAGCCACAAACCGGTAGGTCAAGTCTGTCATTGCCTTCTCCGTGGTCTGACACAGCTCTGACATGGCCGCTAGCTTCTCCTCCCCGGTCTCAAACTTCAAAGTCATGTCAGCAAGCTCCTCCTCCTTGTTCCTGCATAACTGCGTCACAGTCTCAAGGCTTTCTGCTCTCTCCTCTCCAAGCTGCTTCTCGGATGCCAGGTTGTCCCTTGTAGACTCGTACAGCTTGGTCATGCCATTCAGTTTGTCTTCCTTGGCCTGACACAGCTCTATCATGGCCGCTAGCTTCCCCTCCCCGGTCTCAAACTTCAAAGTCATGGCAGCCAGCTCCTGCTCCTTGTCCCTGAATATCTGCACCATAGTTTCCAGGTCTTCTTCTTTCTCCTCTACAAGCTGCCTCTCTGCTGCCAGGTTGGCACTCGTAGCCTCATACAGCTTGGTCAAGTCTGTCAATGTCTTCTCCGTGGTCTGACACAGCTCTGACATGGTTGCCAGCTTCTTTTCGCTTTTCTCATGTTTTGAAGTTATGGCAGCCAGCTCCTGCTCCTTGTCCCTGCATAACTGCGTCAAAGTCTCCAGGTGTTTCCCCCTCTCCTCTCCAAGCTGCCTCTCTGCTGTCAGTTTGTCCGTTGTAGCCTCAAACCGGTAGGTCAAGTCTGTCATTGCCTTCCCCGTGGTCTGACACAGCTCTGACATGGCCGCTAGCTTCTCCTCCCCGGTCTCAAACTTCAAAGTCATGTCAGCAAGCTCCTCCTCCTTGTTCCTGCATAACTGCGTCACAGTCTCCAGGTCTTCTTCTTTCTCCTCTACAAGCTGCCTCTCTGCTGCCAGGTTGGCACTCGTAGCCTCATACAGCTTGGTCAAGTCTGTCAATGTCTTCTCCGTGGTCTGACACAGCTCTGACATAGTTGCCAGCTTCTTTTCGCTTTTCTCATGTTTTGAAGTTATAGCAGCCAGCTCCTGCTCCTTGTCCCTGCATAACTGCGTCAAAGTCTCCAGGTGTTTCCCCCTCTCCTCTCCAAGCTGCCTCTCTGCTGCCAGTTTGTCCGTTGTAGCCTCAAACAGGTAGGTCAAGTCTGTCAGTGCCTTCTCCGTGGTCTGACACAGCTGTGACATGGTTGCCAGCTTCTCTTTGCTCGTCTTATTCTTTCCAGTCATGGCAGCAAGCTCCTGCTCCTTGTCCCTGCCTATCTGCACCATAGTCTCAAAGTGTTTCCCTCTCTCCTCTCCAAGCTGCCTCTCTGCTTCCAGGTTGTCCCTTGTAGCCTCGTACAGCTTGGTCAAGTCTGTCAGTTTGTCTTCCTTGGCTTGACACAGCTCTGACATGGCAGCCAGATCCTCCTCCTTCTTCCCGCATGTTTGTGTCATAGTCTCTAGGCTTTGTCCTCTCTCCTGTCCACGCTGTATCTCGACTGTCAGATTGTTCATTGCGGCCTCATACTGCTCGCTTACAGCAGCCAGTTCATCCTCCTTAGCCTGACAGATGTGCTCCATGGCTGTCAGCTTCTCCTCACCCATCTCGACCTTTACGGCTATAGCAGCCAGCACCTTGTCCTTCCTCTTCTTTGGCATGAATCTCATCAGTTTCCTTAAGGCCATCTCTGACAGCTCTGCTTCCTTAAGTCCTTCTTCCTCAGCCTTTGCTGCTTCTTTCGGGCAACTATTTCTCATGGCTGAAAGTTCCTTCTACAAGGCCTAGACGATGTTGCAGTGTTGCTTTCAGTTACCTCCTCTACAAGACAGCTGGACGATTCCTGTTCAAAAGAGGACATTCATCACTTTGTCAAAATAGCTAAGAATATGTCTACCCATCGATTCCACAAAAGTCACAATTCTGTGTGTAAATGGTTGGCATTTACATAGCGCTTTTATCCAAAGCACTGTACAATTGATGCTCCGCCTTCACCCTTTAATACACACACTCACGGCAACTGGCTGCCATGCAAGGCACCGACCAGCTCGTCAGGAGCATTTGGGGATTAGGTGTCTTGCTCAGGGACACTTCGACACAGCCCAGGCGGGGATCAAACCGGCAACCCTCCGACAGCCAGACAACTGCTCTTACTGCCTGAGCCATGTCGCCGTGAGTGAGTAGTTGTGAGATGCCAAGTGCCACAGTGTTAGCATCATTGTTAACCAGCTGGCCAAACTGCCCATTACAGCCGATCTGACCTGAAGCAGAGTTCTTGCAGGCAATCCTTGTTCCTGCTGAAGTTTCTGAATCTTCTTATTGTTCCTTGTCTCGCTCACTTTGAAAGCAATGTTAAAATGGAAATGAAACATTAATTTTCATCACATTCTAAAAGGCAGTAGAGTAGGCTAGCTAAGTCATGTAAAGTGGTAGTTAATGTCTAAAATAAAATTAAATTAAAAAAAGATCAAATCACAGACAGGACAATTAAAGGTGCAATAGGTAAGACTTTTGTGTTAAAACATAGTTACAAGACCATTTTAAATCTCTTCCTATCATTGAAAAAGGCTCACTCACATGTTGACTCACCCTCTGCCTGTGTTTAAATTCAGGTTTCAAAGTGTACATTTGTCAGGCTGTCAAATGCATCAAAACATTGTACAGCTGTACAGCAATTAAAGCTCATTGGTTGAAAAATGGTTCCAACAGCCACAGAAAATTCTGACTGTTCGTGTCGCTGCCCAAATTGTACTCCAGACAAGCAATCACTGAAACTCAGTGCTATTGCTATTGCTACTATTATCCAAGCCAAGAATAGTTCTAGTAAGAAAATGTTCGCTGAACAGGTGACTTTATGAAATGTTGATTTTAATGTGCTGCGCCAGCACACTATGTTTTGACTTTTTGAAGTTAGTTTTCACTTTAGCCAACCAACTATATATGAGCAAGCAACTTATTTGGCTGCGTAACTATCTGGTTATATAACTAAGATATGATAGTGAAGGGAAGCTATCACTGAAACTGTATACTACTATTGCTATTATCCAAGCGAATAATACACATCGAGTTGATACCAGTTTGTTATTGGTAGCAACAAGCAAATTAGCTATTAGTTAGCTTGCCGAATTTACAAATATCCACCTGAGACACAACGCCTGTGCAACAACGCTTTCTACTATGTTCGTATTGCCTCAGGTGGATATTTGTAAATGAATTGAGCTAACTATGGCTAAAACTGCTGTAGTTCTATAACTAGATATGTAGTCTTCGCTTGGATAATAAGCAATAGTACACAGTGTCATGGATTGCTTGTCCGGAGTGCAAATTGGGCAGCTACACGCGAACGATCTGAATAAGCCCCCACGCCATTGGCTATGGCAATTAGAACCATTTTTCAACCAATGAGCTTCAATTATTGCACAGCTGCGCAGTAATGGCCGTCAACTGTACATTTTGAAACTACAATTTAAGGACTATAAACACAGGCAGAAGCTGAGTCAACTTGTCAGTGAGCCTTTTTCAATGATAGGAAGGGATTTACAATGGTCTTGTAACAATGTTTTAACACAAAAATCTTACCTTTAAGTGCACACAGGGCAAAGAGAAAAGTATATATAATTTTTGGCTGCGTTGTAGCCTACAAGACGCTAAAGGAAAATAAGTAGGCTAATTGTACATACATGATATGTATTCCATAAACGTTCCATGAGAAAATTAACATTTAACGTACATTTTGCATGGTGTATAGCCTAATATATCACGTTAAGTAAAAAATAACTCACCACAAGCGATATAATGATAGCGATCCCCGCGACTGAATTGAGCTGAGAAAAAATGAAACAGACATGGTAGCCCTTGTAGCCGACACATTTCCCCAAAAATTCATCAAACACCGCATTTAGCTGCTCTTGCAATGGGGTTTCGTATGGCATTCTAGCTAAACGAAAACAAAACTTAACAGAGCTTACTCGCTCTACATGGAAAATATATTTCGTAAGACTTACAATTTCAGAAGAGACCGAAACAAATTTTCCGTTATCAAGAATGCGAATACGAATGTTAATAAGTTATAAAATCGACTGGGTTGTAATGACGAACAGGTTCCGTGAAGTAGGTAGGTTTATGATCTTGCCGACGTGAAAACCCCGTTTTTATTAAAAAAATGTATTTCCACTGTGACGTAGTCCTACTCACTGAAAATACAGTGACGTAATCATTTTAACGGAAAACTCAAAGTTGTTTTTTTTAAATTCTCCTAAGGGGAATGCGAATTATTCGTTATTGATATAACTTAATATATATATACCCAGGTAGCCAGCATATTTGGGCCTAGTCCGGTACATTTGACGCACTGGCGGCTTGTGCAAAATATTATGGGCCAGCTATGTGGAATAACAGTATCTTTTCCCACAATCAGTGTCGTCCCACAATTGCATGTATGAAAGCTGCTATATAAATGAAGTGTATTATTATTATTATGATTATTATTATTATTCTTGTTATTATTATTATTATTATTATTATTATTATTATTATTATTATTATTCTTGTTATTATTATTATTATTATTCTTGTTATTATTATTATTATTATAGAACAGGCCATGTTCGCTCGTTTGCTGTTATTTCGATGTTTTAGATGAAGTAGCTATTTTCTAATCAAACGTAATCCGAATCGAAAATAAAAAATGTGAATGCACGTTGACTTACTGTTGCTCTGATAGACGCTTTCAGTTACTGTAGAGGGCCCCACCACGCAAGCTACAGTTGAGGCCAAAATTATTAGCCCCCCAGGAATTATGAACATTTTCCTAAAATTCTGCCCAATGCTTGCATTATTGCTAAAACATTCACCAGTGCTATTTAGTAGCTTTTGGTACATTTTGGGATGTAAAATACATTTTTTGACTTTCTTCATATCAAATATAGTGAAAAATGGGGTGGTCAAAAATATTAGCCCCCATGTGTATTTTTGCTTTCAAAACACATACAATCAACCAATTAGCTTTCAAACCACACCTGTGCAGTCAATTAGCTTCCCAACAACACCTGAGCATTCAATCAGCATTGAGCTTCACTTAAGGGACTCCAAAGAACAGGGCACTTGAACACATTGAGAGGGACTACTCTTACTCACCATGCCAAAGACAAAGGAAATCAGTCTTGAGCTCAGAAAGAAGATAGTGGAGGCTCATAATAAGGGGGAAGGCTATACTGCCATTTCCAAGTGTTTTCAGTGTCTAGAACAGCTGTACGTTGCATCATTGCTAAGTACAAGGTGACAAATTCTGGGCGTGGTCGAAAGCGCAAGATTTCAAGAACTCGGAGATGTCAACAAGAAGCCCCGGACATCTGCCAAGATGATTGTTGCTGACCTGGCCTCTTCTGGAGTTAATGTTTCTAGGAACACAGTTGTGAGGGCTCTCCATCGTGGTGGGATTCAGGGCCATTGTCCCAGAAGAACCCCTTTACTCAAAGAGCAGCACATCAGAGCCAGACTGAGGTTTGCCCGTGAACATTTGAAAGGTAAAGATGAGTTTTGGAAGTCTGTCCTTTGGTGTGATGAGACTAAACTGGAACTGTTTGGCCACATGGATGTTGCTTATGTTTGGCGAAGAAAGGGCGAGGCCTTCAACCCTAAGAACACAGTTCCCACAGTTAAACATGGTGGTGGGAGCATCATGCTGTGGGGCTGTTTTGCAGCCTCAGGCACAGGGAGCCTTGTTCGGGTGCATGGCATCATGAAAAAAGAAAATTATATTGACATTTTGAGGGATAATATGAAGAAATCTGCTCTTAATCTAGGCTTAGGTCGTCGCTGGGTCTTCCAACAAGACAATGATCCAAAGCATACCTCAAAATTGGTCCAACAGTTATTAAAGGACACCAAAACCAAGGTCCTGGAGTGGCCCGCACAGAGCCCAGATCTCAATCCTATTGCTCAAAGTGAATGTCCATGCTCGGAAACCACGCAATTTGGACCACTTGGAACAATTTGCAATGGAAGAATGGGCCAAAATCCCTCAAGAGACATGTGCCAACCTTGTGAAGAACTACTCCTAAGAGGTTGTTGTCAGTTGTGGCCCAGAAAGGGTACACTATTGAGTATTAATGGCCAGGGGGCTAATAATTTTGGCTGTGTCATTTTTGCCTTTTCTTGTTTCAACTCAGTGCATCAATAAAATATTCTAATCAAAAGTAGTGGGCATTTTGTTTTTGATATTTTGGAAACAAACAAACTATAAACACTTGTTGTTAATGGTCATTTCCATGGCGAAATCAAAGGTTTTGTCTGATTTCACAAGGGGGCTAATAATTTTGGCCTCAACTGTATATGCATTGATGCACTTGAGTACAGCGCCGTGAAGCTAGCAACAATTAGACTTCCTGTACAGAAGTTCCGGTCTCAAATTCCTGTGATTTTCCGTCAAAATAAGAGCTGCTGAGTAATGTTAAATAATGAGTTAGTTACCGCGTTTTCTGCACTTCCTCACATAATTACCATTGCTTAAATTCATTGCTGATCCAACTCATAAAAGTCAGCGAGCAACTAGCTTGCTACTTGACTAGTTACTATAATGTAGGCCAAGCATAAATTGCTTGACACTGTCGGTTCAATAACAGCTCATTTGCATACCTGCTTACTGTTTGAAAAAAATGTTGCCAAATATGAAGGGGCATACATTAAATCTATGTATATCTATAAAATTATACATTTATTATCGAAAATCATGTTCCCAGCAATTGTTGCTGTATTTACAGCGTGGTAAGGGCATGTAATGCCATTGACTGTCAATTCACGAGCAGCTCATTTGCATAGCCCATCACTCAAAAACTATAAATTGTTACCAAATGAAAGGGAGTATACATTTGTTAGCTGGACCATATCTTTAATATTCTACAGTATTTTCTGTGAAATCATGTTCCCAGCAATTGAATAGCTTTCTCTGTTTTCTTCTAATAAGTGCTATTTTTTCAAAGATAATTTCAAAGTAGTTTCTGTGCAATACAGACATGACACTTTGTTTAGAGTTTATTTCAAACTGTCAACAGTCCTTGCATATTGGAAGTCTCCCACACCAAACCCGATGGAAATAAAGACACTATCGCTCCAATGGTCATTGGGAAAAATGTAAATGCATACAGGAAGTACTGTCGTTAATCATTCTGGTAAAATTCCCAGTAGTTTAGGAATCAGTACCACCTGAATTGTGCTTCACATAACAGTAGTTTAACATCGCTCTCCAAAAGAAATGTCCAATTTACTTAAATCGCACTGCAAAGCTGCATGTACACATCTCCAGGAAGCTGTAACCTCACTTCCCCATGAATGTTAATATTAGTGCTATAAAAATATGGATTGTGTTTTGCTACCTTCTGCAACAGGCCAGTCTTTGTCTCAACACATACTCCTCGGATTAGATGAGAGTTTGAAATCATTGGCAGAATAGCACTAATGATTTATTAATAATGAATTGTCCTGAATCCTCCACAGGGTTTACAGTCAGTAATGTGGTTTAGGTTCTGTGGAAGGGTGTCTGATATGTCATATTTAGGGGGAATCCTCCAGAGGGTTAACAGTCAGTAATGTGGTTTAGGTGCTGTGAAAGGGTGTCTCTGATATGTCATACAGTCAGGTCCATAAATATTGGGACATCAACACAATTCTCCTCTTTTTGGCTCTATACACCACCACAATGGATTTGAAATGAAACGAACAAGATATGCTTTAACTGCAGACCTTCAGCTTTAATCTGAGGGTATTTACATCCAAATCAGGTGAACGGTGTAGGAATTACAACAGTTTCTATATGTGCCTCCCACTTTTTAAGGGACCAAAAGTAATGGGACAATTGGCTGCTCAGCTGTTCCATGGCCACGTGTGTGTTATTCCCTCATTATCTCATTTACAAGGAGCAGATAAAAGGTCTAGAATGAATTTCAAGTGTGCTATTTGCATTTGGAATCTGTTGCTGTTAACTCTCAATATGAGATCCAAAGAGCTATCACTATCAGTGAAGCAAGCCAACATTAGGCTGAAAAATCAAAACAAACCCATCAGAGAGATAGCAAAAACATTAGGTGTGGCCAAATCAACTGTTTGGAACATTCTTGAAAAGAAAGAACGCACCGGTGAGCTCAGCAACACCAAAAGACCCGGAAGGCCACGGAAAACAACTGTGGTGGATGACAGAAGAATTCTTTCCCTGGTGAAGAAAAAACCCTTCACAACAGTTGGCCAGATCAAGAACACTCTCCAGGAGGTAGGTGTATGTGTGTCCAAGTCAACAATCAAGAGAAGACTTCACCAGAGTGAATACAGAGGGTTCACCACAAGATATAAACCATTGGTGAGCCTCAAAAACAGGAAGACCAGATTAGAGTTTGCCAAACAACATCTAAAAAAGCCTTTACAGTTCTGGAACAACATCCTATGGACAGATGAGACAAAGATCAACTTGTACCAGAATGATGGGAAGAGAAGAGTATGGAGAAGGAAAGGAACCGCTCATGATCCAAAACATGCCACCTCATCAGTGAAGCATGGTGGTGGTAGTGTCATGGCGTGGGCATGTATGGCTGCCAATGGAACTGGTTCCCTTGTATTTATTGATGATGTGACTGCTGACAAAAGCAGCAGGATGAATTCTGAAGTGTTTCGGGCAATATTATCTGCTCATATTCAGCCAAATGCTTAAGAACTCATTGGACGGCGCTTCACAGTGCAGATGGACAATAACCCGAAGCATACTGCGAAAGCAACCAAAGAGTTTTTTAAGGCAAAGAAGTGGAATGTTATGCAATGGCCAAGTCAATCACCTGACCTGAATCCGATTGAACATGCATTTCACTTGCTGAAGACAAAACTCTGCTCTCTGCTCATGGCATCTCCTATCATTGTTATGCCGATGACACCCAACTCTTTCTCTCCTTCCCCCCATCAGACACACAGGTCTCTACCCGTATCTCCGCCTGCCTGAGAGACATCCAGAGCTGGATGGGCAACCACCATCTAAAGCTCAACCCAGGTAAGATGGAGGTAATCTTCCTCCCTGCTTCAACCTCCCCCTTCTCTGATTTCTCCATCTCACTAGGGGATACCACAGTGAGCTCATCCCCTCGTGCAAGAAACCTTGGAGTGGTGATGGACAACAGGCTATCCTTCTCCGAGAACATCGCTACGGTGACCCGGGCGTGCAGGTTCTTCCTGTACAACATCCGGAGAATCCGACCCTTCCTCACCACCTACTCCACTCAGCTCCTTGTTCAAGCAATGGTCCTGTCCCGCCTGGACTATTGCAACCCTCTGCTGGCTGGCCTTCCAGCATCTGCCATCAGACCCCTACAACTGATCCACAATGCTGCAGCCCGTCTGGTATTCAATGTTCCCAGACATTCACATGTCACCCCCCTGCTCCGCAACCTCCACTGGCTGCCTGTTATGGCTCGCATCAAATTTAAAACTTTGGTGCTCGCCTACCAGGCAGTTAAACGATCAGCCCCTGTATATATTCAATCCCTTATCAAGACCTATACACCAACAAGACCCCTCCGTCACTGAGTCACTGACCTCCTTCAAGCACAGACTGAAGACCCATCTCTTCAGGCTACACCTTTCCCTCCCCAACTCACCACCACGATTAGCCTTAGACTGTAATGGCATTTATGATTAGATTGGATAGATATTGTTACTTGTATAGGGATTGTTGTTTTTTATTGGCTGTTGTATTGTTGTATTCTAGCTGCCAACTGTGGTATGTTAGTTTGAAAGTTGATTGTACTCTTTAAGGGTTCTGATTTTCTGAATGTTTACATTAGGACTCGGAACTGTACTGTCCTCTCTGGTCCTCTTTGCACTTGTTCTTGTGTTTAATTTGCACTTTGTTGTACGCCGCTCTGGATAAGAGCGTCTGCTAAATGCCATAGAATGTAATGTAATGTAATGTAATGTAAGGTAAAAACTGAAGGGGAAATGCCCCAAGAACAAGCAGGAACTGAAGACAGTTGCAGTAGAGGCCTGGCAGAGCATCACCAGGGATGAAACCCAGCGTCTGGTGATGTCTATGCGTTCCAGACTTCAGGCTGTAATTGACTGCAAAGGATTTGTAACCAAGTATTAAAAAGTGAAAGTTTGATTTATGATTGTTAGTTTGTCCCATTACTTTTGGTCCCTTAAAAAGTGGGAGGCACAAATACAAACTGTTGTAATTCCTACACCGTTCACCTGATTTGGATGTAAATAGCCTCAAATTAAAGCTGAAAGTCTGCAGTTAAAGCACATCTTGTTCGTTTCATTTCAAATCCATTGTGGTGGTGTATAGAGCCAAAAAGATGAGAATTGTGTTGATGTCCCAATATTTATGGACCTGACTGTATGTAGGGGGAATCCTCCACAGGGTTTGCAGTCAGTAATGTGGTTTAGGTGCTGTGAAAGGGTGTCTCTGATACGTCATATGTAGGGGGAATCCTCCACAGGGTTGGCAGTCAGTAATGTGGTTTAGGTGCTGTGAAAGGGTGTCTCTGATACGTCATATGTAGGGGGAATCCTCCACAGGGTTTGCAGTCAGTAATGTGGTTTAGGTGCTGTGAAAGGGTGTCTCTGATAAGGTCATATTTCGGGGAGATTGGCTGCTCCTCGGTGCGTGAGCGGGGAAGCGTCCGCTAACGGGCGTCCTTGAGGCAGAGCTCGGCAGACAGACGCACAGCGGGGCGCGTACTGCGTTACCGTGGAGATCGCCGCATAGCTGCGCCCGTTACACGTGCCTGTCCCAGTGTCCCGCGGAGGAGAGTGCTAATTAAGAGGGCAGGTGGGCACACTTACGGAACGGCTACCCGCCGGGCCGGTCTGACGGTGGGCCTTTTCCGGATTTTTCCGTTCAGAAGCGCCTCCTCTCCGGTAATGGTGAACGCGTGAGTACAGACACTGTCAATGAGGTGGAAAATTCAAATGGAAAATCTTCACAAAATGGCGGCGTTCCAGAAATGCTCGGCCAGCTGGTCTCCTGAAAATGGCTGCTGAGCCGATGGGTGATAATGACCCCGGGCTATGCCAAGCCTGACATGGCCCTGAGATAAATCTCACGCACTCTTTGGCTGTTTGGGGAACCAGTGCAAACCAAGGTTTGTATTTCAAAAATGTACATTTTAAAACACCGTAACTAGCAGCTCGGAGAGCCAATATTGTAAGATCAGAATTATGGGATAACAATAGCTTCCAGATTTAAGATGGTCCCTCATGTGACAGATTAGCAGAACACACAAATACGCCGCCGCCCCCCCCCCCCCCCCCCCTGCCAACTTCAATGGATTCCCACGCTTAAGCCAATAAAAATGTCTATATTACATGACATCATTGGCATTTGGCAGACGTTCTTATCCAGAGCGACGTACAGTTGATTAGACTAAGCAGGAGACAATCCTCCCCTGGAGCAATGCAGGGTGAAGGGCCTTTGCTCAAGGGCCCAACGGCTGTGCGGATCTTATTGTGGCTACATTGGGGATCGAACCACCGACCTTGCGGGTCTCAGTCTGTAGTGAGCATACATGGTTTAGACTAGCAGTCTGTAGTGAACGTACAAGGTTTAGACTTGCAGTCTGTAGTGAGCGTACACGGTTTAGACTAGCAGTCTGTAGTGAACATACATGGTTTAGACTAGCAGTCTGTAGTGAGCATACATGGTTTACACTAGCAGTCTGTAGTGAGCATTCATGGTTTAGACTAGCAGTCTGTAGTGAGCAAACTTGGTTTACACTAGCAGTCTGTAGTGAGCATTCATGGTTTAGACTAGCAGTCTGTTGTGAGCATACATGGTTTAGGCTAGCAGTCTGTAGTGAGCATACATGGCTTAGACTAGCAGTCTGTAGTGCGTCTACACGGTTTAGGCTTGCAGTCTATAGTGAGCATACATGGTTTAGACTAGCAGTCTGTAGTGAGCGTTCATGGTTTAGACTAGCATTCTGTAGTGAGCATTCATGGTTTAGACTAGCATTCTGTAGTCAGCATACGTGGTTTAGACTAGCAGTCTGTAGTGAGCATATGTCGGAGGGTCAGGAGCTGCAAAAGCTTCCCCTGCTACCCCGCTACCACAGGTACCGGAATCCACCCACCACAAACAACCAGAACACAGGGATAAGGTAAGCAGAGTCTTTAATACAATTTTTTAAACCGCTCATGACAGGGCAGCCGCCCCGCTCTGACCCCCCCTCCCGTCTCCATCACACCCCTGTTCGTATGGTGGCCCCACCCACCAAATAACCCCAGGCCACATGGGGATCAACACACCGGGGAGAGGGGGGTTCACACACTCATACACATGCACACACAGAGGCACACACTCACTCACACACCCAAAATATACAACTAAGTTAACTGTAACCCTTATGTTGGAGGCAAACTAACAACCAACAGGATTTGCTTCCAAGAGGGCGAAAACCCCCCCAAAAAAACCTTGTCAGCTTGATAGGGTCTGATTATCTCACCGGCGTACAGCCGAGTGCTAACAAAGGAAAAAAGGGGGGAAATTCCCTCTCTGTCCCCTAATGGCAACAAAGGTTTTCACCTTAAAAGCAAATCTACTCACCGCATTTAAAATAGCAGCAGCAAACTAATATTAGCCTCTGATTCAAAGCACTAAAAACAACACTTAATCTCCTTCATCCCTTTGCAAACACACAACACCACAAACAGGGAGTGCGTAGACACATAGATGCGTATCAAACCAAAAGCGTCAACAGCGTCTCAACCAGCTCCGTCATGCACACACACACTCACGTACACAGAGGCGAATACACACACTCACACACATGCACGCACAGATGTACACACACACATGCACACACACTCACCTATGCATAGAGGCACACACAGACACTCACATACACACAGAGGCACACACACACACACACACACACACACACACACAGAGGCACACAAACACACACACACACAGAGGCACACAAACACACACACACACACAGAGGCACACAAACACACACACATGCACATACACACTCACACACATGCACACACAGAGGCGCGCACACACACAGATGCACACAAACACACACACACACACACAGAGGCACACAAACACACACACACACACACACATGCACATACACACTCACACACATGCACACACAGAGGCGCACACACACACACACACACACACACACACAGAGGCACACAAACACACACACACACACAGAGGCACACAAACACACACACACACACACAGAGGCACACAAACACACACAAACACACACACACACACACACACACACACACACAGAGGCACACAAACACACACACACACACACGCACACAAACAGAAATCTAAGGGTGGGATGCGACTCGACTCGGCTCGCGTCACAGGTGCCGGACTGACCCCACGTACCAAAATGAAAAGTGGAGCGGCACCACTTCCGGCTGCTGAGGAGGCTACCCCGCCTCCTCCTGACACTGTTCCTCTTGGGGAAACACTGGCTCATGTACAGGACCCACACCGGGTTCCACCTCAGTGGTCCTGCTTCCTGGTCCCGTTTGGCTTCCTCCTCGTCTGGGGGCTCCTTCCAGACGTCGCCCACTGGACAGGCACGCAGGTGGGTTCGGTGTGGGGTCCTTCGGGCCGGAACACATACAGCGGCCGCTCCGGCTGCAGCCGGCGGGCAACAACAAACTGACGGGGAGACCACCTCGGGGCCAGCTTACCTCGCTCCCGGCGCCTGAAGTTCCACACAAGCACCCGGTCCCCCAGCAATAACGGCAAGATCTTAAGCTGCTGTGAATGCCGTTGTTATAAGCCTTGAGTAGAGTGGGCAGCCGCTCCAGCCACCAGCCCTGTTCGCCCTCCTGGAGAGACCCCAGGAGAGACAGCAGGGTTTGGTTAAACTGCTCACAGGCCCCTTCGCCCTGCTGGTGGTAGGGGATAGTGCGGATCTTAGTGCACCCATAGAGCTCACAGAATGAAGCCCCAGTGCTGCACGAAGCTGGTCCATGGCTACCAGCTCCAGAGGATAGGAGGTGGAGAGGGGGACCAGGGGGACCAGTACCTCCGGCTCGGCCTCCACTGCCGTCTTTCCCCAACCCCAGCCAGTAGGACCGCTGACTCAGGACAACCTCCACCTTGTTGGCTCCCAGGTGGCCCAAGGCCTGATGGTACCACTGCCGGACAAAGGCAAGCAAAAGCAACTGCCACAGTGGTTCTTCCAACAGGTACAGGATCCCGCAACCCAATCCCGCCACGCCATGTGGGACTGGTCGGTTCTGCAGCGGGTACAGCAAGTGTAGGAGCGGAGGTTGGCTCCACCGGAGGAGGGTAGGTGGTGGAGGGAGTGGGAGCAGTTGCGGCTAGAGGGGGGGATCCTGTACCGCCGGTAGATGGGCCACTGTGGGTGGCACGCAGTGTCTGCCAGTGAGACCATCAGGCCTTGGGCCACCTGTGAGCCAACAAGGTGGAGGTAGTCCTGCGTCCGTTGGTTCAACTGGCTGGAGGTGGAGGCCATGGTCCAGCTTGGAGCAGCCCCGAGCGACTCCTTCTTGTTCTCCTTGGTGGCATCATTCTGTAAGCTCTATGGGTGCACTAAGATCCGCACTATCCCCTACCACCAGCAGGGTAATGGGGCCTGCGAGCGGTTCAACCAAACTCCCCAGGAGGGCGAACAGGCTTAGGGTCAGGGTTATTGGTGGCCGGAGCACCTGCACGCTCCGCTCAAGGCTTATAACAACGACATTCATAGTAGCAGCGGCTTTGCTGGGGGACCGGGTGCTGGTGCGGAACTTCAGGCGCCGGGAGCGAGGTAAGCTGGCCCTCGAGGTGGTCTCCCCGTCCGATCAGCTGCAGCTGCTGTATGTGTTCCGGTCCGAAGGAGGTCGGGAGGAGTGAACCCTACACTGGACCGGCCTGCGTGCCTACCCGTGGGTGACGCCTGGAGGGAGCCCCCAGACGAGGAGGAAGTCGAACAGGAACCGGAACGCGGTGTGGGTCCCGGCCCGGGGTCCTGTACGTGAGCCAGCTCTTCCCCTGGAGGAACAGCATCAGGAGGAAGCAATGGAGCCCTCTGAACAACCGGAAGTGGTGCCCCAACTCTCGTTGCCTGAACTGCTCTACGCTGCATTCTTCCAGTCTTCTGCTGGCCATCTGGGGAGAGACAGGGAGCAGTTTGTGAGACCATACCCATGTGTATGAATGTACACAAGGAATAATACAGTATTAGCTCTGATTTACCACATTGTATTGCACCTCTGCATTAGCGCTGGATAAGAGGGTGCCGTTTGCATTCTGTATTTGCATTCTACAAAATTATCCGCTTTACCTCCCTATATTCTGTTACTATCAGCACTTGCTATTAGTACAGAGTATGAATGTTGGCAGAGCTTCCTCACCTGCACCTGGCTGCAGCGATAGTTGTTCACCTGTCCATCAGTAATCCATTGGTTGGGGCAGTAATTCCCAAATGCCTTCACCCATTGGGGTCTTTCTTCCCCCCTGTGCTCTTTGTTTTGCTGAGCTGTAGTCCTGCAACAAAATCAGGGAGAGCAAAACACACATTCATCACTCATTCCAAAAACTACTCAATCCCCAAATACGTCCTGAAGCTGAACACAATTAAACATATTTTGCCCACCAAAGGATTTCAGTATTTTAAAATGAGTCATTTAATTGGCTTAGGTGGTAAGAGCAGTCGTCTGGCAGTCGAAGGGTTGCCGGTTTGATCCCACTCTGGGAGTGTCAAAGTGTCCCTGGGCAAGACACCTAACAAGGCAGGGGTCTTGCCCAGGGACACTTTGACACTCCCAGGGTGCCTTACATGGCAGCCAATCGCCGTTGGTGTGTGTGCAGGTGTGAGTATGAATGGGTGAATGAGAAGCATCAATTGTACAGCGCTTTAGATAAAAGCGGGATATACAAACATCCCCTTGTCTCACACTTGACTGATGTCCGTTATATATAAATGACATAGCAAGACATAACGATAGTTAGTTACTGGCATTTTTAAAAGAACAGTCAAATCAATGTCCTGTCTGGCACTGTCAGGGCGGTTATTTCCATGTACAGGGCATCCTGTTTGCCACTTACCACTGCTGATGGCCGCCCTGCTTCTGGGACAGCTTCAGCTTCCCGACCCTTTCCTTCAACTGGAGAGAAACATTGCAAGAACATTGTACTTGTGCATTGATGTATCGTAAATAGCTATTACTGTATATTGTGAGGTGTGCTAGTAGCAGAACTTTTCCCACGGAGGGCCTCCTGCTTCGTGGAGAAACCAGAGCTTGATGTGATGTGTCTCTTGACGGCAACCTTTTGAAAAACAGCCTCAGCGAACCTGGAAATAAGACACAAGCACAGCATTAAACCTTAACCACTGTAGGTAGACCCGATTGGCTTCTATACTCACGTCTTCCGCAGGCTGCCTGCTGCCATTGGCTGATCTTTCAGGGCCATCTGTAGCTCTTGGGCCATGGCCTGGAGACAACAAGAGGAATGAAGATCCTGCGTTTTGAAGAGGGTTAGTGTGCTCTGAAAGGAGAGACAGCCAATGGTTCACTGGTGGTAACAGTTAAGCATTAATGAATGGGTAAAATGCACGCATTAATAATCTATTAAAGCTATGTAAGAAATGGCCAATGGTAAACTGTCCTAAGTAACAGTGGGCAGATGTGATGGATTGCACTGTGTTGATAGTTATTGTTCACCTGGGCTTTGAAGAAGTAATCTCTGGTTTCTGGCTCCATGATTGTCTGCTGCTCGGTACTCCCACCATCTCCCCCAGGGAACTTACCAGTGTGGGGTGTAGTGGGTTTAAGTGTCCCCACTGCACCGCAACCCACTACACCACACACTGCTAGGTACCCCCACCATCCCCCCCAGGGTACATACCAGTGCGGGGTGTAGTGAGTTTAACCATTGTACTGCGACCCACTGCACCACACGCTGCTAGGTACCCCCACCATCCCCCCCAGGGTACTAACCAGTGTGGGGTGTAGTGGGTTTAAGTGTCTGCACTGCACCGCAACCCACTACACCCCACACTGCGAGGTACCCCCACCATCCCCCCCAGGGCACTTACCAGTGTGGGGTGTAGTGAGTTTAACCACTGTACTGCGACCCACTACAGGTCCCAGGTAATTGTTTGTTATTGCTGTCTCTCAACATTTATCAGTAGACTAGCGGCTATTTAGTGTATGTAAATGCAAAGAATAAGCAGACCAGCTCCCCCCCCCCCGTTCAACAGTCTACCTCCACCTGCCCCCCCTCCCCCCGTTCGACAGTCTACCTCCTTCTGCCCCCCCTCCCCCCTTTCGACAGTCTACCTCCACCTGCCCCCCCTCCCCCCGTTCGACAGTCTGTCAGATTGTTCATTGCAGCCTCATACAGCTCTGTCATTTCATTCAGATTCCATTCCGTGGTCTGACACAGCTCTGACATGGCAACCAGCTTCTCCTCCCCGGTCTCAAACTTCAAAGTCATGGCAGCCAGCTCCTGCTCCTTGTCCTGAAAGAGCTGCATCACAGCCTCCAGACTGATCATATTCTGCTGAGCAAGCCATACCAGGGACTCCAGTTTTTCCTTTTTAGCCTCAGACTGGGAGGTCAAATCTGTCAGTTTCTTCGGAATGGTCTGGAACAGGTCTGACATGGCCGGCAGCTTCTCTTCGCTTGTGCCAGGCTTTAAAGTCACAGAACCCAGAGCCTCCTCCTTGTCCCTGCATAACTGCATCACAGTCTCAAGGCTTTCTCCTCTCTCCTGTCCAAGCTGCTTCTCGGATGCCAGGTTGTCCCTTGTAGCCTCGTACAGCTTGGTCATGCCATTCAGTTTGTCTTCCTTGGCCTGACACAGCTCTAACATGGCCGCCAGCTTCTCCTCCCCAGTCTCAAACTTCAAAGTCATAGCAGCCAGCTCCTGCTCCTTGTCCCTGCATAACTGCGTCACAGTCTCAAGGCTTTCTGCTCTCTCCTCTCCAAGCTTCTTCTCACATGCCTGGTTCTCCCTTGCAGCCTCATACAGGTAGGTCATGAGAATCAGTTTTTCTTCCCTAGCCTGACACAGCTCTGACATGGCCGCTAGCTTCTCCTCCCCGGTCTCAAACTTCAAAGTCATGGCAGCCAGATCCTCCTCCTTGTTCCTGCATATTTGTGACAGAGTCTCATGGCTTTCTCCTCTCTCCTGTCCAAGCTGTTTATCGGATACCAGGTTGTCTATTGTAGCCTCGTGCAGGTAGGTCAAGTCTGTCAGTGCCTTCTCTGTGATCTGCCATAGCTCTGACATGGCCGCCAGCTTCCCCTCCCCGGTCTCAAACTTCAAAGTCATGGCAGCCAGCTCCTGCTCCTTGTCCCTGCATAACTGCGTCACAGTCTCAAGGCTTTCTGCTCTCTCCTCTCCAAGCTTCTTCTCACATGCCTGGTTCTCCCTTGCAGCCTCATACAGGTAGGTCATGAGAGTCAGTTTTTCTTCCCTGGCCTGACACAGCTCTGACATGGCCGCTAGCTTCTCCTCCCCGGTCTCAAACTTCAAAGTCATGGCAGCCAGATCCTCCTCCTTGTTCCTGCATATTTGTGACAGAGTCTCAAGGCTTTCTCCTCTCTCCTGTCCAAGCGGTTTATCGGATACCAGGTTGTCTATTGTAGCCTCGTGCAGGTAGGTCAAGTCTGTCAGTGCCTTCTCCGTGATCTGCCATAGCTCTGACATGGCCGCCAGCTTCCCCTCCCCGGTCTCAAACTTCAAAGTCATGGCAGCCAGCTCCTGCTCCTTGTCCCTGAATATCTGCACCATAGTTTCCAGGTCTTCTTCTTTCTCCTCTACAAGCTGCCTCTCTGCTGCCAGGTTGGCACTCGTAGCCTCATACAGCTTGGTCAAGTCTGTCAATGTCTTCTCCGTGGTCTGACACAGCTCTGACATGGTTGCCAGCTTCTTTTCGCTTTTCTCATGTTTTGAAGTTATGGCAGCCAGCTCCTGCTCCTTGTCCCTGCATAACTGCGTCAAAGTCTCCAGGTGTTTCCCCCTCTCCTCTCCAAGCTGCCTCTCTGCTGTCAGTTTGTCCGTTGTAGCCTCAAACCGGTAGGTCAAGTCTGTCATTGCCTTCCCCGTGGTCTGACACAGCTCTGACATGGCCGCTAGCTTCTCCTCCCCGGTCTCAAACTTCAAAGTCATGTCAGCAAGCTCCTCCTCCTTGTTCCTGCATAACTGCGTCACAGTCTCCAGGTCTTCTTCTTTCTCCTCTACAAGCTGCCTCTCTGCTGCCAGGTTGGCACTCGTAGCCTCATACAGCTTGGTCAAGTCTGTCAATGTCTTCTCCGTGGTCTGACACAGCTCTGACATAGTTGCCAGCTTCTCTTCGCTTTTCTCATGTTTTGAAGTTATGGCAGCCAGCTTCTGCTCCTTGTCCCTGCATAACTGCGTCAAAGTCTCCAGGTGTTTCCCCCTCTCCTCTCCAAGCTGCCTCTCTGCTGCCAGTTTGTCCGTTGTAGCCTCAAACCGGTAGGTCAAGTCTGTCAGTGCCTTCTCCGTGGTCTGACACAGCTGTGACATGGTTGCCAGCTTCTCTTTGCTTGTCTTATTCTTTCCAGTCATGGCAGCAAGCTCCTGCTCCTTGTCCCTGCCTATCTGCACCATAGTCTCAAAGTGTTTCCCTCTCTCCTCTCCAAGCTGCCTCTCTGCTTCCAGGTTGTCCCTTGTAGCCTCGTACAGCTTGGTCAAGTCTGTCAGTTTGTCTTCCTTGGCTTGACACAGCTCTGACATGGCAGCCAGATCCTCCTCCTTCTTCCCGCATGTTTGTGTCATAGTCTCTAGGCTTTGTCCTCTCTCCTGTCCACGCTGTATCTCGACTGTCAGATTGTTCATTGCGGCCTCATACTGCTCGCTTACAGCAGCCAGTTCATCCTCCTTAGCCTGACAGATGTGCTCCATGGCTGTCAGCTTCTCCTCACCCATCTCGACCTTTACGGCTATAGCAGCCAGCACCTTGTCCTTCCTCTTCTTTGGCATGAATCTCATCAGTTTCCTTAAGGCCATCTCTGACAGCTCTGCTTCCTTAAGTCCTTCTTCCTCAGCCTTTGCTGCTTCTTTCGGGCAACTATTTCTCATGGCTGAAAGTTCCTTCTACAAGGCCTGGACGATGTTGCAGTGTTGCTTTCAGTTACCTCCTCTACAAGACAGCTGGACGATTCCTGTTCAAAAGAGGACATTCATCACTTTGTCAAAATAGCTAAGAATATGTCTACCCCATCGATTCCACAAAAGTCACAATTCTGTGTGTAAATGGTTGGCCTTTATCCAAAGCACTGTACAATTGATGCTCCGCCTTCACCCTTTAATACACACACTCACGGCGACTGGCTGCCATGCAAGGCACCGACCAGCTCGTCAGGAGCATTTGGGGGTTAGGTGTCTTGCTCAGGGACACTTCGACACAGCCCGGGCGGGGGATCGAACCGGAAACCCTCGGACTGCCAGACAACTGCTCTTACTGCCTGAGCCATGTTGCCGTGAGTGAGTAGTTGTGAGATGCCAAGTGCCACAGTGTTAGCATCATTGTTAACCAGCTGGCCATACTGCCCATTACAGCCGATCTGACCTGAAGCAGAGTTCTTGCAGGCAATCCTTGTTCCTGCTGAAGTTTCTGAATCTTCTTATTGTTCCTTGTCTCGCTCACTTTGAAAGCAATGTTAAAATGGAAATGAAACATTAAATTTCATCACATTCTAAAAGGCAGTAGAGTAGGCTAGCTAAGTCATGTAAAGTGGTAGTTAATGTCTAAAATACAATTAAATTAAAAAAAGATCAAATCACAGACAGGACAATTAAAGGTGCAATAGGTAAGACTTTTGTGTTAAAACATAGTTACAAGACCATTTTAAATCTCTTCCTATCATTGAAAAAGGCTCACTCACATGTTGACTCACCCTCTGCCTGTGTTTAAATTCAGGTTTCAAAGTGTACATTTGTCAGGCTGTCAAATGCATTAAAACATTGTACAGCTGTACAGCAATTAAAGCTCATTGGTTGAAAAATGGTTCCAACAGCCACAGAAAATGGCATTCTGGGGGCTTTTTCTGACTGTTCGTGTCGCTGCCCAAATTGTACTCCAGACAAGCAATCACTGAAACTCAGTGCTATTGCTATTGCTACTATTATCCAAGCCAAGAATAGTTCTAGTAAGAAAATGTTCGCTGAACAGGTGACTTTATGAAATGTTGATTTTAATGTGCTGCGCCAGCACACTATGTTTTGACTTTTTGAAGTTAGTTTTCACTTTAGCCAACCAACTATGTATGAGCAAGCAACTTATTTGGCTGCGTAACTATCTGGTTATATAACTAAGATATGATAGTGAAGGGAAGCTATCACTGAAACTGTGTACTACTATTGCTATTATCCAAGCGAATAATACACATCGAGTTGATACCAGTTTGTTATTGGTAGCAACAAGCAAATTAGCTATTAGTTAGCTTGCCGAATTTACAAATATCCACCTGAGACACAACGCCTGTGCAACAACGCTTTCTACTATGTTCGTATTGCCTCAGGTGGATATTTGTAAATTAATTGAGCTAACTATGGCTAAAACTGCTATAGTTCTATAACTAGATATGTAGTCTTCGCTTGGATAATAAGCAATAGTACACAGTGTCATGGATTGCTTGTCCGGAGTGCAAATTGGGCAGCTACACGCGAACGATCTGAATAAGCCCCCACGCCATTGGCTATGGCAATTAGAACCATTTTTCAACCAATGAGCTTCAATTATTGCACAGCTGCGCAGTAATGGCCGTCAACTGTACATTTTGAAACTACAATTTAAGGACTATAAACACAGGCAGAGGCTGAGTCAACTTGTCAGTGAGCCTTTTTCAATGATAGGAAGGGATTTACAATGGTCTTGTAACAATGTTTTAACACAAAAATCTTACCTTTAAGTGCACACAGGGCAAAGAGAAAAATATATATAATTTTTGGCTGCGTTGTAGCCTACAAGACGCTAAAGGAAAATAAGTAGGCTAATTGTACATACATGATATGTATTCCATAAACGTTCCATGAGAAAATTAACATTTAACGTACATTTTGCATGGTGTATAGCCTAATATCGCTCCGGAAAATTACATTGTTAGCGCAACAATATATCACGTTAAGTAAAAAAGAACTCACCACAAGCGATATAATGATAGCGATCCCCGCGACTGAATTGAGCTGAGAAAAAATGAAACAGACATGGTAGCCCTTGTAGCCGACACATTTCCCCCAAAAATTCATCAAACACCGCATTTAGCTGCTCTTGCAATGGGGTTTCGTATGGCATTCTAGCTAAACGAAAACAAAACTTAACAGAGCTTACTCGCTCTACATGGAAAATATATTTCGTAAGACTTACAATTTCAGAAGAGACTGAAACAAATTTTCCGTTATCAAGAATGCGAATACGAATGTTAATAAGTTATAAAATCGACTGGGTTGTAATGACGAACAGGTTCCGTGAAGTAGGTAGGTTTATGATCTTGCCGACGTGAAAACCCCGTTTTTATTAAAAAAAATTAATTTCCACTGTGACGTAGTCCTACTCACTGAAAATACAGTGACGTAATCATTTTAACGGAAAACTCAAAGTTTTTTTTTTTTTATTCTCCTAAGGGGAATGCGAATTATTCGTTATTGATATAACTTAATATATATATACCCAGGTAGCCAGCATATTTGGGCCTAGTTCGGTACATTTGACGCACTGGCGGCTTGTGCAAAATATTATGGGCCAGCTATGTGGAATAACAGTATCTTTTCCCACAATCAGTGTCGTCCCACAATTGCATGTATGAAAGCTGCTATATAAATGAAGTGTATTTTTATTATTATGATTATTATTATTATTCTTGTTATTATTATTATTATTATTATTATTATTATTATTATTATTATTATTATTATTATTATTATTCTTGTTATTATTATTATTATTATTATTATAGAACAGGCCATGTTCGCTCGTTTGCTGTTATTTCGATGTTTTAGATGAAGTAGCTATTTTCTAATCAAAGGTAATCCGAATCGAAAATAAAAAATGTGAATGCACGTTGACTTACTGTTGCTCTGATAGACGCTTTCAGTTACTCTAGAGGGCCCCACCAGGCAAGCTACAGTTGAGGCCAAAATTATTAGCCCCCCAGGAATTATGAACATTTTCCTAAAATTCTGCCCAATGCTTGCATTATTGCTAAAACATTCACCAGTGCTATTTAGTAGCTTTTGGTACATTTTGGGATGTAAAATACATTTTTTGACTTGCTTTATATGAAACATAGTGAAAAATGGGGTGGTCAAAAATATTAGCCCCCATGTGTATTTTTGCTTTCAAAACACATACAATCAACCAATTAGCTTTCAAACCACACCTGTGCAGTCAATTAGCTTCCCAACAACACCTGAGCATTCAATCAGCATTGAGCTTCACTTAAGGGACTCCAAAGAACAGGGCACTTGAACACATTGAGAGGGACTACTCTTACTCACCATGCCAAAGACAAAGGAAATCAGTCTTGAGCTCAGAAAGAAGATAGTGGAGGCTCATAATAAGGGGGAATTCCGGCTATACTGCCATTTCCAAGTGTTTTACAGTGTCTAGAACAGCTGTACGTTGCATCATTGCTAAGTACAAGGTGACAAATTCTAGGCGTGGTCGAAAGCGCAAGATTTCAAGAACTCGGAGATGTCAACAAGAAGCCCCGGACATCTGCCAAGATGATTGTTGCTGACCTGGCCTCTTCTGGAGTTAATGTTTCTAGGAACACAGTTGTGAGGGCTCTCCATCGTGGTGGGATTCAGGGCCATCGTCCCAGAAGAACCCCTTTACTCAAAGAGCAGCACATCAGAGCCAGACTGAGGTTTGCCCGTGAACATTTGAAAGGTAAAGATGAGTTTTGGAAGTCTGTCTTTTGGTGTGATGAGACTAAACTGGAACTGTTTGGCCACATGGATGTTGCTTATGTTTGGCGAAGAAAGGGCGAGGCCTTCAACCCTAAGAACACAGTTCCCACAGTTAAACATGGTGGTGGGAGCATCATGCTGTGGGGCTGTTTTGCAGCCTCAGGCACAGGGAGCCTTGTTCGGGTGCATGGCATCATGAAAAAAGAAAATTATATTGACATTTTGAGGGATAATATGAAGAAATCTGCTCTTAATCTAGGCTTAGGTCGTCGCTGGGTCTTCCAACAATACAATGATCCAAAGCATACCTCAAAATTGGTCCAACAGTTATTAAAGGACACCAAAACCAAGGTCCTGGAGTGGCCCGCACAGAGCCCAGATCTCAATCCTATTGCTCAACGTGAATGTCCATGCTCGGAAACCACGCAATTTGGACCACCTGGAACAATTTGCAATGGAAGAATGGGCCAAAATCCCTCAAGAGACATGTGCCAACCTTGTGAAGAACTACTCCTAAGAGGTTGTTGTCAGTTGTGGCCCAGAAAGGGTACACTATTGAGTATTAATGGCCAGGGGGCTAATAATTTTGGCTGTGTCATTTTTGCCTTTTCTTGTTTCAACTCAGTGCATCAATAAAATATTCTAATCAAAAGTAGTGGGCATTTTGTTTTTGATATTTTGGAAACAAACAAACTATAAACACTTGTTGTTAATGGTCATTTCCATGGCGAAATGAAAGGTTTTGTCTGATTTCACAAGGGGGCTAATAATTTTGGCCTCAACTGTATATGCATTGATGCACTTGAGTACAGCGCCGTGAAGCTAGCAACAATTAGACTTCCTGTACAGAAGTTCCGGTCTCAAATTCCTGTGATTTTCCGTCAAAATAAGAGCTGCTGAGTAATGTTAAATAATGAGTTAGTTACCGCGTTTTCTGCACTTCCTCACATAATTACCATTGCTTAAATTCATTGCTGATCCAACTCATAAAAGTCAGCGAGCAACTAGCTTGCTACTTGACTAGTTACTATAATGTAGGCCAAGCATAAATTGCTTGACACTGTCGGTTCAATAACAGCTCATTTGCATACCTGCTTACTGTTTGAAAAAAATGTTGCCAAATATGAAGGGGCATACATTAAATCTATGTATATCTATAAAATTATACATTTATTATCGAAAATCATGTTCCCAGCAATTGTTGCTGTATTTACAGCGTGGTAAGGGCATGTAATGCCATTGACTGTCAATTCACGAGCAGCTCATTTGCATAGCCCATCACTCAAAAACTATAAATTGTTACCAAATGAAAGGGAGTATACATTTGTTAGCTGGACCATATCTTTAATATTCTACAGTATTTTCTGTGAAATCATGTTCCCAGCAATTGAATAGCTTTCTCTGTTTTCTTCTAATAAGTGCTATTTTTTCAAAGATAATTTCAAAGTAGTTTCTGTGCAATACAGACATGACACTTTGTTTAGAGTTTATTTCAAACTGTCAACAGTCCTTGCATATTGGAAGTCTCCCACACCAAACCCGATGGAAATAAAGACACTATCGCTCCAATGGTCATTGGGAAAAATGTAAATGCATACAGGAAGTACTGTGGTTAATCATTCTGGTAAAATTCCCAGTAGTTTAGGAATCAGTACCACCTGAATTGTGCTTCACATAACAGTAGTTTAACATCGCTCTCCAAAAGAAATGTCCAATTTACTTAAATCGCACTGCAAAGCTGCATGTACACATCTCCAGGAAGCTGTAACCTCACTTTCCCATGAATGTTAATATTAGTCCTATAAAAATATGGATTGTGTTTTGCTACCTTCTGCAACAGGCCAGTCTTTGTCTCAACACATACTCCTCGGATTAGATGAGAGTTTGAAATCATTGGCAGAATAGCACTAATGATTTATTAATAATGAATTGTCCTGAATCCTCCACAGGGTTTACAGTCAGTAATGTGGTTTAGGTTCTGTGGAAGGGTGTCTGATATGTCATATTTAGGAGGAATCCTCCAGAGGGTTAACAGTCAGTAATGTGGTTTAGGTGCTGTGAAAGGGTGTCTCTGATATGTCATACAGTCAGGTCCATAAATATTGGGACATCGACACAATTCTCCTCTTTTTGGCTCTATACACCACCACAATGGATTTGAAATGAAACGAACAAGATATGCTTTAACTGCAGACCTTCAGCTTTAATCTGAGGGTATTTACAAATACTGTCCCGCCTGGGCTATTGCAACCCTCTGCTGGCTGGCCTTCCAGCATCTGCCATCAGACCCCTACAACTGATCCACAATGCTGCAGCCCGTCTGGTATTCAATGTTCCCAGACATTCACATGTCACCCCCCTGCTCCGCAACCTCCACTGGCTGCCTGTTATGGCTTGCATCAAATTTAAAACTTTGGTGCTCGCCTACCAGGCAGTTAAACGATCAGCCCCTGTATATATTCAATCCCTTATCAAGACCTATACACCAACAAGACCCCTCCGTCACTGAGTCGCTGACCTCCTTCAAGCACAGACTGAAGACCCATCTCTTCAGGCTACACCTTTCCCTCCCCAACTCACCACCACGATTAGCCTTAGAATGTAATGGCATTTATGATTAGATTGGATAGATATTGTTACTTGTATAGGGATTGTTGTTTTTTATTGGCTGTTGTATTGTTGTATTCTAGCTGCCAACTGTGGTATGCTAGTTTGAAAGTTGATTGTACTCTTTAAGGGTTCTGATTTTCTGAATGTTTACATTAGGACTCGGAACTGTACTGTCCTCTCTGGTCCTCTTTGCACTTGTTCTTGTGTTTGATTTGCACTTTGTTGTACGCCGCTCTGGATAAGAGCGTCTGCTAAATGCCATGGAATGTAATGTAATGTAATGTAATGTAATGTAAAAACTGAAGGGGAAATGCCCCAAGAACAAGCAGGAACTGAAGACAGTTGCAGTAGAGGCCTGGCAGAGCATCACCAGGGATGAAACCCAGCGTCTGGTGATGTCTATGCGTTCCAGACTTCAGGCTGTAATTGACTGCAAAGGATTTGTAACCAAGTATTAAAAAGTGAAAGTTTGATTTATGATTGTTAGTTTGTCCCATTACTTTTGGTCCCTTAAAAAGTGGGAGGCACAAATACAAACTGTTGTAATTCCTACACCGTTCACCTGATTTGGATGTAAATACCCTCAAATTAAAGCTGAAAGTCTGCAGTTAAAGCACATCTTGTTCGTTTCATTTCAAATCCATCGTGGTGGTGTATAGAGCCAAAAAGATGAGAATTGTGTTGATGTCCCAATATTTATGGACCTGACTGTTTGTAGGGGGAATCCTCCACAGGGTTTGCAGTCAGTAATGTGGTTTAGGTACAGTGAAAGGGTGTCTCTGATACGTCATATGTAGGGGGAATCCTCCACAGGGTTGGCAGTCAGTAATGTGGTTTAGGTGCTGTGAAAGGGTGTTTCTGATACGTCATATGTAGGGGGAATCCTCCACAGGGTTTGCAGTCAGTAATGTGGTTTAGGTGCTGTGAAAGGGTGTCTCTGATAAGGTCATATTTCGGGGAGATTGGCTGCTCCTCGGTGCGTGAGCGGGGAAGCGTCCGCTAACGGCCGTCCTTGAGGCAGAGCTCGGCAGACAGACGCACAGCGGGGCGCGTACTGCGTTACCGTGGAGATCGCCGCATAGCTGCGCCCGTTACACGTGCCTGTCCCAGTGTCCCGCGGAGGAGAGTGCTAATTAAGAGGGCAGGTGGGCACACTTACGGAACGGCTACCCGCCGGGCCGGTCTGACGGTGGGCCTTTTCCGGATTTTTCCGTTCAGAAGCGCCTCCTCTCCGGTAATGGTGAACGCGTGAGTACAGACACTGTCAATGAGGTGGAAAATTCAAATGGAAAATCTTCACAAAATGGCGGCGTTCCAGAAATGCTCGGCCAGCTGGTCTCCTGAAAATGGCTGCTGAGCCGATGGGTGATAATGACCCCGGGCTATGCCAAGCCTGACATGGCCCTGAGATAAATCTCACGCACTCTTTGGCTGTTTGGGGAACCAGTGCAAACCAAGGTTTGTATTTCAAAAATGTACATTTTAAAACACCGTAACTAGCAGCTCGGAGAGCCAATATTGTAAGATCAGAATTATGGGATAACAATAGCTTCCAGATTTAAGATGGTCCCTCATGTGACAGATTAGCAGAACACACAAATACGCCGCCGCCCCCCCCCCCCCCCCCTGCCAACTTCAATGGATTCCCACGCTTAAGCCAATAAAAATGTCTATATTACATGACATCATTGGCATTTGGCAGACGTTCTTATCCAGAGCGACGTACAGTTGATTAGACTAAGCAGGAGACAATCCTCCCCTGGAGCAATGCAGGGTGAAGGGCCTTTGCTCAAGGGCCCAACGGCTGTGCGGATCTTATTGTGGCTACATTGGGGATCGAACCACCGACCTTGCGGGTCTCAGTCTGTAGTGAGCATACATGGTTTAGACTAGCAGTCTGTAGTGAACGTACAAGGTTTAGACTAGCAGTCTGTAGTGAGCGTACACGGTTTAGACTAGCAGTCTGTAGTGAACATACATGGTTTAGACTAGCAGTCTGTAGTGAGCATACATGGTTTACACTAGCAGTCTGTAGTGAGCATTCATGGTTTAGACTAGCAGTCTGTAGTGAGCAAACATGGTTTACACTAGCAGTCTGTAGTGAGCATTCATGGTTTAGACTAGCAGTCTGTAGTGAACATACATGGCTTAGACTAGCAGTCTGTAGTGAGCATACATGGTTTAGGCTAGCAGTCTGTAGTGAGCATACATGGCTTAGACTAGCAGTCTGTAGTGCGTCTACACGGTTTAGGCTTGCAGTCTGTAGTGAGCATACATGGTTTAGACGAGCAGTCTGTAGTCAGCATACATGGTTTAGACTAGCAGTCTGTAGTGAGCATATGTCGGAGAGTCAGGAGCTGCAAAAGCTTCCCCTGCTACCCCGCTACCACAGGTACCGGAATCCACCCACCACAAACAACCAGAACACAGGGATAAGGTAAGCAGAGTCTTTAATACAATTTTTTAAAACGCTCATAACAGGGCAGCCGCCCCGCTCTGACCCCCCCTCCCGTCTCCATCACCCCCCTGCTCGTATGGTGGCCCCACCCACCGAATAACCCCAGGCCACATGGGGATCAACACACCGGGGAGAGGGGGGTTCACACACTCATACGCATGCACACACAGAGGCACACAGTCACTCACACACCCAAAATATACAACTAAGTTAACTGTAACCCTTATGTTGGAGGCAAACTAACGACCAACAGGATTTGCTTCCAAGAGGGCGAAAACCCCCCCAAAAAAACCTTGTCAGCTTGATAGGGTCTGATTATCTAACCGGCGTACAGCCGAGTGCTAACAAAGGAAAAAAGGGGGGAAATTCCCTCTCTGTCCCCTAATGGCAACAAAGGTTTTCACCTTAAAAGCAAATCTACTCACCGCATTTAAAATAGCAGCAGCAAACTAATATTAGCCTCTGATTCAAAGCACTAAAAACAACACTTAATCTCCTTCGTCCCTTTGCAAACACACAACACCACAAACAGGGAGTGCGTAGACACGTAGATGCGTATCAAACCAAAAGCGTCAACAGCGTCTCAACCAGCTCCGTCATGCACACACACACTCACACACATGCACGCACAGATGTACACACACACACATGCACACACACTCAGCTATGCATAGAGGCACACACAGACACTCACATACACACAGAGGCACACACACACACACACACACACACAGAGGCACACAAACACACACACACACACACACACACAGAGGCACACAAACACACACACATGCACATACACACTCACACACATGCACACAGAGGCACACACACACACACACACACACACACACACAGAGGCACACAAAGACACACACACACACACACACACACACAGAGGCACACAAACACACACACACACACACACACACACGCACACAAACAGAAATCTAAGGGTGGGATGCGACTCGACTCGGCTCGCGTCACAGGTGCCGGACTGACCCCGCGTACCAAAATGAAACCACCACTTCGGGCTGCTCAGGAGGCTACCCTGCCTTCTCCTGACACTGTTCCTCTTGGGGAAACACTGGCTCATGTACAGGACCCAAACCGGGTTCCACCTCAGTGGTCCTGCTTCCTGGTCCCGTTTGGCTTCCTCCTCGTCTGGGGGCTCCTTCCAGGCGTCGCCCACTGGACAGGCACGCAGGTGGGTTCGGTGTGGGGTCCTTCGGGCCGGAACACATACAGCGGCCGCTCCGGCTGCAGCCGGCGGACAACAACAAACTGACGGGGAGACAAACTCGGGGCCAGCTTACCTCGCTCCCGGCGCCTGAAGTTCCACACAAGCACCCGGTCCCCCAGCAATAACGGCAAGATCTTAAGCTGCTGTGAATGCCGTTGTTATAAGCCTTGAGCAGAGTGGGCAGCCGCTCCAGCCACCAGCCCTGTTCGCCCTCCTGGAGAGACCCCAGGAGAGACAGCAGGGTTTGGTTAAACCGCTCACAAGCCCCTTCGCCGTGCTGGTGGTAGGGGATAGTGCGGATCTTAGTGCACCCATAGAGCTCACAGAATGAAGTCCCAGTGCTTCACAAAACTGGTCCATGGCCACCAGCTCCAGAGGACAGGAGGTGGAGAGGGGGACCAGGGGGACCAGTACCTCCGGCTCGGCCTCCACTGCCGACCGTCTTTCCCCAACCCCAGCCAGTAGGACCGCTGACGCAGGACAACCTCCACCTTGTTGGCTCCCAGGTGGCACAAGGCCTGATGGTACCACTGCCGGACAAAGGCAAGCAAAAGCAACCTCCACAGTGGTTCTTCCTACAGGCGGTACAGGATCCCGCAACCCAATCCCGCCACTACATGTGGGACTGGTCGGTTCTGCAGCGGGTACAGCAAGTGTAGGAGCGGAGGTTGGCTCCACCGGAGGAGGGTAGGTGGTGGAGGGAGTGGGAGCAGTTGCGGCTAGAGGGGGGGATCCTGTACCGCCGGTAGATGGGCCACTGTGGGTGGCACGCAGCGTCTGCCAGTGGGACCATCAGGCCTTGGGCCACCTGTGAGCCAACAAGGTGGAGGTAGGCCTGCGTCGGTGGTTCTACTGGCTGGAGGTGGAGGCCATGGTCCAGCTTGGAGCAGCCCCGAGCGACTCCTTCTTGTTCTCCTTGGTGGCATCATTCTGTAAGCTCTATGGGTGCACTAAGATCCGCACTATCCCCTACCACCAGCAGGGTAATGGGGCCTGCGAGCGGTTCAACCAAACTCCCCAGGAGGGCGAACAGGCTTAGGGTCAGGGTTATTGGTGGCCGGAGCACCTGCACGCTCCGCTCAAGGCTTATAACAACGACATTCATAGTAGCAGCGGCTTTGCTGGGGGACCGGGTGCTGGTGCGGAACTTCAGGCGCCGGGAGCGAGGTAAGCTGGCCCTCGAGGTGGTCTCCCCGTCCGATCAGCTGCAGCTGCTGTATGTGTTCCGGTCCGAAGGAGGTCGGGAGGAGTGAACCCTACACTGGACCGGCCTGCGTGCCTACCCGTGGGTGACGCCTGGAGGGAGCCCCCAGACGAGGAGGAAGTCGAACAGGAACCGGAACGCGGTGTGGGTCCCGGCCCGGGGTCCTGTACGTGAGCCAGCTCTTCCCCTGGAGGAACAGCATCAGGAGGAAGCAATGGAGCCCTCTGAACAACCGGAAGTGGTGCCCCAACTCTCGTTGCCTGAACTGCTCTACGCTGCATTCTTCCAGTCTTCTGCTGGCCATCTGGGGAGAGACAGGGAGCAGTTTGTGAGACCATACCCATGTGTATGAATGTACACAAGGAATAATACAGTATTAGCTCTGATTTAGCACATTGTATTGCACCTCTGCATTAGCGCTGGATAAGAGGGTGCCGTTTGCATTCTGTATTTGCATTCTACAAAATTATCCGCTTTACCTCCCTATATTCTGTTACTATCAGCACTTGCTATTAGTACAGAGTATGAATGTTGGCAGAGCTTCCTCACCTGCACCTGGCTGCAGCGATAGTTGTTCACCTGTCCATCAGTAATCCATTGGTTGGGGCAGTAATTCCCAAATGCCTTCACCCATTGGGGTCTTTCTTCCCCCCTGTGCTCTTTGTTTTGCTGAGCTGTAGTCCTGCAACAAAATCAGGGAGAGCAAAACACACATTCATCACTCATTCCAAAAACTACTCAATCCCCAAATACGTCCTGAAGCTGAACACAATTAAACATATTTTGCCCACCAAAGGATTTCAGTATTGTAAAATGAGTCATTTAATTGGCTTAGGTAGTAAGAGCAGTCGTCTGGCAGTCGAAGGGTTGCCGGTTTGATCCCACTCTGGGAGTGTCAAAGTGTCCCTGGGCAAGACACCTAACAAGGCAGGTGTCTTGCCCAGGGACACTTTGACACTCCCAGGGTGCCTTACATGGCAGCCAATCGCCGTTGGTGTGTGTGCAGGTGTGAGTATGAATGGGTGAATGAGAAGCATCAATTGTACAGCGCTTTAGATAAAAGCGGGATATACAAAAATCCCCTTGTCTCACACTTGACTGATGTCCGTTATATATAAATGACATAGCAAGACATAACGATAGTTAGTTACTGGCATTTTTAAAAGAACAGTCAAATCAATGTCCTGTCTGGCACTGTCAGGGCGGTTATTTCCATGTACAGGGCATCCTGTTTGCCACTTACCACTGCTGATGGCCGCCCTGCTTCTGGGACAGCTTCAGCTTCCCGACCCTTTCCTTCAACTGGAGAGAAACATTGCAAGAACATTGTACTTGTGCATTGATGTATCGTAAATAGCTATTACTGTATATTGTGAGGTGTGCTAGTAGCAGAACTTTTCCCACGGAGGGCCTCCTGCTTCGTGGAGAAACCAGAGCTTGATGTGATGTGTCTCTTGACGGCAACCTTTTGAAAAACAGCCTCAGCGAACCTGGAAATAAGACACAAGCACAGCATTAAACCTTAACCACTGTAGGTAGACCCGATTGGCTTCTATACTCACGTCTTCCGCAGGCTGCCTGCTGCCATTGGCTGATCTTTCAGGGCCATCTGCAGCTCTTGGGCCACGGCCTGGAGACAACAAGAGGAATGAAGATCCTGCGTTTTGAAGAGGGTTAGTGTGCTCTGAAAGGAGAGACAGCCAATGGTTCACTGGTGGTAACAGTTAAGCATTAATGAATGGGTCAAATGCAAGCATTAATAATCTATTAAAGCTATGTAAGAAATGGCCAATGGTAAACTGTCCTAAGTAACAGTGGGCAGATGTGATGGATTGCACTGTGTTGATAGTTATTGTTCACCTGGGCTTTGAAGAAGTAATCTCTGGTTTCTGGCTCCATGATTGTCTGCTGCTCGGTACCCCCACCATCTCCCCCAGGGTACTTACCAGTGTGGGGTGTAGTGGGTTTAAGTGTCCCCACTGCACCGCAACCCACTACACCACACACTGCTAGGTACCCCCACCATCCCCCCCAGGGTACATACCAGTGCGGGGTGTAGTGAGTTTAACCATTGTACTGCGACCCACTGCACCACACGCTGCTAGGTACCCCCACCATCCCCCCCAGGGTACTAACCAGTGTGGGGTGTAGTGGGTTGAGGTGTCTGCACTGCACCGCAACCCACTACACCACACACTGCTAGGTACCACCACCATCCCTCCCAGGGCACTTACCAGTGTGGGGTGTAGTGAGTTTAACCACTGCACTGCGACCCACTACAGGTCCCAGGTCTGTAATTGTTTGTTATTGCTGTCTCTCGACATTTATCAGTAGACTAGCGGCTATTTAGTGTATGTAAATGCAAAGAATAAGCAGACCAGCTTCCCCTGCCCCCCCCTCCCCCCCGTTCAACAGTCTACCTCCACCTGCCCCCCCCTCTCCCCATTCGACAGTCTACCGCCACCTGCCCCCCCTCCCCCATTCGACAGTCTACCTCCACCTGCCCCCTCTCCCCCCGGTTCGACAGTCTACCTCCACCTGCCCCCACTCCCCCCGTTCGACAGTCTCCCTCCACCTCAAACTTCAGTCATGGCAGCCAGATCCGCTGTCAGATTGTTCATTGCGGCCTCATACAGCTGTGTCATTTCATTCAGATTCCATTCCCTGGTTTGACACAGCTCTGACATGGCAACCAGCTTCTCCTCCCCGGTCTCAAACTTCAAAGTCATGGCAGTCAGCTCCTGCTCCTTGTCCTGAAAGAGCTGCATCACGGCCTCCAGACTGATCATATTCTGCTGAGCAAGCCATACCAGGGACTCCAGTTTTTCCTTTTTAGCCTCAGACTGGGAGGACAAATCTGTCAGTTTCTTCGGAATGGTCTGGAACAGGTCTGACATGGCCGGCAGCTTCTCTTCGCTTGTGCCAGGCTTTAAAGTCACAGAACCCAGAGCCTCCTCCTTCTCCCTGCATAACTGCATCACAGTCTCAAGGCTTTCTCCTCTCTCCTGTCCAAGCTGCTTCTCGGATGCCAGGTTGTCCCTTGTAGCCTCGTACAGCTTGGTCATGCCATTCAGTTTGCCTTCCTTGGCTTGACACAGCTCTATCATGGCCACCAGCTTCTCCTCCCCGGTCTCAAACTTCAAAGTCATGGCAGCCAGCTCCTGCTCCTTGTCCTTGCATAACTGCGTCACAGTCTCAAGGCTTTCTGCTCTTTCCTCTCCAAGCTTCTTCTCACATGCCTGGTTCTCCCTTGCAGACTCATACAGGTAGGTCATGATAGTCAGTTCTTCTTCCCTGGCCTGACACAGCTCTGACATGGCCGCTAGCTTCTCCTCCCCGGTCTCAAACTTCAAAGTCATGGCAGCCAGATCCTCCTCCTTGTTCCTGCATATTTGTGACAGAGTCTCATGGCTTTCTCCTCTCTCCTGTCCAAGCTGTTTATCGGATACCAGGTTGTCTATTGTAGCCTCGTGCAGGTAGGTCAAGTCTGTCAGTGCCTTCTCCGTGATCTGCCATAGCTCTGACATGGCCGCCAGCTTCCCCTCCCCGGTCTCAAACTTCAAAGTCATGGCAGCCAGCTCCTGCTCCTTGTCCCTGCATAACTGCGTCACAGTCTCAAGGCTTTCTGCTCTCTCCTCTCCAAGCTTCTTCTCACATGCCTGGTTCTCCCTTGCAGACTCATACAGGTAGGTCATGATAGTCAGTTTTTCTTCCCTGGCCTGACACAGCTCTGACATGGCCGCTAGCTTCTCCTCCCCGGTCTCAAACTTCAAAGTCATGGCAGCCAGCTCCTGCTCCTTGTCCCTGCATAACTGCGTCACAGTCTCAAGGCTTTCTGCTCTCTCCTCTCCAAGCTTCTTCTCACATGCCTGGTTCTCCCTTGCAGACTCATACAGGTAGGTCATGATAGTCAGTTTTTCTTCCCTGGCCTGACACAGCTCTGACATGGCCGCTAGCTTCTCCTCCCCGGTCTCAAACTTCAAAGTCATGGCAGCCAGCTCCTGCTCCTTGTCCTTGCATAACTGCGTCACAGTCTCAAGGCTTTCTCCTCTCTCCTGTCCAAGCTGCTTCTCGGATGCCAGGTTGTCCCTTGTAGCCTCGTACAGCTTGGTCATGCCATTCAGTTTGTCTTCCTTGGCCTGACACAGCTCTAACATGGCCGCCAGCTTCTCCTCCCCGGTCTCAAACTTCAAAGTCATAGCAGCCAGCTCCTGCTCCTTGTCCCTGCATAACTGCGTCACAGTCTCAAGGCTTTCTGCTCTCTCCTCTCCAAGCTTCTTCTCACATGCCTGGTTCTCCCTTGCAGACTCATACAGGTAGGTCATGATAGTCAGTTTTTCTTCCCTGGCCTGACACAGCTCTGACATGGCCGCTAGCTTCTCCTCCCCGGTCTCAAACTTCAAAGTCATGGCAGCCAGATCCTCCTCCTTGTTCCTGCATATTTGTGACAGAGTCTCAAGGCTTTCTCCTCTCTCCTGTCCAAGCTGTTTATCGGATACCAGGTTGTCTATTGTAGCCTCGTGCAGGTAGGTCAAGTCTGTCAGTGCCTTCTCTGTGATCTGCCATAGCTCTGACATGGCCGCCAGCTTCCCCTCCCCGGTCTCAAACTTCAAAGTCATGGCAGCCAGCTCCTGCTCCTTGTCCCTGCATAACTGCGTCACAGTCTCAAGGCTTTCTGCTCTTTCCTCTCCAAGCTTCTTCTCACATGCCTGGTTCTCCCTTGCAGACTCATACAGGTAGGTCATGATAGTCAGTTTTTCTTCCCTGGCCTGACACAGCTCTGACATGGCCGCTAGCTTCTCCTCCCCGGTCTCAAACTTCAAAGTCATGGCAGCCAGATCCACCTCCTTGTTCCTGCATATTTGTGACAGAGTCTCAAGGCTTTCTCCTCTCTCCTGTCCAAGCTGTTTATCGGATACCAGGTTGTCTATTGTAGCCTCGTGCAGGTAGGTCAAGTCTGTCAGTGCCTTCTCCGTGATCTGCCATAGCTCTGACATGGCCGCCAGCTTCCCCTCCCCGGTCTCAAACTTCAAAGTCATGGCAGCAAGCTCCTGCTCCTTGTCCCTGCATAACTGCGTCAAAGTCTCCAGGTGTTTCCCCCTCTCCTCTCCAAGCTGCCTCTCTGCTGCCAGTTTGTCCGTTGTAGCCTCAAACCGGTAGGTCAAGTCTGTCATTGCCTTCTCCGTGGTCTGACACAGCTCTGACATGGCCGCTAGCTTCTCCTCCCCGGTCTCAAACTTCAAAGTCATGTCAGCAAGCTCCGCCTCCTTGTTCCTGCATAACTGCGTCACAGTCTCAAGGCTTTCTGCTCTCTCCCCTCCAAGCTGCTTCTCGGATGCCAGGTTGTCCCTTGTAGACTCGTACAGCTTGGTCATGCCATTCAGTTTGTCTTCCTTGGCCTGACACAGCTCTATCATGGCCGCCAGCTTCCCCTCCCCGGTCTCAAACTTCAAAGTCATGGCAGCCAGCTCCTGCTCCTTGTCCCTGAATATCTGCACCATAGTTTCCAGGTCTTCTTCTTTCTCCTCTACAAGCTGCCTCTCTGCTGCCAGGTTGGCACTCGTAGCCTCATACAGCTTGGTCAAGTCTGTCAATGTCTTCTCCGTGGTCTGACATAGCTCTGACATGGTTGCCAGCTTCTTTTCGCTTTTCTCATGTTTTGAAGTTATGGCAGCCAGCTCCTGCTCCTTGTCCCTGCATAACTGCGTCAAAGTCTCCAGGTGTTTCCCCCTCTCCTCTCCAAGCTGCCTCTCTGCAGTCAGTTTGTCCGTTGTAGCCTCAAACCGGTAGGTCAAGTCTGTCATTGCCTTCCCCGTGGTCTGACACAGCTCTGACATGGCCGCTAGCTTCTCCTCCCCGGTCTCAAACTTCAAAGTCATGTCAGCAAGCTCCTCCTCCTTGTTCCTGCATAACTGCGTCACAGTCTCCAGGTCTTCTTCTTTCTCCTCTACAAGCTGCCTCTCTGCTGCCAGGTTGGCACTCGTAGCCTCATACAGCTTGGTCAAGTCTGTCAATGTCTTCTCCGTGGTCTGACACAGCTCTGACATAGTTGCCAGCTTCTCTTCGCTTTTCTCATGTTTTGAAGTAATGGCAGCCAGCTTCTGCTCCTTGTCCCTGTATAACTGCGTCAAAGTCTCCAGGTGTTTCCCCCTCTCCTCTCCAAGCTGCCTCTCTGCTGCCAGTTTGTCCGTTGTAGCCTCAAACCGGTAGGTCAAGTCTGTCAGTGCCTTCTCCGTGGTCTGACACAGCTGTGACATGGTTGCCAGCTTCTCTTTGCTCGTCTTATTCTTTCCAGTCATGGCAGCAAGCTCCTGCTCCTTGTCCCTGCCTATCTGCACCATAGTCTCAAAGTGTTTCCCTCTCTCCTCTCCAAGCTGCCTCTCTGCTTCCAGGTTGTCCCTTGTAGCCTCGTACAGCTTGGTCAAGTCTGTCAGTTTGTCTTCCTTGGCTTGACACAGCTCTGACATGGCAGCCAGATCCTCCTCCTTCTTCCCGCATGTTTGTGTCATAGTCTCTAGGCTTTGTCCTCTCTCCTGTCCACGCTGTATCTCGACTGTCAGATTGTTCATTGCGGCCTCATACTGCTCGCTTACAGCAGCCAGTTCATCCTCCTTAGCCTGACAGATGTGCTCCATGGCTGTCAGCTTCTCCTCACCCATCTCGACCTTTATGGCTATAGCAGCCAGCACCTTGTCCTTCCTCTTCTTTGGCATGAATCTCATCAGTTTCCTTAAGGCCATCTCTGACAGCTCTGCTTCCTTAAGTCCTTCTTCCTCAGCCTTTGCTGCTTCTTTCGGGCAACTATTTCTCATGGCTGAAAGTTCCTTCTACAAGGCCTGGACGATGTTGCAGTGTTGCTTTCAGTTACCTCCTCTACAAGACAGCTGGACGATTCCTGTTCAAAAGAGGACATTCATCACTTTGTCAAAATAGCTAAGAATATGTCTACCCATCGATTCCACAAAAGTCACAATTCTGTGTGTAAATGGTTGGCCTTTATCCAAAGCACTGTACAATTGATGCTCCGCCTTCACCCTTTAATACACACACTCACGGCGACTGGCTGCCATGCAAGGCACCGACCAGCTCGTCAGGAGCATTTGGGGGTTAGGTGTCTTGCTCAGGGACACTTCGACACAGCCCGGGCAGGGATCGAACCGGCAACCCTCCGACTGCCAGACAACTGCTCTTACTGCCTGAGCCATGTCGCCGTGAGTGAGTAGTTGTGAGATGCCAAGTGCCACAGTGTTAGCATCATTGTTAACCAGCTGGCCAAACTGCCCATTACAGCCGATCTGACCTGAAGCAGAGTTCTTGCAGGCAATCCTTGTTCCTGCTGAAGTTTCTGAATCTTCTTATTGTTCCTTGTCTCGCTCACTTTGAAAGCAATGTTAAAATGGAAATGAAACATTAAATTTCATCACATTCTAAAAGGCAGTAGAGTAGGCTAGCTAAGTCATGTAAAGTGGTAGTTAATGTCTAAAATTAAATTAAATTAAAAAAAGATCAAATCACAGACAGGACAATTAAAGGTGCAATAGGTAAGACTTTTGTGTTAAAACATAGTTACAAGACCATTTTAAATCTCTTCCTATCATTGAAAAAGGCTCACTCACATGTTGACTCACCCTCTGCCTGTGTTTAAATTCAGGTTTCAAAGTGTACATTTGTCAGGCTGTCAAATGCATCAAAACATTGTACAGCTGTACAGCAATTAAAGCTCATTGGTTGAAAAATGGTTCCAACAGCCACAGAAAATGGCATTCTGGGGGCTTTTTCTGACTGTTCGTGTCGCTGCCCAAATTGTACTCCAGACAAGCAATCACTGAAACTCAGTGCTATTGCTATTGCTACTATTATCCAAGCCAAGAATAGTTCTAGTAAGAAAATGTTCGCTGAACAGGTGACTTTATGAAATGTTGATTTTAATGTGCTGCGCCAGCACACTATGTTTTGACTTTTTGAAGTTAGTTTTCACTTTAGCCAACCAACTATATATGAGCAAGCAACTTATTTGGCTGCGTAACTATCTGGTTATATAACTAAGATATGATAGTGAAGGGAAGCTATCACTGAAACTGTATACTACTATTGCTATTATCCAAGCGAATAATACACATCGAGTTGATACCAGTTTGTTATTGGTAGCAACAAGCAAATTAGCTATTAGTTAGCTTGCCGAATTTACAAATATCCACCTGAGACACAACGCCTGTGCAACAACGCTTTCTACTATGTTCGTATTGCCTCAGGTGGATATTTGTAAATGAATTGAGCTAACTATGGCTAAAACTGCTGTAGTTCTATAACTAGATATGTAGTCTTCGCTTGGATAATAAGCAATAGTACACAGTGTCATGGATTGCTTGTCCGGAGTGCAAATTGGGCAGCTACACGCGAACGATCTGAATAAGCCCCCACGCCATTGGCTATGGCAATTAGAACCATTTTTCAACCAATGAGCTTCAATTATTGCACAGCTGCGCAGTAATGGCCGTCAACTGTACATTTTGAAACTACAATTTAAGGACTATAAACACAGGCAGAAGCTGAGTCAACTTGTCAGTGAGCCTTTTTCAATGATAGGAAGGGATTTACAATGGTCTTGTAACAATGTTTTAACACAAAAATCTTACCTTTAAGTGCACACAGGGCAAAGAGAAAAGTATATATAATTTTTGGCTGCGTTGTAGCCTACAAGACGCTAAAGGAAAATAAGTAGGCTAATTGTACATACATGATATGTATTCCATAAACGTTCCATGAGAAAATTAACATTTAACGTACATTTTGCATGGTGTATAGCCTAATATATCACGTTAAGTAAAAAATAACTCACCACAAGCGATATAATGATAGCGATCCCCGCGACTGAATTGAGCTGAGAAAAAATGAAACAGACATGGTAGCCCTTGTAGCCGACACATTTCCCCAAAAATTCATCAAACACCGCATTTAGCTGCTCTTGCAATGGGGTTTCGTATGGCATTCTAGCTAAACGAAAACAAAACTTAACAGAGCTTACTCGCTCTACATGGAAAATATATTTCGTAAGACTTACAATTTCAGAAGAGACCGAAACAAATTTTCCGTTATCAAGAATGCGAATACGAATGTTAATAAGTTATAAAATCGACTGGGTTGTAATGACGAACAGGTTCCGTGAAGTAGGTAGGTTTATGATCTTGCCGACGTGAAAACCCCGTTTTTATTAAAAAAATGTATTTCCACTGTGACGTAGTCCTACTCACTGAAAATACAGTGACGTAATCATTTTAACGGAAAACTCAAAGTTGTTTTTTTTAAATTCTCCTAAGGGGAATGCGAATTATTCGTTATTGATATAACTTAATATATATATACCCAGGTAGCCAGCATATTTGGGCCTAGTCCGGTACATTTGACGCACTGGCGGCTTGTGCAAAATATTATGGGCCAGCTATGTGGAATAACAGTATCTTTTCCCACAATCAGTGTCGTCCCACAATTGCATGTATGAAAGCTGCTATATAAATGAAGTGTATTATTATTATTATGATTATTATTATTATTCTTGTTATTATTATTATTATTATTATTATTATTATTATTATTATTATTCTTGTTATTATTATTATTATTATTATTATTATTATTATTATTATTATAGAACAGGCCATGTTCGCTCGTTTGCTGTTATTTCGATGTTTTAGATGAAGTAGCTATTTTCTAATCAAAGGTAATCCGAATCGAAAATAAAAAATGTGAATGCACGTTGACTTACTGTTGCTCTGATAGACGCTTTCAGTTACTCTAGAGGGCCCCACCAGGCAAGCTACAGTTGAGGCCAAAATTATTAGCCCCCCAGGAATTATGAACATTTTCCTAAAATTCTGCCCAATGCTTGCATTATTGCTAAAACATTCACCAGTGCTATTTAGTAGCTTTTGGTACATTTTGGGATGTAAAATACATTTTTTGACTTGCTTTATATGAAACATAGTGAAAAATGGGGTGGTCAAAAATATTAGCCCCCATGTGTATTTTTGCTTTCAAAACACATACAATCAACCAATTAGCTTTCAAACCACACCTGTGCAGTCAATTAGCTTCCCAACAACACCTGAGCATTCAATCAGCATTGAGCTTCACTTAAGGGACTCCAAAGAACAGGGCACTTGAACACATTGAGAGGGACTACTCTTACTCACCATGCCAAAGACAAAGGAAATCAGTCTTGAGCTCAGAAAGAAGATAGTGGAGGCTCATAATAAGGGGGAATTCCGGCTATACTGCCATTTCCAAGTGTTTTACAGTGTCTAGAACAGCTGTACGTTGCATCATTGCTAAGTACAAGGTGACAAATTCTAGGCGTGGTCGAAAGCGCAAGATTTCAAGAACTCGGAGATGTCAACAAGAAGCCCCGGACATCTGCCAAGATGATTGTTGCTGACCTGGCCTCTTCTGGAGTTAATGTTTCTAGGAACACAGTTGTGAGGGCTCTCCATCGTGGTGGGATTCAGGGCCATCGTCCCAGAAGAACCCCTTTACTCAAAGAGCAGCACATCAGAGCCAGACTGAGGTTTGCCCGTGAACATTTGAAAGGTAAAGATGAGTTTTGGAAGTCTGTCTTTTGGTGTGATGAGACTAAACTGGAACTGTTTGGCCACATGGATGTTGCTTATGTTTGGCGAAGAAAGGGCGAGGCCTTCAACCCTAAGAACACAGTTCCCACAGTTAAACATGGTGGTGGGAGCATCATGCTGTGGGGCTGTTTTGCAGCCTCAGGCACAGGGAGCCTTGTTCGGGTGCATGGCATCATGAAAAAAGAAAATTATATTGACATTTTGAGGGATAATATGAAGAAATCTGCTCTTAATCTAGGCTTAGGTCGTCGCTGGGTCTTCGAGCAAGACAATGATCCAAAGCATACCTCAAAATTGGTCCAACAGTTATTAAAGGACACCAAAACCAAGGTCCTGGAGTGGCCCGCACAGAGCCCAGATCTCAATCCTATTGAGAATCTGTGGCGGGTGCTCAAAGTGAATGTCCATGCTCGGAAACCACGCAATTTGGACCACCTGGAACAATTTGCAATGGAAGAATGGGCCAAAATGCCTCAAGAGACATGTGCCGACCTTGTGAAGAACTACTCCTAAGAGGTTGTTGTCAGTTGTGGCCCAGAAAGGGTACACTATTGAGTATTAATGGCCAGGGGGCTAATAATTTTGGCTGTGTCATTTTTGCCTTTTCTTGTTTCAACTCAGTGCATCAATAAAATATTCTAATCAAAAGTAGTGGGCATTTTGTTTTTGATATTTTGGAAACAAACAAACTATAAACACTTGTTGTTAATGGTCATTTCCATGGTGAAATCAAAGGTTTTGTCTGATTTCACAAGGGGGCTAATAATTTTGGCCTCAACTGTATATGCATTGATGCACTTGAGTACAGCGCCGTGAAGCTAGCAACAATTAGACTTCCTGTACAGAAGTTCCGGTCTCAAATTCCTGTGATCTTCCGTCAAAATAAGAGCTGCTGAATAATGTTAAATAATGAGTTAGTTACCGCGTTTTCTGCACTTCCTCACATAATTACCATTGCTTAAATTCATTGCTGATCCAACTTATAAAAGTCAGCGAGCAACTAGCTTGCTACTTGACTAGTTACTATAATGTAGGCCAAGCATAAATTGCTTGACACTGTCGGTTCAATAACAGCTCATTTGCATACCTGCGTACTGTTTGAAAAAAATGTTGCCAAATATGAAGGGGCATACATTAAATCTATGTATATCTATAAAATTATACATTTATTATCTAAAATCATGTTCCCAGCAATTGTTGCTGTATTTACAGCGTGGTAAGGGCATGTAATGCCATTGACTGTCAATTCACGAGCAGCTCATTTGCATAGCCCATCACTCAAAAACTATAAATTGTTACCAAATGAAAGGGAGTATACATTTGTTAGCTGGACCATATCTTTAATATTCTACAGTATTTTCTGTGAAATCATGTTCCCAGCAATTGAATAGCTTTCTCTGTTTTCTTCTAATAAGTGCTATTTTTTCACAAAGATAATTTCAAAGTAGTTTCTGCGCAATACAGACATGACACTTTGTTTAGAGTTTATTTCAAACTGTCAACAGTCCTTGCATATTGGAAGTCTCCCACACCAAACCCGATGGAAATAAAGACACTATCGCTCCAATGGTCATTGGGAAAAATTTAAATGCATACAGGAAGTACTGTCGTTAATCATTCTGGTAAAATTCCCAGTAGTTTAGGAATCAGTACCACCTGAATTGTGCTTCACATAACAGTAGTTTAACATCGCTCTCCAAAAGAAATGTCCAATTTACTTAAATCGCACTGCAAAGCTGCATGTACACATCTCCAGGAAGCTGTAACCTCACTTTCCCATGAATGTTAATATTAGTGCTATAAAAATATGGATTGTGTTTTGCTACCTTCTGCAACAGGCCAGTCTTTGTCTCAACACATACTCCTCGGATTAGATGAGAGTTTGAAATCATTGGCAGAATAGCACTAATGATTTATTAATAATGAATTGTCCTGAATCCTCCACAGGGTTTACAGTCAGTAATGTGGTTTAGGTTCTGTGGAAGGGTGTCTGATATGTCATATTTAGGGGGAATCCTCCAGAGGGTTAACAGTCAGTAATGTGGTTTAGGTGCTGTGAAAGGGTGTCTCTGATATGTCATACAGTCAGGTCCATAAATATTGGGACATCGACAAAATTCTCCTCTTTTTGGCTCTATACACCACCACAATGGATTTGAAATGAAACGAACAAGATATGCTTTAACTGCAGACCTTCAGCTTTAATCTGAGGGTATTTACATCCAAATCAGGTGAACGGTGTAGGAATTACAACAGTTTCTATATGTGCCTCCCACTTTTTAAGGGACCAAAAGTAATGGGACAATTGGCTGCTCAGCTGTTCCATGGCCACGTGTGTGTTATTCCCTCATTATCTCATTTACAAGGAGCAGATAAAAGGTCTAGAATGAATTTCAAGTGTGCTATTTGCATTTGGAATCTGTTGCTGTCAACTCTCAATATGAGATCCAAAGAGCTATCACTATCAGTGAAGCAAGCCAACATTAGGCTGAAAAATCAAAACAAACCCATCAGAGAGATAGCAAAAACATTAGGTGTGGCCAAATCAACTGTTTGGAACATTCTTGAAAAGAAAGAACGCACCGGTGAGCTCAGCAACACCAAAAGACCCGGAAGGCCACGGAAAACAACTGTGGTGGATGACAGAAGAATTCTTTCCCTGGTGAAGAAAAAACCCTTCACAACAGTTGGCTCAAGAACACTCTCCAGGAGGTAGGTGTATGTGTGTCAAAGTCAACAATCAAGAGAAGACAGAATACAGTGAATACAGAGGGTTCACCACAAGATATAAACCATTGGTGAGCCTCAAAAACAGGAAGACCAGATTAGAGTCTAAAAAAGCCTTTACAGTTCTGGAACAACATCCTATGGACAGATGAGACAAAGATCAACTTGTACCAGAATGATGGGAAGAGAAGAGTATGGAGAAGGAAAGGAACTGCTCATGATCCAAAACATACCACCTCATCAGTGAAGCATGGTGGTGGTAGTGTCATGGCGTGGGCATGTATGGCTGCCAATGGAACTGGTTCCCTTGTATTTATTGATGATGTGACTGCTGACAAAAGCAGCAGGATGAATTCTGAAGTGTTTCGGGCAATATTATCTGCTCATATTCAGCCAAATGCTTCAGAACTCATTGAATGGCGCTTCACAGTGCAGATGGACAATAACCCGAAGCATACTGCGAAAGCAACCAAAGAGTTTTTTAAGGCAAAGAAGTGGAATGTTATGCAATGGCCAAGTCAATCACCTGACCTGAATCCGATTGAACATGCATTTCACTTGCTGAAGACAAAACTCTGCTCTCTGCTCATGGCATCTCCTATCATTGTTATGCCGATGACACCCAACTCTTTCTCTCCTTCCCCCCATCAGACACACAGGTCTCTACCCGTATCTCCGCCTGCCTGAGAGACATCCAGAGCTGGATGGGCAACCACCATCTAAAGCTCAACCCAGGTAAGACGGAGGTAATCTTCCTCCCTGCTTCAACCTCCCCCTTCTCTGATTTCTCCATCTCACTAGGGGATACCACAGTGAGCTCATCCCCTCGTGCAAGAAACCTTGGAGTGGTGATGGACAACAGGCTATCCTTCTCCGAGAACATCGCTACGGTGACCCGGGCGTGCAGGTTCTTCCTGTACAACATCCGGAGAATCCGACCCTTCCTCACCACCTACTCCACTCAGCTCCTTGTTCAAGCAATGGTCCTGTCCCGCCTGGACTATTGCAATCCTCTGCTGGCTGGCCTTCCAGCATCTGCCATCAGACCCCTACAACTGATCCAGAATGCTGCAGCCCGTCTGTTATTCAATGTTCCCAGACATTCACATGTCACCCCCCTGCTCCGCAACCTCCACTGGCTGCCTGTTATGGCTCGCATCAAATTTAAAACTTTGGTGCTCGCCTACCAGGCAGTTAAACGATCAGCCCCTGTATATATTCAATCCCTTATCAAGACCTATACACCAGCAAGACCCCTCCGTCTCTGAGTCGCTGACCTCCTTCAAGCACAGACTGAAGACCCATCTCTTCAGGCTACACCTTTCCCTCCCCAACTCACCACCACGATTAGCCTTAGACTGTAATGGCATTTATGATTAGATTGGATAGATATTGTTACTTGTATAGGGATTGTTGTTTTTTATTGGCTGTTGTATTGTTGTATTCTTGCTGTCAACTGTGGTATGCTAGTTTGAAAGTTGATTGTACTCTTTAAGGGTTCTGATTTTCTGAATGTTTACACTAGGACTCGGAACTGTACTGTCCTCTCTGGTCCTCTTTGCACTTGTTCTTGTGTTTGATTTGCACTTTGTTGTACGCCGCTCTGGATAAGAGCGTCTGCTAAATGCCATGGAATGTAATGTAATGTAATGTAATGTAAAAACTGAAGGGGAAATGCCCCAAGAACAAGCAGGAACTGAAGACAGTTGCAGTAGAGGCCTGGCAGAGCATCACCAGGGATGAAACCCAGCGTCTGGTGATGTCTATGCGTTCCAGACTTCAGGCTGTAATTGACTGCAAAGGATTTGTAACCAAGTATTAAAAAGTGAAAGTTTGATTTATGATTGTTAGTTTGTCCCATTACTTTTGGTCCCTTAAAAAGTGGGAGGCACAAATACAAACTGTTGTAATTCCTACACCGTTCACCTGATTTGGATGTAAATACCCTCAAATTAAAGCTGAAAGTCTGCAGTTAAAGCACATCTTGTTCGTTTCATTTCAAATCCATTGTGGTGGTGTATAGAGCCAAAAAGATGAGAATTGTGTTGATGTCCCAATATTTATGGACCTGACTGTATGTAGGGGGAATCCTCCACAGGGTTTGCAGTCAGTAATGTGGTTTAGGTGCTGTGAAAGGGTGTTTCTGATACGTCATATGTAGGGGGAATCCTCCACAGGGTTTGCAGTCAGTAATGTGGTTTAGGTGCTGTGAAAGGGTGTCTCTGATAAGGTCATATTTCGGGGAGATTGGCTGCTCCTCGGTGCGTGAGCGGGGAAGCGTCCGCTAACGGCCGTCCTTGAGGCAGAGCTCGGCAGACAGACGCACAGCGGGGCGCGTACTGCGTTACCGTGGAGATCGCCGCATAGCTGCGCCCGTTACACGTGCCTGTCCCAGTGTCCCGCGGAGGAGAGCGCTAATTAAGAGGGCAGGTGGGCACACTTACGGAACGGCTACCCGCCGGGCCGGTCTGACGGTGGGCCTTTTCCGGATTTTTCCGTTCAGAAGCGCCTCCTCTCCGGTAATGGTGAACGCGTGAGTACAGACACTGTCAATGAGGTGGAAAATTCAAATGGAAAATCTTCACAAAATGGCGGCGTTCCAGAAATGCTCGGCCAGCTGGTCTCCTGAAAATGGCTGCTGAGCCGATGGGTGATAATGACCCCGGGCTATGCCAAGCCTGACATGGCCCTCAGATAAATCTCACGCACTCTTTGGCTGTTTGGGGAACCAGTGCAAACCAAGGTTTGTATTTCAAAAATGTACATTTTAAAACACCGTAACTAGCAGCTCGGAGAGCCAATATTGTAAGATCAGAATTATGGGATAACAATAGCTTCCAGATTTAAGATGGTCCCTCATGTGACAGATTAGCAGAACACACAAATACGCCGCCGCCCCCCCCCCCCCCCCCTCTGCCAACTTCAATGGATTCCCACGCTTAAGCCAATAAAAATGTCTATATTACATGACATCATTGGCATTTGGCAGACGTTCTTATCCAGAGCGACGTACAGTTGATTAGACTAAGCAGGAGACAATTGTAGGGACTACATCTTCCACATTCCCACAGGAAAATTCTGCGACGTCCTCCACGAATGACGTCTAACTTGGTTCAGCCAATCCCGTAATGGCGGGAGCAATAAACGGTCCCGTATAAGAGCAAGACACGTTCTTGGGATCTCTCTTCTGTTTCTTCTGTTTCTTCTGCTTTTTCTGCCTCTTCTGCTTCTTCTCTTCGACGCACCCTTTTTGGCCATTCGCTTCAGCTCATCTGCTCCGAGACTCGGACAGAGGCTGAATGCTGCACAGCGCACTACCAGGCCTACGGACACACCCAGTTACCTCGCGGTAACTTCGTGGCCTATAGCGAGTGGAAACTGGTGTACGCGGAACGCTACATCAGTTTACTCCTGCAAAGCTCACCATCGAACAACAGCAACAAACTTTTACACCTGGAAAAGGACCAGCGGATCAGACGACAACGCGCTGCTAAGACGGGAACACCCCAGCCTGCGCATCTCTCCCGGACACCATTCACAGCACCATCGCCGCTTCTACAAAGACAGCATGTCTTTTGGATCCAGCAATGCGTATGAACTCAGTAAGAGAACAAACATTCAGGCATAGGCAGTGTTTAGTTTAGTCTTAACTGTTTTTGTGAATCTGTGTTTCAATATTTACCATCCTACCATTGTAATGTGTTTGGTTAGCTACATATATATGTACGTGAATTGATTCGCCGTCTTTTGCGCATATATAGAGTAAAACTACGCAAGTAGTCCCTTCTCACAGCTAACTCTAACTCATTACCACACCCAGAACTCTAGCTTACTCAAGCTAGCTACTCCCACTTTTCCTTTGTTCAAGCGACACGCGCGCTTGCGCGCGCCACACACACGCACACACACATACCCAACTAAATTTCCTTACTAACTTCCCGTTAGTTTATCTGTTCTGTGTTTTACGTTTGTTTAATAAATATATTTTATTAAACCCCGGTGTCCGTTTTGGAATCGCATAGACATGAGAGCCGAGTTAAAGCAGTCTTTCGAAGAACTTCCAACCTTCAGGTTATCGGTATGTTTAATCATTAATATTGGTTATTTTAATTATTAATTAAAATACTAAATTTATGGTTAGATATTTCTGATAATAGTAATTTTATGAGACTGATTACTTTTTGCAGTTATACACTACACAACGTTTAACTGGCGCCCCGGTTTCGTAGAGAGTAAAATCCCTGCGTTATTTGGCGGCCCGTGCGAGGACCCTACATAATTTGGAGTCCCGTTCGAGAACCCCTACACAATCCTCCCCTGGAGCAATGCAGGGTAAAGGGCCTTTGCTCAAGGGCCCAACGGCTGTGCGGATCTTATTGTGGCTACATTGGGGATCGAACCACCGACCTTGCGGGTCTCAGTCTGTAGTGAGCATACATGGTTTAGCCTAGCAGTCTGTAGTGAACGTACAAGGTTTAGACGAGCAGTCTGTAGTGAGCGTACACGGTTTAGACTAGCAGTCTGTAGTGAACATACACGGTTTAGACTAGCAGTCTGTAGTGAGCATACATGGTTTACACTAGCAGTCTGTAGTGAACATACACGGTTTAGACTAGCAGTCTGTAGTGAGCATACATGGTTTACACTAGCAGTCTGTAGTGAGCATTCATGGTTTAGACTAGCAGTCTGTAGTGAACATACATGGCTTAGACTAGCAGTCTGTAGTGAGCATACATGGTTTAGACTAGCAGTCTGTAGTGAGCATACATGGCTTAGACTAGCAGTCTGTAGTGAGCCTACACGGTTTAGGCTCGCAGTCTGTAGTGAGCATACATGGTTTAGACTAGCAGTCTGTAGTGAGCATACATGGCTTAGACTAGCAGTCTGTAGTCAGCGTACATGGTTTAGACTAGCAGTCTGTAGTGAGCATACATGGTTTAGACTAGCAGTCTGTAGTGAGCATACATGGTTTAGACTAGCAGTCTGTAGTGAGCATTCATGGTTTAGACTAGCAGTCTGTAGTGAGCATACATGGTTTAGACTAGCAGTCTGTAGTGAGCATATGTCGGAGGGTCAGGAGACTAGCTTCCCCTGCTACCCCGCTACCACAGGTACCGGAATCCACCCACCACAAACAACCAGAACACAGGGATAAGGTAAGCAGAGTCTTTAATACAATTTTTTAAACCGCTCATAACAGGGCAGCCGCCCCGCTCTGACCCCCTCTCCTGTCTCCATCACCCCCCTGTTCGTATGGTGGCCCCACCCACCAAATAACCCCAGGCCACATGGGGATCAACACACCGGGGAGAGGGAGGTTCACACACTCATACACATGCACACACAGAGGCACACACTCACTCACACACCCAAAATATACAACTAAGTTAACTGTAACCCTTATGTTGGAGGCAAACTAACTACCAACAGGATTTGCTTCCAAGAGGGCGAAAACCCCCCCAAAAAAACCTTGTCAGCTTGATAGGGTCTGCTTATCTAACCGGCGTACAGCCGAGTGCTAACAAAGGAAAAAAGGGGGGAAATTCCCTCTCTGTCCCCTAATGGCAACAAAGGTTTTCACCTTAAAAGCAAATCTACTCACCGCATTTAAAATAGCAGCACAAACTAATATTAGCCTCTGATTCAAAGCACTAAAAACGACACTTAATCTCCTTCGTCCCTTTGCAAACACACAACACCACAAACAGGGAGTGCGTAGACACGTAGATGCGTATCAAACCAAAAGCGTCAACAGCGTCTCAACCAGCTCCGTCATGCACACACACACTGACGTACACAGAGGCGAACACACACACTCACACACATGCACCCACAGATGTACACACACACACACACACATGCACACACACTCACATATGCATAGAGGCACACACAGACACTCACATACACACAGAGGCACACACACACACACACACACAGAGGCACACAAACACACACACACACACACAGACATGCACATACAAAAACACACATGCACACACAGAGGCGCACACACACACACACACACACACACACACACAGAGGCACACAAACACACACACATGCACATACAAAAACACACATGCACACACAGAGGCGCACACACACACACAGAGGCACACAAACACACACACACACACACACACACACACACACACAGAGGCACACAAACACACACACACACAGAGGCACACAAACACACACACATGCACATACACACTCACACACAGGCACACACAGAGGCGCACACACACACACACAGAGGCACACAAACACACACACACACACACACAGAGGCACACAAACACACACACACACACAGAGGCACACAAACACACACACACACACACACACACACACACACAGAGGCACACAAACACACACACACACACAGAGGCACACAAACACACACACACACAAAGGCACACAGAGGCACACAAACACAGACACACACACACACAGAGGCACACAAACACAGACACACACACACACAGAGGCACACAAACACACACACACACACAGAGGCACACAAACACACACATACACACACACACACACACACACACACGCACGCACACACACACACAGAGGCACACACACACACACACAGGCACAAACACACACACACACACGCACACAAACAGAAATCTAAGGGTGGGATGCGACTCGACTCGGCTCGCGTCACAGATGCCGGACTGACCCCGAGTACCAAAATAAAAAGTGGAGGGGCACCACTTCCGGCTGCTCAGGAGGCTACCCCGCCTTCTCCTGACACTGTTCCTCTTGGGGAAACACTGGCTCATGTACAGGACCCACACCGGGTTCCAACTCAGTGGTCCTGCTTCCTGGTCCCGTTTGGCTTCCTCCTCGTCTGGGGGCTCCTTCCAGGCGTCGCCCACTGGACAGGCACGCAGGTAGGTCCGGTCTGGAGTCCACTCCTCCCGACCTCCTTCGGGCCGGAACATATACAGCGGCCGCTCCGGCTGCAGCCGGCGGGCAACAACAAACTGACGGGGAGACCACCTCGGGGCCAGCTTACCTCGCTCCCGGCGCCTGAAGTTCCGCACAAGCACCAGGTCCCCCAGCAATAACGGCAAGATCTTAAGCTGCTGTGAATGCCATTGTTATAAGCCTTGAGCAGAGTGGGCAGGCGCTCCAGCCACCAGCCCTGCTCGCCCTCCTGGACAGACAGAAGGGTTTGGTTAAACCTCTCACAAGCCCCTTCGCTGTGCTGGTGGTAGGGGATCGTGCGGATCTTAGTGCACCCATAGAGCTCACAGAATGAAGCCCCAGTGCTGCACAAAACTGGTCCATGGCCACCAGCTCCAGAGGACAGGAGGTGGAGAGGGGGACCAGGGGGACCAGTACCTCCGGCTGGGCCTCCACTGCCGACCGTCTTTCCCCAACCCCAGCCAGTAGGACCGCTGACGCAGGACAACCTCCACCTTGTTGGCTCCCAGGTGGCCCAAGGCCTGATGGTACCACTGCCGGACAAAGGCAAGCAAAAGCAACTGCCACAGTGGTTCTTCCAACAGGCGGTACAGGATCCCGCAACCCAATCCTGCCACTACATGTGGGACTGGTCGGTTCTGCAGCGGGTACAGCAAGTGTAGGAGCGGAGGTTGGCTCCACCGAAGGAGGGTAGGTGGTGGAGGGAGTGGGAGCAGTTGCGGCTAAAGGGGGGGATCCTGTACCGCCGGTAGATAGGCCACTGTGGGTGGCACGCAGTGTCTGCCAGTGAGACCATCAGGCCTTGGGCCACCTGTGAGCCAACAAGGTGGAGGTAGTCCTGCGTCGGTGGTTCTACTGGCTGGAGGTGGAGGCCATGGTCCAGCTTGGAGCAGCCCCGAGCGACTCCTTCTTGTTCTCCTAGGTGGCATCATTCTGTAAGCTCTATGGGTGCACTAAGATCCGCACTATCCCCTACCACCAGCAGGGTAATGGGGCCTGCGAGCGGTTCAACCAAACTCCCCAGGAGGGCGAACAGGCTTAGGGTCAGGGTTATTGGTGGCTGGAGCACCTGCACGCTCCGCTCAAGGCTTATAACAACGACATTCATAGTAGCAGCGGCTTTGCTGGGGGACCGGGTGCTGGTGCGAAACTTCAGGCGCCGGGAGCGAGGTAAGCTGGCCCTCGAGGTGGTCTCCCCATCCGATCAGCTGCAGCCGCTGTATGTGTTCCGGTCCGAAGGAGGTCGGGAGGAGTGAACCCTACACTGGACCGGCCTGCGTGCCTACCCGTGGGTGACGCCTGGAGGGAGCCCCCAGACGAGGAGGAAGTCGAACAGGAACCGGAACGCGGTGTGGGTCCCGGCCTGGGGTCCTGTACGTGAGCCAGCTCTTCCCCTGGAGGAACAGCATCAGGAGGAAGCAATGGAGCCCTCTGAACAACCGAAAGTGGTGCCCCAACTCTCATTGCCTGAACTGCTCTACGCTGCATTCTTCCACAGTCTTCTGCTGGCCATCTGGGGAGAGACAGGAAGCAGTTTGTGAGACCATACCCATGTGTATGAATGTACACAAGGAATAATACAGTATTAGCTCTGATTTAGCACATTGTATTGCACCTCTGCATTAGCACTGGATAAGAGGGTGCCGTTTGCATTCTGTATTTGCATTCTACAAAATTATCCGCTTTACCTCCCTATATTCTGTGACTATCAGCACTTGCTATTAGTACAGAGTATGAATGTTGGCAGAGCTTCCTCACCTGCACCTGGCTGCAGCGATAGTTGTTCACCTGTCCATCAGTAATCCATTGGTTGGGGCAGTAATTCCCAAATGCCTTCACCCATTGGGGTCTTTCTTCCCCCCTGTGCTCTTTGTTTTGCTGAGCTGTAGTCCTGCAACAAAATCAGGGAGAGCAAAACACACATTCATCACTCATTCCAAAAACTACTCAATCCCCAAATACGTCCTGAAGCTGAACACAATTCAACATATTTTGCCCACCAAAGGTATTTTAAAATGAGTCATTTAATTGGCTTAGGTGGTAAGAGCAGTCGTCTGGCAGTCGAAGGGTTGCCGGTTTGATCCCACCCTGGGAGTGTCAAAGTGTCCCTGGGCAAGACACCTAACAAGGCAGGTGTCTTGCCCAGGGACACTTTGACACTCCCAGGGTGCCTTACATGGCAGCCAATCGCCGTTGGTGTGTGTGCAGGTGTGAGTATGAATGGGTGAATGAGAAGCATCAATTGTACAGCGCTTTAGATAAAAGCGGGATAGACAAACATCCCCTTGTCTCACACTTGACTGATGTCCGTTATATATAAATGACATAGCAAGACATAACGATAGTTAGTTACTGGCATTTTTAAAAGAACAGTCAAATCAATGTCCTGTCTGACACTGTCAGGGCGTTTATTTCCATGTACAGGGCATCCTGTTTGCCACTTACCACTGCTGATGGCCGCCCTGCTTCTGGGACAGCTTCAGCTTCCCGACCCTTTCCTTCAACTGGAGAGAAACATTGCAAGAACATTGTACTTGTGCATTGATGTATCGTAAATAGCTATTACTGTATATTGTGAGGTGTGCTAGTAGCAGAACTTTTCCCACGGAGGGCCTCCTGCTTCGTGGAGAAACCAGAGCTTGATGTGATGTGTCTCTTGACGGCAACCTTTTGAAAAACAGCCTCAGTGAACCTGGAAATAAGACACAAGCACAGCATTAAACCTTAACCACTGTAGGTAGACCCGATTGGCTTCTATACTCACGTCTTCCGCAGGCTGCCTGCTGCCATTGGCTGATCTTTCAGGGCCATCTGCAGCTCTTGGGCCATGGCCTGGAGACAACAAGAGGAATGAAGATCCTGCGTTTTGAAGAGGGTTAGTGTGCTCTGAAAGGAGAGACAGCCAATGGTTCACTGGTGGTAACAGTTAAGCATTAATGAATGGGTAAAATGCACGCATTAATAATCTATTAAAGCTATGTAAGAAATGGCCAATGGTAAACTGTCCTAAGTAACAGTGGGCAGATGTGATGGATTGCACTGTGTTGATAGTTATTGTTCACCTGGGCTTTGAAGAAGTAATCTCTGGTTTCTGGCTCCATGATTGTCTGCTGCTCGGTACCCCCACCATCTCCCCCAGGGTACTTACCAGTGTGGGGTGTAGTGGGTTTAAGTGTCCCCACTGCACCGCAACCCACTACACCACACACTGCTAGGTACCCCCACCATCCCCCCCAGGGTACTAACCAGTGTGGGGTGTAGTGGGTTTAAGTGTCTGCACTGCACCGCAACCCACTACACCCCACACTGCTAGGTACCCCCACCATCCCCCCCAGGGCACTTACCAATGTGGGGTGTAGTGAGTTTAACCACTGTACTGCGACCCACTACAGGTCCCAGGTAATTGTTTGTTATTGCTGTCTCTCAACATTTATCAGTAGACTAGCGGCTATTTAGTGTATGTAAATGCAAAGAATAAGCAGACCAGCTCCCCCCCCCCCGTTCAACAGTCTACCTCCGCCTGCCCAACCCTCCCCCCGTTCGACAGTCTACCTCCTCCTGCCCCCCCTCCCACCTTTCGACAGTCTACCTCCACCTGCCCCCCCTCCCCCCGTTCGACAGTCTGTCAGATTGTTCATTGCAGCCTCATACAGCTGTGTCATTTCATTCAGATTCCATTCCGTGGTCTGACACAGCTCTGACATGGCAACCAGCTTCTCCTCCCCGGTCTCAAACTTCAAAGTCATGGCAGCCAGCTCCTGCTCCTTGTCCTGAAAGAGCTGCATCACGGCCTCCAGACTGATCATATTCTGCTGAGCAAGCCATACCAGGGACTCCAGTTTTTCCTTTTTAGCCTCAGACTGGGAGGTCAAATCTGTCAGTTTCTTCGGAATGGTCTGGAACAGGTCTGACATGGCCGGCAGCTTCTCTTCGCTTGTGCCAGGCTTTAAAGTCACAGAACCCAGAGCCTCCTCCTTGTCCCTGCATAACTGCATCACAGTCTCAAGGCTTTCTCCTCTCTCCTGTCCAAGCTGCTTCTCGGATGCCAGGTTGTCCCTTGTAGCCTCGTACAGCTTGGTCATGCCATTCAGTTTGTCTTCCTTGGCCTGACACAGCTCTAACATGGCCGCCAGCTTCTCCTCCCCGGTCTCAAACTTCAAAGTCATAGCAGCCAGCTCCTGCTCCTTGTCCCTGCATAACTGCGTCACAGTCTCAAGGCTTTCTGCTCTCTCCTCTCCAAGCTTCTTCTCACATGCTTGGTTCTCCCTTGCAGCCTCATACAGGTAGGTCATGAGAGTCAGTTTTTCTTTCCTGGCCTGACACAGCTCTGACATGGCCGCTAGCTTCTCCTCCCCGGTCTCAAACTTCAAAGTCATGGCAGCCAGATCCTCCTCCTTGTTCCTGCATATTTGTGACAGAGTCTCAAGGCTTTCTCCTCTCTCCTGTCCAAGCGGTTTATCGGATACCAGGTTGTCTATTGTAGCCTCGTGCAGGTAGGTCAAGTCTGTCAGTGCCTTCTCTGTGATCTGCCATAGCTCTGACATGGCCGCCAGCTTCCCCTCCCCGGTCTCAAACTTCAAAGTCATGGCAGCAAGCTCCTGCTCCTTGTCCCTGCATAACTGCGTCACAGTCTCAAGGCTTTCTGCTCTCTCCTCTCCAAGCTTCTTCTCACATGCCTGGTTCTCCCTTGCAGCCTCATACAGGTAGGTCATGAGAATCAGTTTTTCTTCCCTAGCCTGACACAGCTCTGACATAGCCGCTAGCTTCTCCTCCCCGGTCTCAAACTTCAAAGTCATGGCAGCCAGATCCTCCTCCTTGTTCCTGCATATTTGTGACAGAGTCTCAAGGCTTTCTCCTCTCTCCTGTCCAAGCTGTTTATCGGATACCAGGTTGTCTATTGTAGCCTCGTGCAGGTAGGTCAAGTCTGTCAGTGCCTTCTCCGTGATCTGCCATAGCTCTGACATGGCCGCCAGCTTCCCCTCCCCGGTCTCAAACTTCAAAGTCATGGCGGCCAGCTCCTGCTCCTTGTCCCTGCATAACTGCGTCACAGTCTCAAGGCTTTCTGCTCTCTCCTCTCCAAGCTTCTTCTCACATGCCTGGTTCTCCCTTGCAGCCTCATACAGGTAGGTCATGAGAATCAGTTTTTCTTCCCTGGCCTGACACAGCTCTGACATGGCCGCTAGCTTCTCCTCCCCAGTCTCAAACTTCAAAGTCATGGCAGCCAGATCCTCCTCCTTGTTCCTGCATATTTGTGACAGAGTCTCAAGGCTTTCTCCTCTCTCCTGTCCAAGCTGTTTATCGGATACCAGGTTGTCTATTGTAGCCTCGTGCAGGTAGGTCAAGTCTGTCATTGCCTTCTCCGTGGTCTGACACAGCTCTGACATGGCCGCTAGCTTCTCCTCCCCGGTCTCAAACTTCAAAGTCATGTCAGCAAGCTCCTCCTCCTTGTTCCTGCATAACTGCGTCACAGTCTCAAGGCTTTCTGCTCTCTCCTCTCCAAGCTGCTTCTCGGATGCCAGGTTGTCCATTGTAGACTCGTACAGCTTGGTCATGCCATTCAGTTTGTCTTCCTTGGCCTGACACAGCTCTATCATGGCCGCCAGCTTCCCCTCCCCGGTCTCAAACTTCAAAGTCATGGCAGCCAGCTCCTGCTCCTTGTCCCTGAATATCTGCACCATAGTTTCCAGGTCTTCTTCTTTCTCCTCTACAAGCTGCCTCTCTGCTGCCAGGTTGGCACTCGTAGCCTCATACAGCGTGGTCAAGTCTGTCAATGTCTTCTCCGTGGTCTGACACAGCTCTGACATGGTTGCCAGCTTCTTTTCGCTTTTCTCATGTTTTGAAGTTATGGCAGCCAGCTCCTGCTCCTTGTCCCTGCATAACTGCGTCAAAGTCTCCAGGTGTTTCCCCCTCTCCTCTCCAAGCTGCCTCTCTGCTTTCAGTTTGTCCGTTGTAGCCTCAAACCGGTAGGTCAAGTCTGTCATTGCCTTCCCCGTGGTCTGACACAGCTCTGACATGGCCGCTAGCTTCTCCTCCCCAGTCTCAAACTTCAAAGTCATGTCAGCAAGCTCCTCCTCCTTGTTCCTGCATAACTGCGTCACAGTCTCCAGGTCTTCTTCTTTCTCCTCTACAAGCTGCCTCTCTGCTGCCAGGTTGGCACTCGTAGCCTCATACAGCTTGGTCAAGTCTGTCAATGTCTTCTCCGTGGTCTGACACAGCTCTGACATAGTTGCCAGCTTCTCTTCGCTTTTCTCATGTTTTGAAGTTATGGCAGCCAGCTTCTGCTCCTTGTCCCTGCATAACTGCGTCAAAGTCTCCAGGTGTTTCCCCCTCTCCTCTCCAAGCTGCCTCTCTGCTGCCAGTTTGTCCGTTGTAGCCTCAAACCGGTAGGTCAAGTCTGTCAGTGCCTTCTCCGTGGTCTGACACAGCTGTGACATGGTTGCCAGCTTCTCTTTGCTCGTCTTATTCTTTCCAGTCATGGCAGCAAGCTCCTGCTCCTTGTCCCTGCCTATCTGCACCATAGTCTCAAAGTGTTTCCCTCTCTCCTCTCCAAGCTGCCTCTCTGCTTCCAGGTTGTCCCTTGTAGCCTCGTACAGCTTGGTCAAGTCTGTCAGTTTGTCTTCCTTGGCTTGACACAGCTCTGACATGGCAGCCAGATCCTCCTCCTTCTTCCCGCATGTTTGTGTCATAGTCTCTAGGCTTTGTCCTCTCTCCTGTCCACGCTGTATCTCGACTGTCAGATTGTTCATTGCGGCCTCATACTGCTCGCTTACAGCAGCCAGTTCATCCTCCTTAGCCTGACAGATGTGCTCCATGGCTGTCAGCTTCTCCTCACCCATCTCGACCTTTACGGCTATAGCAGCCAGCACCTTGTCCTTCCTCTTCTTTGGCATGAATCTCATCAGTTTCCTTAAGGCCATCTCTGACAGCTCTGCTTCCTTAAGTCCTTCTTCCTCAGCCTTTGCTGCTTCTTTCGGGCAACTATTTCTCATGGCTGAAAGTTCCTTCTACAAGGCCTGGACGATGTTGCAGTGTTGCTTTCAGTTACCTCCTCTACAAGACAGCTGGACGATTCCTGTTCAAAAGAGGACATTCATCACTTTGTCAAAATAGCTAAGAATATGTCTACCCATCGATTCCACAAAAGTCACAATTCTGTGTGTAAATGGTTGGCCTTTATCCAAAGCACTGTACAATTGATGCTCCGCCTTCACCCTTTAATACACACACTCACGGCGACTGGCTGCCATGCAAGGCACCGACCAGCTCGTCAGGAGCATTTGGGGGTTAGGTGTCTTGCTCAGGGACACTTCGACACAGCCCGGGCAGGGATCGAACCGGCAACCCTCCGACTGCCAGACAACTGCTCTTACTGCCTGAGCCATGTCGCCGTGAGTGAGTATTTGTGAGATGCCAAGTGCCACAGTGTTAGCATCATTGTTAACCAGCTGGCCAAACTGCCCATTACAGCCGATCTGACCTGAAGCAGAGTTCTTGCAGGCAATCCTTGTTCCTGCTGAAGTTTCTGAATCTTCTTATTGTTCCTTGTCTCGCTCACTTTGAAAGCAATGTTAAAATGGAAATGAAACACTAAATTTCATCACATTCTAAAAGGCAGTAGAGTAGGCTAGCTAAGTCATGTAAAGTGGTAGTTAATGTCTAAAATAAAATAAAATAAAAAAAAGATCAAATCACAGACAGGACAATTAAAGGTGCAATAGGTAAGACTTTTGTGTTAAAACATAGTTACAAGACCATTTTAAATCTCTTCCTATCATTGAAAAAGGCTCACTCACATGTTGACTCACCCTCTGCCTGTGTTTAAATTCAGGTTTCAAAGTGTACATTTGTCAGGCTGTCAAATGCATCAAAACATTGTACAGCTGTACAGCAATTAAAGCTCATTGGTTGAAAAATGGTTCCAACAGCCACAGAAAATGGCATTCTGGGGGCTTTTTCTGACTGTTCGTGTCGCTGCCCAAATTGTACTCCAGACAAGCAATCACTGAAACTCAGTGCTATTGCTACTATTATCCAAGCCAAGAATAGTTCTAGTAAGAAAATGTTCGCTGAACAGGTGACTTTATGAAATGTTGATTTTAATGTGCTGCGCCAGCACACTATGTTTTGACTTTTTGAAGTTAGTTTTCACTTTAGCCAACCAACTATATATGAGCAAGCAACTTATTTGGCTGCGTAACTATCTGGTTATATAACTAAGATATGATAGTGAAGGGAAGCTATCACTGAAACTGTATACTACTATTGCTATTATCCAAGCGAATAATACACATCGAGTTGATACCAGTTTGTTATTGGTAGCAACAAGCAAATTAGCTATTAGTTAGCTTGCCGAATTTACAAATATCCACCTGAGACACAACGCCTGTGCAACAACGCTTTCTACTATGTTCGTATTGCCTCAGGTGGATATTTGTAAATTAATTGAGCTAACTATGGCTAAAACTGCTATAGTTCTATAACTAGATATGTAGTCTTCGCTTGGATAATAAGGAATAGTACACAGTGTCATGGATTGCTTGTCCGGAGTGCAAATTGGGCAGCTACACGCGAACGATCTGAATAAGCCCCCACGCCATTGGCTATGGCAATTAGAACCATTTTTCAACCAATGAGCTTCAATTATTGCACAGCTGCGCAGTAATGGCCGTCAACTGTACATTTTGAAACTACAATTTAAGGACTATAAACACAGGCAGAGGCTGAGTCAACTTGTCAGTGAGCCTTTTTCAATGATAGGAAGGGATTTACAATGGTCTTGTAACAATGTTTTAACACAAAAATCTTACCTTTAAGTGCACACAGGGCAAAGAGAAAAATATATATAATTTTTGGCTGCGTTGTAGCCTACAAGACGCTAAAGGAAAATAAGTAGGCTAATTGTACATACATGATATGTATTCCATAAACGTTCCATGAGAAAATTAACATTTAACGTACATTTTGCATGGTGTATAGCCTAATATCGCTCCGGAAAATAACATTGTTAGCGCAACAATATATCACGTTAAGTAAAAAAGAACTCACCACAAGCGATATAATGATAGCGATCCCCGCGACTGAATTGAGCTGAGAAAAAATGAAACAGACATGGTAGCCCTTGTAGCCGACACATTTCCCCAAAAATTCATCAAACACCGCATTTAGCTGCTCTTGCAATGGGGTTTCGTATGGCATTCTAGCTAAACGAAAACAAAACTTAACAGAGCTTACTCGCTCTACATGGAAAATATATTTCGTAAGACTTACAATTTCAGAAGAGACCGAAACAAATTTTCCGTTATCAAGAATGCGAATACGAATGTTAATAAGTTATAAAATCGACTGGGTTGTAATGACGAACAGGTTCCGTGAAGTAGGTAGGTTTATGATCTTGCCGACGTGAAAACCCCGTTTTTATTAAAAAAAATGTATTTCCACTGTGACGTAGTCCTACTCACTGAAAATACAGTGACGTAGTCATTTTAACGAAAAACTCAAAGTTGTTTTTTTTTTTATTCTCCTAAGGGGAATGCGAATTATTCGTTATTGATATAACTTAATATATATATACCCAGGTAGCCAGCATATTTGGGCCTAGTCCGGTACATTTGACGCACTGGCGGCTTGTGCAAAATATTATGGGCCAGCTATGTGGAATAACAGTATCTTTTCCCACAATCAGTGTCGTCCCACAATTGCATGTATGAAAGCTGCTATATAAATAAAGTGTATTATTATTATTATTATTATTCTTGTTATTATTATTATTATTATTCTTGTTATTATTATTATTATTATAGAACAGGCCATGTTCGCTCGTTTGCTGTTATTTCGATGTTTTAGATGAAGTAGCTATTTTCTAATCAAACGTAATCCGAATCGAAAATAAAAAATGTGAATGCACGTTGACTTACTGTTGCTCTGATAGACGCTTTCAGTTACTGTAGAGGGCCCCACCACGCAAGCTACAGTTGAGGCCAAAATTATTAGCCCCCCAGGAATTATGAACATTTTCCTAAAATTCTGCCCAATGCTTGCATTATTGCTAAAACATTCACCAGTGCTATTTAGTAGCTTTTGGTACATTTTGGGATGTAAAATACATTTTTTGACTTTCTTCATATCAAATATAGTGAAAAATGGGGTGGTCAAAAATATTAGCCCCCATGTGTATTTTTGCTTTCAAAACACATACAATCAACCAATTAGCTTTCAAACCACACCTGTGCAGTCAATTAGCTTCCCAACAACACCTGAGCATTCAATCAGCATTGAGCTTCACTTAAGGGACTCCAAAGAACAGGGCACTTGAACACATTGAGAGGGACTACTCTTACTCACCATGCCAAAGACAAAGGAAATCAGTCTTGAGCTCAGAAAGAAGATAGTGGAGGCTCATAATAAGGGGGAAGGCTATACTGCCATTTCCAAGTGTTTTCAGTGTCTAGAACAGCTGTACGTTGCATCATTGCTAAGTACAAGGTGACAAATTCTGGGCGTGGTCGAAAGCGCAAGATTTCAAGAACTCGGAGATGTCAACAAGAAGCCCCGGACATCTGCCAAGATGATTGTTGCTGACCTGGCCTCTTCTGGAGTTAATGTTTCTAGGAACACAGTTGTGAGGGCTCTCCATCGTGGTGGGATTCAGGGCCATTGTCCCAGAAGAACCCCTTTACTCAAAGAGCAGCACATCAGAGCCAGACTGAGGTTTGCCCGTGAACATTTGAAAGGTAAAGATGAGTTTTGGAAGTCTGTCCTTTGGTGTGATGAGACTAAACTGGAACTGTTTGGCCACATGGATGTTGCTTATGTTTGGCGAAGAAAGGGCGAGGCCTTCAACCCTAAGAACACAGTTCCCACAGTTAAACATGGTGGTGGGAGCATCATGCTGTGGGGCTGTTTTGCAGCCTCAGGCACAGGGAGCCTTGTTCGGGTGCATGGCATCATGAAAAAAGAAAATTATATTGACATTTTGAGGGATAATATGAAGAAATCTGCTCTTAATCTAGGCTTAGGTCGTCGCTGGGTCTTCCAACAAGACAATGATCCAAAGCATACCTCAAAATTGGTCCAACAGTTATTAAAGGACACCAAAACCAAGGTCCTGGAGTGGCCCGCACAGAGCCCAGATCTCAATCCTATTGCTCAAAGTGAATGTCCATGCTCGGAAACCACGCAATTTGGACCACTTGGAACAATTTGCAATGGAAGAATGGGCCAAAATCCCTCAAGAGACATGTGCCAACCTTGTGAAGAACTACTCCTAAGAGGTTGTTGTCAGTTGTGGCCCAGAAAGGGTACACTATTGAGTATTAATGGCCAGGGGGCTAATAATTTTGGCTGTGTCATTTTTGCCTTTTCTTGTTTCAACTCAGTGCATCAATAAAATATTCTAATCAAAAGTAGTGGGCATTTTGTTTTTGATATTTTGGAAACAAACAAACTATAAACACTTGTTGTTAATGGTCATTTCCATGGCGAAATCAAAGGTTTTGTCTGATTTCACAAGGGGGCTAATAATTTTGGCCTCAACTGTATATGCATTGATGCACTTGAGTACAGCGCCGTGAAGCTAGCAACAATTAGACTTCCTGTACAGAAGTTCCGGTCTCAAATTCCTGTGATTTTCCGTCAAAATAAGAGCTGCTGAGTAATGTTAAATAATGAGTTAGTTACCGCGTTTTCTGCACTTCCTCACATAATTACCATTGCTTAAATTCATTGCTGATCCAACTCATAAAAGTCAGCGAGCAACTAGCTTGCTACTTGACTAGTTACTATAATGTAGGCCAAGCATAAATTGCTTGACACTGTCGGTTCAATAACAGCTCATTTGCATACCTGCTTACTGTTTGAAAAAAATGTTGCCAAATATGAAGGGGCATACATTAAATCTATGTATATCTATAAAATTATACATTTATTATCGAAAATCATGTTCCCAGCAATTGTTGCTGTATTTACAGCGTGGTAAGGGCATGTAATGCCATTGACTGTCAATTCACGAGCAGCTCATTTGCATAGCCCATCACTCAAAAACTATAAATTGTTACCAAATGAAAGGGAGTATACATTTGTTAGCTGGACCATATCTTTAATATTCTACAGTATTTTCTGTGAAATCATGTTCCCAGCAATTGAATAGCTTTCTCTGTTTTCTTCTAATAAGTGCTATTTTTTCAAAGATAATTTCAAAGTAGTTTCTGTGCAATACAGACATGACACTTTGTTTAGAGTTTATTTCAAACTGTCAACAGTCCTTGCATATTGGAAGTCTCCCACACCAAACCCGATGGAAATAAAGACACTATCGCTCCAATGGTCATTGGGAAAAATGTAAATGCATACAGGAAGTACTGTCGTTAATCATTCTGGTAAAATTCCCAGTAGTTTAGGAATCAGTACCACCTGAATTGTGCTTCACATAACAGTAGTTTAACATCGCTCTCCAAAAGAAATGTCCAATTTACTTAAATCGCACTGCAAAGCTGCATGTACACATCTCCAGGAAGCTGTAACCTCACTTCCCCATGAATGTTAATATTAGTGCTATAAAAATATGGATTGTGTTTTGCTACCTTCTGCAACAGGCCAGTCTTTGTCTCAACACATACTCCTCGGATTAGATGAGAGTTTGAAATCATTGGCAGAATAGCACTAATGATTTATTAATAATGAATTGTCCTGAATCCTCCACAGGGTTTACAGTCAGTAATGTGGTTTAGGTTCTGTGGAAGGGTGTCTGATATGTCATATTTAGGGGGAATCCTCCAGAGGGTTAACAGTCAGTAATGTGGTTTAGGTGCTGTGAAAGGGTGTCTCTGATATGTCATACAGTCAGGTCCATAAATATTGGGACATCAACACAATTCTCCTCTTTTTGGCTCTATACACCACCACAATGGATTTGAAATGAAACGAACAAGATATGCTTTAACTGCAGACCTTCAGCTTTAATCTGAGGGTATTTACATCCAAATCAGGTGAACGGTGTAGGAATTACAACAGTTTCTATATGTGCCTCCCACTTTTTAAGGGACCAAAAGTAATGGGACAATTGGCTGCTCAGCTGTTCCATGGCCACGTGTGTGTTATTCCCTCATTATCTCATTTACAAGGAGCAGATAAAAGGTCTAGAATGAATTTCAAGTGTGCTATTTGCATTTGGAATCTGTTGCTGTTAACTCTCAATATGAGATCCAAAGAGCTATCACTATCAGTGAAGCAAGCCAACATTAGGCTGAAAAATCAAAACAAACCCATCAGAGAGATAGCAAAAACATTAGGTGTGGCCAAATCAACTGTTTGGAACATTCTTGAAAAGAAAGAACGCACCGGTGAGCTCAGCAACACCAAAAGACCCGGAAGGCCACGGAAAACAACTGTGGTGGATGACAGAAGAATTCTTTCCCTGGTGAAGAAAAAACCCTTCACAACAGTTGGCCAGATCAAGAACACTCTCCAGGAGGTAGGTGTATGTGTGTCCAAGTCAACAATCAAGAGAAGACTTCACCAGAGTGAATACAGAGGGTTCACCACAAGATATAAACCATTGGTGAGCCTCAAAAACAGGAAGACCAGATTAGAGTTTGCCAAACAACATCTAAAAAAGCCTTTACAGTTCTGGAACAACATCCTATGGACAGATGAGACAAAGATCAACTTGTACCAGAATGATGGGAAGAGAAGAGTATGGAGAAGGAAAGGAACCGCTCATGATCCAAAACATGCCACCTCATCAGTGAAGCATGGTGGTGGTAGTGTCATGGCGTGGGCATGTATGGCTGCCAATGGAACTGGTTCCCTTGTATTTATTGATGATGTGACTGCTGACAAAAGCAGCAGGATGAATTCTGAAGTGTTTCGGGCAATATTATCTGCTCATATTCAGCCAAATGCTTAAGAACTCATTGGACGGCGCTTCACAGTGCAGATGGACAATAACCCGAAGCATACTGCGAAAGCAACCAAAGAGTTTTTTAAGGCAAAGAAGTGGAATGTTATGCAATGGCCAAGTCAATCACCTGACCTGAATCCGATTGAACATGCATTTCACTTGCTGAAGACAAAACTCTGCTCTCTGCTCATGGCATCTCCTATCATTGTTATGCCGATGACACCCAACTCTTTCTCTCCTTCCCCCCATCAGACACACAGGTCTCTACCCGTATCTCCGCCTGCCTGAGAGACATCCAGAGCTGGATGGGCAACCACCATCTAAAGCTCAACCCAGGTAAGATGGAGGTAATCTTCCTCCCTGCTTCAACCTCCCCCTTCTCTGATTTCTCCATCTCACTAGGGGATACCACAGTGAGCTCATCCCCTCGTGCAAGAAACCTTGGAGTGGTGATGGACAACAGGCTATCCTTCTCCGAGAACATCGCTACGGTGACCCGGGCGTGCAGGTTCTTCCTGTACAACATCCGGAGAATCCGACCCTTCCTCACCACCTACTCCACTCAGCTCCTTGTTCAAGCAATGGTCCTGTCCCGCCTGGACTATTGCAACCCTCTGCTGGCTGGCCTTCCAGCATCTGCCATCAGACCCCTACAACTGATCCACAATGCTGCAGCCCGTCTGGTATTCAATGTTCCCAGACATTCACATGTCACCCCCCTGCTCCGCAACCTCCACTGGCTGCCTGTTATGGCTCGCATCAAATTTAAAACTTTGGTGCTCGCCTACCAGGCAGTTAAACGATCAGCCCCTGTATATATTCAATCCCTTATCAAGACCTATACACCAACAAGACCCCTCCGTCACTGAGTCACTGACCTCCTTCAAGCACAGACTGAAGACCCATCTCTTCAGGCTACACCTTTCCCTCCCCAACTCACCACCACGATTAGCCTTAGACTGTAATGGCATTTATGATTAGATTGGATAGATATTGTTACTTGTATAGGGATTGTTGTTTTTTATTGGCTGTTGTATTGTTGTATTCTAGCTGCCAACTGTGGTATGTTAGTTTGAAAGTTGATTGTACTCTTTAAGGGTTCTGATTTTCTGAATGTTTACATTAGGACTCGGAACTGTACTGTCCTCTCTGGTCCTCTTTGCACTTGTTCTTGTGTTTAATTTGCACTTTGTTGTACGCCGCTCTGGATAAGAGCGTCTGCTAAATGCCATAGAATGTAATGTAATGTAATGTAATGTAAGGTAAAAACTGAAGGGGAAATGCCCCAAGAACAAGCAGGAACTGAAGACAGTTGCAGTAGAGGCCTGGCAGAGCATCACCAGGGATGAAACCCAGCGTCTGGTGATGTCTATGCGTTCCAGACTTCAGGCTGTAATTGACTGCAAAGGATTTGTAACCAAGTATTAAAAAGTGAAAGTTTGATTTATGATTGTTAGTTTGTCCCATTACTTTTGGTCCCTTAAAAAGTGGGAGGCACAAATACAAACTGTTGTAATTCCTACACCGTTCACCTGATTTGGATGTAAATACCCTCAAATTAAAGCTGAAAGTCTGCAGTTAAAGCACATCTTGTTCGTTTCATTTCAAATCCATTGTGGTGGTGTATAGAGCCAAAAAGATGAGAATTGTGTTGATGTCCCAATATTTATGGACCTGACTGTATGTAGGGGGAATCCTCCACAGGGTTTGCAGTCAGTAATGTGGTTTAGGTGCTGTGAAAGGGTGTCTCTGATACGTCATATGTAGGGGGAATCCTCCACAGGGTTGGCAGTCAGTAATGTGGTTTAGGTGCTGTGAAAGGGTGTCTCTGATACGTCATATGTAGGGGGAATCCTCCACAGGGTTTGCAGTCAGTAATGTGGTTTAGGTGCTGTGAAAGGGTGTCTCTGATAAGGTCATATTTCGGGGAGATTGGCTGCTCCTCGGTGCGTGAGTGGGGAAGCGTCCGCTAACGGGCGTCCTTGAGGCAGAGCTCGGCAGACAGACGCACAGCGGGGCGCGTACTGCGTTACCGTGGAGATCGCCGCATAGCTGCGCCCGTTACACGTGCCTGTCCCAGTGTCCCGCGGAGGAGAGTGCTAATTAAGAGGGCAGGTGGGCACACTTACGGAACGGCTACCCGCCGGGCCGGTCTGACGGTGGGCCTTTTCCGGATTTTTCCGTTCAGAAGCGCCTCCTCTCCGGTAATGGTGAACGCGTGAGTACAGACACTGTCAATGAGGTGGAAAATTCAAATGGAAAATCTTCACAAAATGGCGGCGTTCCAGAAATGCTCGGCCAGCTGGTCTCCTGAAAATGGCTGCTGAGCCGATGGGTGATAATGACCCCGGGCTATGCCAAGCCTGACATGGCCCTGAGATAAATCTCACGCACTCTTTGGCTGTTTGGGGAACCAGTGCAAACCAAGGTTTGTATTTCAAAAATGTACATTTTAAAACACCGTAACTAGCAGCTCGGAGAGCCAATATTGTAAGATCAGAATTATGGGATAACAATAGCTTCCAGATTTAAGATGGTCCCTCATGTGACAGATTAGCAGAACACACAAATACGCCGCCGCCCCCCCCCCCCCCTGCCAACTTCAATGGATTCCCACGCTTAAGCCAATAAAAATGTCTATATTACATGACATCATTGGCATTTGGCAGACGTTCTTATCCAGAGCGACGTACAGTTGATTAGACTAAGCAGGAGACAATCCTCCCCTGGAGCAATGCAGGGTGAAGGGCCTTTGCTCAAGGGCCCAACGGCTGTGCGGATCTTATTGTGGCTACATTGGGGATCGAACCACCGACCTTGCGGGTCTCAGTCTGTAGTGAGCATACATGGTTTAGACTAGCAGTCTGTAGTGAACGTACAAGGTTTAGACTTGCAGTCTGTAGTGAGCGTACACGGTTTAGACTAGCAGTCTGTAGTGAACATACATGGTTTAGACTAGCAGTCTGTAGTGAGCATACATGGTTTACACTAGCAGTCTGTAGTGAGCATTCATGGTTTAGACTAGCAGTCTGTAGTGAGCAAACTTGGTTTACACTAGCAGTCTGTAGTGAGCATTCATGGTTTAGACTAGCAGTCTGTAGTGAACATACATGGCTTAGACTAGCAGTCTGTAGTGAGCATACATGGTTTAGGCTAGCAGTCTGTAGTGAGCATACATGGCTTAGACTAGCAGTCTGTAGTGCGTCTACACGGTTTAGGCTTGCAGTCTATAGTGAGCATACATGGTTTAGACTAGCAGTCTGTAGTGAGCGTTCATGGTTTAGACTAGCATTCTGTAGTGAGCATTCATGGTTTAGACTAGCATTCTGTAGTCAGCATACGTGGTTTAGACTAGCAGTCTGTAGTGAGCATATGTCGGAGGGTCAGGAGCTGCAAAAGCTTCCCCTGCTACCCCGCTACCACAGGTACCGGAATCCACCCACCACAAACAACCAGAACACAGGGATAAGGTAAGCAGAGTCTTTAATACAATTTTTTAAACCGCTCATGACAGGGCAGCCGCCCCGCTCTGACCCCCCCTCCCGTCTCCATCACACCCCTGTTCGTATGGTGGCCCCACCCACCAAATAACCCCAGGCCACATGGGGATCAACACACCGGGGAGAGGGGGGTTCACACACTCATACACATGCACACACAGAGGCACACACTCACTCACACACCCAAAATATACAACTAAGTTAACTGTAACCCTTATGTTGGAGGCAAACTAACAACCAACAGGATTTGCTTCCAAGAGGGCGAAAACCCCCCCAAAAAAACCTTGTCAGCTTGATAGGGTCTGATTATCTCACCGGCGTACAGCCGAGTGCTAACAAAGGAAAAAAGGGGGGAAATTCCCTCTCTGTCCCCTAATGGCAACAAAGGTTTTCACCTTAAAAGCAAATCTACTCACCGCATTTAAAATAGCAGCAGCAAACTAATATTAGCCTCTGATTCAAAGCACTAAAAACAACACTTAATCTCCTTCATCCCTTTGCAAACACACAACACCACAAACAGGGAGTGCGTAGACACATAGATGCGTATCAAACCAAAAGCGTCAACAGCGTCTCAACCAGCTCCGTCATGCACACACACACTCACGTACACAGAGGCGAATACACACACTCACACACATGCACGCACAGATGTACACACACACATGCACACACACTCACCTATGCATAGAGGCACACACAGACACTCACATACACACAGAGGCACACACACACACACACACACACACACACACACAGAGGCACACAAACACACACACACACAGAGGCACACAAACACACACACACACACAGAGGCACACAAACACACACACATGCACATACACACTCACACACATGCACACACAGAGGCGCGCACACACACAGATGCACACAAACACACACACACACACACACACACATGCACATACACACTCACACACATGCACACACAGAGGCGCACACACACACACACACACACACACACACAGAGGCACACAAACACACACACACACACAGAGGCACACAAACACACACACACACACACAGAGGCACACAAACACACACAAACACACACACACACACACACACACACACACACACAGAGGCACACAAACACACACACACACACACGCACACAAACAGAAATCTAAGGGTGGGATGCGACTCGACTCGGCTCGCGTCACAGGTGCCGGACTGACCCCACGTACCAAAATGAAAAGTGGAGCGGCACCACTTCCGGCTGCTGAGGAGGCTACCCCGCCTCCTCCTGACACTGTTCCTCTTGGGGAAACACTGGCTCATGTACAGGACCCACACCGGGTTCCACCTCAGTGGTCCTGCTTCCTGGTCCCGTTTGGCTTCCTCCTCGTCTGGGGGCTCCTTCCAGACGTCGCCCACTGGACAGGCACGCAGGTGGGTTCGGTGTGGGGTCCTTCGGGCCGGAACACATACAGCGGCCGCTCCGGCTGCAGCCGGCGGGCAACAACAAACTGACGGGGAGACCACCTCGGGGCCAGCTTACCTCGCTCCCGGCGCCTGAAGTTCCACACAAGCACCCGGTCCCCCAGCAATAACGGCAAGATCTTAAGCTGCTGTGAATGCCGTTGTTATAAGCCTTGAGTAGAGTGGGCAGCCGCTCCAGCCACCAGCCCTGTTCGCCCTCCTGGAGAGACCCCAGGAGAGACAGCAGGGTTTGGTTAAACTGCTCACAGGCCCCTTCGCCCTGCTGGTGGTAGGGGATAGTGCGGATCTTAGTGCACCCATAGAGCTCACAGAATGAAGCCCCAGTGCTGCACGAAGCTGGTCCATGGCTACCAGCTCCAGAGGATAGGAGGTGGAGAGGGGGACCAGGGGGACCAGTACCTCCGGCTCGGCCTCCACTGCCGTCTTTCCCCAACCCCAGCCAGTAGGACCGCTGACTCAGGACAACCTCCACCTTGTTGGCTCCCAGGTGGCCCAAGGCCTGATGGTACCACTGCCGGACAAAGGCAAGCAAAAGCAACTGCCACAGTGGTTCTTCCAACAGGTACAGGATCCCGCAACCCAATCCCGCCATGCCATGTGGGACTGGTCGGTTCTGCAGCGGGTACAGCAAGTGTAGGAGCGGAGGTTGGCTCCACCGGAGGAGGGTAGGTGGTGGAGGGAGTGGGAGCAGTTGCGGCTAGAGGGGGGGATCCTGTACCGCCGGTAGATGGGCCACTGTGGGTGGCACGCAGTGTCTGCCAGTGAGACCATCAGGCCTTGGGCCACCTGTGAGCCAACAAGGTGGAGGTAGTCCTGCGTCCGTTGGTTCAACTGGCTGGAGGTGGAGGCCATGGTCCAGCTTGGAGCAGCCCCGAGCGACTCCTTCTTGTTCTCCTTGGTGGCATCATTCTGTAAGCTCTATGGGTGCACTAAGATCCGCACTATCCCCTACCACCAGCAGGGTAATGGGGCCTGCGAGCGGTTCAACCAAACTCCCCAGGAGGGCGAACAGGCTTAGGGTCAGGGTTATTGGTGGCCGGAGCACCTGCACGCTCCGCTCAAGGCTTATAACAACGACATTCATAGTAGCAGCGGCTTTGCTGGGGGACCGGGTGCTGGTGCGGAACTTCAGGCGCCGGGAGCGAGGTAAGCTGGCCCTCGAGGTGGTCTCCCCGTCCGATCAGCTGCAGCTGCTGTATGTGTTCCGGTCCGAAGGAGGTCGGGAGGAGTGAACCCTACACTGGACCGGCCTGCGTGCCTACCCGTGGGTGACGCCTGGAGGGAGCCCCCAGACGAGGAGGAAGTCGAACAGGAACCGGAACGCGGTGTGGGTCCCGGCCCGGGGTCCTGTACGTGAGCCAGCTCTTCCCCTGGAGGAACAGCATCAGGAGGAAGCAATGGAGCCCTCTGAACAACCGGAAGTGGTGCCCCAACTCTCGTTGCCTGAACTGCTCTACGCTGCATTCTTCCAGTCTTCTGCTGGCCATCTGGGGAGAGACAGGGAGCAGTTTGTGAGACCATACCCATGTGTATGAATGTACACAAGGAATAATACAGTATTAGCTCTGATTTAGCACATTGTATTGCACCTCTGCATTAGCGCTGGATAAGAGGGTGCCGTTTGCATTCTGTATTTGCATTCTACAAAATTATCCGCTTTACCTCCCTATATTCTGTTACTATCAGCACTTGCTATTAGTACAGAGTATGAATGTTGGCAGAGCTTCCTCACCTGCACCTGGCTGCAGCGATAGTTGTTCACCTGTCCATCAGTAATCCATTGGTTGGGGCAGTAATTCCCAAATGCCTTCACCCATTGGGGTCTTTCTTCCCCCCTGTGCTCTTTGTTTTGCTGAGCTGTAGTCCTGCAACAAAATCAGGGAGAGCAAAACACACATTCATCACTCATTCCAAAAACTACTCAATCCCCAAATACGTCCTGAAGCTGAACACAATTAAACATATTTTGCCCACCAAAGGATTTCAGTATTTTAAAATGAGTCATTTAATTGGCTTAGGTGGTAAGAGCAGTCGTCTGGCAGTCGAAGGGTTGCCGGTTTGATCCCACTCTGGGAGTGTCAAAGTGTCCCTGGGCAAGACACCTAACAAGGCAGGGGTCTTGCCCAGGGACACTTTGACACTCCCAGGGTGCCTTACATGGCAGCCAATCGCCGTTGGTGTGTGTGCAGGTGTGAGTATGAATGGGTGAATGAGAAGCATCAATTGTACAGCGCTTTAGATAAAAGCGGGATATACAAACATCCCCTTGTCTCACACTTGACTGATGTCCGTTATATATAAATGACATAGCAAGACATAACGATAGTTAGTTACTGGCATTTTTAAAAGAACAGTCAAATCAATGTCCTGTCTGGCACTGTCAGGGCGGTTATTTCCATGTACAGGGCATCCTGTTTGCCACTTACCACTGCTGATGGCCGCCCTGCTTCTGGGACAGCTTCAGCTTCCCGACCCTTTCCTTCAACTGGAGAGAAACATTGCAAGAACATTGTACTTGTGCATTGATGTATCGTAAATAGCTATTACTGTATATTGTGAGGTGTGCTAGTAGCAGAACTTTTCCCACGGAGGGCCTCCTGCTTCGTGGAGAAACCAGAGCTTGATGTGATGTGTCTCTTGACGGCAACCTTTTGAAAAACAGCCTCAGCGAACCTGGAAATAAGACACAAGCACAGCATTAAACCTTAACCACTGTAGGTAGACCCGATTGGCTTCTATACTCACGTCTTCCGCAGGCTGCCTGCTGCCATTGGCTGATCTTTCAGGGCCATCTGTAGCTCTTGGGCCATGGCCTGGAGACAACAAGAGGAATGAAGATCCTGCGTTTTGAAGAGGGTTAGTGTGCTCTGAAAGGAGAGACAGCCAATGGTTCACTGGTGGTAACAGTTAAGCATTAATGAATGGGTAAAATGCACGCATTAATAATCTATTAAAGCTATGTAAGAAATGGCCAATGGTAAACTGTCCTAAGTAACAGTGGGCAGATGTGATGGATTGCACTGTGTTGATAGTTATTGTTCACCTGGGCTTTGAAGAAGTAATCTCTGGTTTCTGGCTCCATGATTGTCTGCTGCTCGGTACTCCCACCATCTCCCCCAGGGAACTTACCAGTGTGGGGTGTAGTGGGTTTAAGTGTCCCCACTGCACCGCAACCCACTACACCACACACTGCTAGGTACCCCCACCATCCCCCCCAGGGTACATACCAGTGCGGGGTGTAGTGAGTTTAACCATTGTACTGCGACCCACTGCACCACACGCTGCTAGGTACCCCCACCATCCCCCCCAGGGTACTAACCAGTGTGGGGTGTAGTGGGTTTAAGTGTCTGCACTGCACCGCAACCCACTACACCCCACACTGCGAGGTACCCCCACCATCCCCCCCAGGGCACTTACCAGTGTGGGGTGTAGTGAGTTTAACCACTGTACTGCGACCCACTACAGGTCCCAGGTAATTGTTTGTTATTGCTGTCTCTCAACATTTATCAGTAGACTAGCGGCTATTTAGTGTATGTAAATGCAAAGAATAAGCAGACCAGCTCCCCCCCCCCCGTTCAACAGTCTACCTCCACCTGCCCCCCCTCCCCCCGTTCGACAGTCTACCTCCTTCTGCCCCCCCTCCCCCCTTTCGACAGTCTACCTCCACCTGCCCCCCCTCCCCCCGTTCGACAGTCTGTCAGATTGTTCATTGCAGCCTCATACAGCTCTGTCATTTCATTCAGATTCCATTCCGTGGTCTGACACAGCTCTGACATGGCAACCAGCTTCTCCTCCCCGGTCTCAAACTTCAAAGTCATGGCAGCCAGCTCCTGCTCCTTGTCCTGAAAGAGCTGCATCACAGCCTCCAGACTGATCATATTCTGCTGAGCAAGCCATACCAGGGACTCCAGTTTTTCCTTTTTAGCCTCAGACTGGGAGGTCAAATCTGTCAGTTTCTTCGGAATGGTCTGGAACAGGTCTGACATGGCCGGCAGCTTCTCTTCGCTTGTGCCAGGCTTTAAAGTCACAGAACCCAGAGCCTCCTCCTTGTCCCTGCATAACTGCATCACAGTCTCAAGGCTTTCTCCTCTCTCCTGTCCAAGCTGCTTCTCGGATGCCAGGTTGTCCCTTGTAGCCTCGTACAGCTTGGTCATGCCATTCAGTTTGTCTTCCTTGGCCTGACACAGCTCTAACATGGCCGCCAGCTTCTCCTCCCCAGTCTCAAACTTCAAAGTCATAGCAGCCAGCTCCTGCTCCTTGTCCCTGCATAACTGCGTCACAGTCTCAAGGCTTTCTGCTCTCTCCTCTCCAAGCTTCTTCTCACATGCCTGGTTCTCCCTTGCAGCCTCATACAGGTAGGTCATGAGAATCAGTTTTTCTTCCCTAGCCTGACACAGCTCTGACATGGCCGCTAGCTTCTCCTCCCCGGTCTCAAACTTCAAAGTCATGGCAGCCAGATCCTCCTCCTTGTTCCTGCATATTTGTGACAGAGTCTCATGGCTTTCTCCTCTCTCCTGTCCAAGCTGTTTATCGGATACCAGGTTGTCTATTGTAGCCTCGTGCAGGTAGGTCAAGTCTGTCAGTGCCTTCTCTGTGATCTGCCATAGCTCTGACATGGCCGCCAGCTTCCCCTCCCCGGTCTCAAACTTCAAAGTCATGGCAGCCAGCTCCTGCTCCTTGTCCCTGCATAACTGCGTCACAGTCTCAAGGCTTTCTGCTCTCTCCTCTCCAAGCTTCTTCTCACATGCCTGGTTCTCCCTTGCAGCCTCATACAGGTAGGTCATGAGAGTCAGTTTTTCTTCCCTGGCCTGACACAGCTCTGACATGGCCGCTAGCTTCTCCTCCCCGGTCTCAAACTTCAAAGTCATGGCAGCCAGATCCTCCTCCTTGTTCCTGCATATTTGTGACAGAGTCTCAAGGCTTTCTCCTCTCTCCTGTCCAAGCGGTTTATCGGATACCAGGTTGTCTATTGTAGCCTCGTGCAGGTAGGTCAAGTCTGTCAGTGCCTTCTCCGTGATCTGCCATAGCTCTGACATGGCCGCCAGCTTCCCCTCCCCGGTCTCAAACTTCAAAGTCATGGCAGCCAGCTCCTGCTCCTTGTCCCTGAATATCTGCACCATAGTTTCCAGGTCTTCTTCTTTCTCCTCTACAAGCTGCCTCTCTGCTGCCAGGTTGGCACTCGTAGCCTCATACAGCTTGGTCAAGTCTGTCAATGTCTTCTCCGTGGTCTGACACAGCTCTGACATGGTTGCCAGCTTCTTTTCGCTTTTCTCATGTTTTGAAGTTATGGCAGCCAGCTCCTGCTCCTTGTCCCTGCATAACTGCGTCAAAGTCTCCAGGTGTTTCCCCCTCTCCTCTCCAAGCTGCCTCTCTGCTGTCAGTTTGTCCGTTGTAGCCTCAAACCGGTAGGTCAAGTCTGTCATTGCCTTCCCCGTGGTCTGACACAGCTCTGACATGGCCGCTAGCTTCTCCTCCCCGGTCTCAAACTTCAAAGTCATGTCAGCAAGCTCCTCCTCCTTGTTCCTGCATAACTGCGTCACAGTCTCCAGGTCTTCTTCTTTCTCCTCTACAAGCTGCCTCTCTGCTGCCAGGTTGGCACTCGTAGCCTCATACAGCTTGGTCAAGTCTGTCAATGTCTTCTCCGTGGTCTGACACAGCTCTGACATAGTTGCCAGCTTCTCTTCGCTTTTCTCATGTTTTGAAGTTATGGCAGCCAGCTTCTGCTCCTTGTCCCTGCATAACTGCGTCAAAGTCTCCAGGTGTTTCCCCCTCTCCTCTCCAAGCTGCCTCTCTGCTGCCAGTTTGTCCGTTGTAGCCTCAAACCGGTAGGTCAAGTCTGTCAGTGCCTTCTCCGTGGTCTGACACAGCTGTGACATGGTTGCCAGCTTCTCTTTGCTTGTCTTATTCTTTCCAGTCATGGCAGCAAGCTCCTGCTCCTTGTCCCTGCCTATCTGCACCATAGTCTCAAAGTGTTTCCCTCTCTCCTCTCCAAGCTGCCTCTCTGCTTCCAGGTTGTCCCTTGTAGCCTCGTACAGCTTGGTCAAGTCTGTCAGTTTGTCTTCCTTGGCTTGACACAGCTCTGACATGGCAGCCAGATCCTCCTCCTTCTTCCCGCATGTTTGTGTCATAGTCTCTAGGCTTTGTCCTCTCTCCTGTCCACGCTGTATCTCGACTGTCAGATTGTTCATTGCGGCCTCATACTGCTCGCTTACAGCAGCCAGTTCATCCTCCTTAGCCTGACAGATGTGCTCCATGGCTGTCAGCTTCTCCTCACCCATCTCGACCTTTACGGCTATAGCAGCCAGCACCTTGTCCTTCCTCTTCTTTGGCATGAATCTCATCAGTTTCCTTAAGGCCATCTCTGACAGCTCTGCTTCCTTAAGTCCTTCTTCCTCAGCCTTTGCTGCTTCTTTCGGGCAACTATTTCTCATGGCTGAAAGTTCCTTCTACAAGGCCTGGACGATGTTGCAGTGTTGCTTTCAGTTACCTCCTCTACAAGACAGCTGGACGATTCCTGTTCAAAAGAGGACATTCATCACTTTGTCAAAATAGCTAAGAATATGTCTACCCATCGATTCCACAAAAGTCACAATTCTGTGTGTAAATGGTTGGCCTTTATCCAAAGCACTGTACAATTGATGCTCCGCCTTCCCCCTTTAATACACACACTCACGGCGACTGGCTGCCATGCAAGGCACCGACCAGCTCGTCAGGAGCATTTGGGGGTTAGGTGTCTTGCTCAGGGACACTTCGACACAGCCCGGGCGGGGGATCGAACCGGCAACCCTCCGACTGCCAGACAACTGCTCTTACTGCCTGAGCCATGTTGCCGTGAGTGAGTAGTTGTGAGATGCCAAGTGCCACAGTGTTAGCATCATTGTTAACCAGCTGGCCATACTGCCCATTACAGCCGATCTGACCTGAAGCAGAGTTCTTGCAGGCAATCCTTGTTCCTGCTGAAGTTTCTGAATCTTCTTATTGTTCCTTGTCTCGCTCACTTTGAAAGCAATGTTAAAATGGAAATGAAACATTAAATTTCATCACATTCTAAAAGGCAGTAGAGTAGGCTAGTTAAGTCATGTAAAGTGGTAGTTAATGTCTAAAATAAAATTAAATTAAAAAAAGATCAAATCACAGACAGGACAATTAAAGGTGCAATAGGTAAGACTTTTGTGTTAAAACATAGTTACAAGACCATTTTAAATCTCTTCCTATCATTGAAAAAGGCTCACTCACATGTTGACTCACCCTCTGCCTGTGTTTAAATTCAGGTTTCAAAGTGTACATTTGTCAGGCTGTCAAATGCATTAAAACATTGTACAGCTGTACAGCAATTAAAGCTCATTGGTTGAAAAATGGTTCCAACAGCCACAGAAAATGGCATTCTGGGGGCTTTTTCTGACTGTTCGTGTCGCTGCCCAAATTGTACTCCAGACAAGCAATCACTGAAACTCAGTGCTATTGCTATTGCTACTATTATCCAAGCCAAGAATAGTTCTAGTAAGAAAATGTTCGCTGAACAGGTGACTTTATGAAATGTTGATTTTAATGTGCTGCGCCAGCACACTATGTTTTGACTTTTTGAAGTTAGTTTTCACTTTAGCCAACCAACTATGTATGAGCAAGCAACTTATTTGGCTGCGTAACTATCTGGTTATATAACTAAGATATGATAGTGAAGGGAAGCTATCACTGAAACTGTGTACTACTATTGCTATTATCCAAGCGAATAATACACATCGAGTTGATACCAGTTTGTTATTGGTAGCAACAAGCAAATTAGCTATTAGTTAGCTTGCCGAATTTACAAATATCCACCTGAGACACAACGCCTGTGCAACAACGCTTTCTACTATGTTCGTATTGCCTCAGGTGGATATTTGTAAATTAATTGAGCTAACTATGGCTAAAACTGCTATAGTTCTATAACTAGATATGTAGTCTTCGCTTGGATAATAAGCAATAGTACACAGTGTCATGGATTGCTTGTCCGGAGTGCAAATTGGGCAGCTACACGCGAACGATCTGAATAAGCCCCCACGCCATTGGCTATGGCAATTAGAACCATTTTTCAACCAATGAGCTTCAATTATTGCACAGCTGCGCAGTAATGGCCGTCAACTGTACATTTTGAAACTACAATTTAAGGACTATAAACACAGGCAGAGGCTGAGTCAACTTGTCAGTGAGCCTTTTTCAATGATAGGAAGGGATTTACAATGGTCTTGTAACAATGTTTTAACACAAAAATCTTACCTTTAAGTGCACACAGGGCAAAGAGAAAAATATATATAATTTTTGGCTGCGTTGTAGCCTACAAGACGCTAAAGGAAAATAAGTAGGCTAATTGTACATACATGATATGTATTCCATAAACGTTCCATGAGAAAATTAACATTTAACGTACATTTTGCATGGTGTATAGCCTAATATCGCTCCGGAAAATAACATTGTTAGCGCAACAATATATCACGTTAAGTAAAAAAGAACTCACCACAAGCGATATAATGATAGCGATCCCCGCGACTGAATTGAGCTGAGAAAAAATGAAACAGACATGGTAGCCCTTGTAGCCGACACATTTCCCCAAAAATTCGTCAAACACCGCATTTAGCTGCTCTTGCAATGGGGTTTCGTATGGCATTCTAGCTAAACGAAAACAAAACTTAACAGAGCTTACTCGCTCTACATAGAAAATATATTTCGTAAGACTTACAATTTCAGAAGAGACCGAAACAAATTTTCCGTTATCAAGAATGCGAATACGAATGTTAATAAGTTATAAAATCGACTGGGTTGTAATGACGAACAGGTTCCGTGAAGTAGGTAGGTTTATGATCTTGCCGACGTGAAAACCCCGTTTTTATTAAAAAAAATTAATTTCCACTGTGACGTAGTCCTACTCACTGAAAATACAGTGACGTAATCATTTTAACGGAAAACTCAAAGTTTTTTTTTTTTTATTCTCCTAAGGGGAATGCGAATTATTCGTTATTGATATAACTTAATATATATATACCCAGGTAGCCAGCATATTTGGGCCTAGTTCGGTACATTTGACGCACTGGCGGCTTGTGCAAAATATTATGGGCCAGCTATGTGGAATAACAGTATCTTTTCCCACAATCAGTGTCGTCCCACAATTGCATGTATGAAAGCTGCTATATAAATGAAGTGTATTTTTATTATTATGATTATTATTATTATTCTTGTTATTATTATTATTATTATTATTATTATTATTATTATTATTATTATTACTATTATTATTGTTATTATTATTATTATTATTATTATTATAGAACAGGCCATGTTCGCTCGTTTGCTGTTATTTCGATGTTTTAGATGAAGTAGCTATTTTCTAATCAAAGGTAATCCGAATCGAAAATAAAAAATGTGAATGCACGTTGACTTACTGTTGCTCTGATAGACGCTTTCAGTTACTCTAGAGGGCCCCACCAGGCAAGCTACAGTTGAGGCCAAAATGATTAGCCCCCCAGGAATTATGAACATTTTCCTAAAATTCTGCCCAATGCTTGCATTATTGCTAAAACATTCACCAGTGCTATTTAGTAGCTTTTGGTACATTTTGGGATGTAAAATACATTTTTTGACTTGCTTTATATGAAACATAGTGAAAAATGGGGTGGTCAAAAATATTAGCCCCCATGTGTATTTTTGCTTTCAAAACACATACAATCAACCAATTAGCTTTCAAACCACACCTGTGCAGTCAATTAGCTTCCCAACAACACCTGAGCATTCAATCAGCATTGAGCTTCACTTAAGGGACTCCAAAGAACAGGGCACTTGAACACATTGAGAGGGACTACTCTTACTCACCATGCCAAAGACAAAGGAAATCAGTCTTGAGCTCAGAAAGAAGATAGTGGAGGCTCATAATAAGGGGGAATTCCGGCTATACTGCCATTTCCAAGTGTTTTACAGTGTCTAGAACAGCTGTACGTTGCATCATTGCTAAGTACAAGGTGACAAATTCTAGGCGTGGTCGAAAGCGCAAGATTTCAAGAACTCGGAGATGTCAACAAGAAGCCCCGGACATCTGCCAAGATGATTGTTGCTGACCTGGCCTCTTCTGGAGTTAATGTTTCTAGGAACACAGTTGTGAGGGCTCTCCATCGTGGTGGGATTCAGGGCCATCGTCCCAGAAGAACCCCTTTACTCAAAGAGCAGCACATCAGAGCCAGACTGAGGTTTGCCCGTGAACATTTGAAAGGTAAAGATGAGTTTTGGAAGTCTGTCTTTTGGTGTGATGAGACTAAACTGGAACTGTTTGGCCACATGGATGTTGCTTATGTTTGGCGAAGAAAGGGCGAGGCCTTCAACCCTAAGAACACAGTTCCCACAGTTAAACATGGTGGTGGGAGCATCATGCTGTGGGGCTGTTTTGCAGCCTCAGGCACAGGGAGCCTTGTTCGGGTGCATGGCATCATGAAAAAAGAAAATTATATTGACATTTTGAGGGATAATATGAAGAAATCTGCTCTTAATCTAGGCTTAGGTCGTCGCTGGGTCTTCCAACAATACAATGATCCAAAGCATACCTCAAAATTGGTGCAACAGTTATTAAAGGACACCAAAACCAAGGTCCTGGAGTGGCCCGCACAGAGCCCAGATCTCAATCCTATTGCTCAACGTGAATGTCCATGCTCGGAAACCACGCAATTTGGACCACCTGGAACAATTTGCAATGGAAGAATGGGCCAAAATCCCTCAAGAGACATGTGTCATAGGAGAAATACTCCTAAGAGGTTGTTGTCAGTTGTGGCCCAGAAAGGGTACACTATTGAGTATTAATGGCCAGGGGGCTAATAATTTTGGCTGTGTCATTTTTGCCTTTTCTTGTTTCAACTCAGTGCATCAATAAAATATTCTAATCAAAAGTAGTGGGCATTTTGTTTTTGATATTTTGGAAACAAACAAACTATAAACACTTGTTGTTAATGGTCATTTCCATGGCGAAATCAAAGGTTTTGTCTGATTTCACAAGGGGGCTAATAATTTTGGCCTCAACTGTATATGCATTGATGCACTTGAGTACAGCGCCGTGAAGCTAGCAACAATTAGACTTCCTGTACAGAAGTTCCGGTCTCAAATTCCTGTGATTTTCCGTCAAAATAAGAGCTGGTGAGTAATGTTAAATAATGAGTTAGTTACCGCGTTTTCTGCACTTCCTCACATAATTACCATTGCTTAAATTCATTGCTGATCCAACTCATAAAAGTCAGCGAGCAACTAGCTTGCTACTTGACTAGTTACTATAATGTAGGCCAAGCATAAATTGCTTGACACTGTCGGTTCAATAACAGCTCATTTGCATACCTGCTTACTGTTTGAAAAAAATGTTGCCAAATATGAAGGGGCATACATTAAATCTATGTATATCTATAAAATTATACATTTATTATCGAAAATCATGTTCCCAGCAATTGTTGCTGTATTTACAGCGTGGTAAGGGCATGTAATGCCATTGACTGTCAATTCACGAGCAGCTCATTTGCATAGCCCATCACTCAAAAACTATAAATTGTTACCAAATGAAAGGGAGTATACATTTGTTAGCTGGACCATATCTTTAATATTCTACAGTATTTTCTGTGAAATCATGTTCCCAGCAATTGAATAGCTTTCTCTGTTTTCTTCTAATAAGTGCTATTTTTTCAAAGATAATTTCAAAGTAGTTTCTGTGCAATACAGACATGACACTTTGTTTAGAGTTTATTTCAAACTGTCAACAGTCCTTGCATATTGGAAGTCTCCCACACCAAACCCGATGGAAATAAAGACACTATCGCTCCAATGGTCATTGGGAAAAATGTAAATGCATACAGGAAGTACTGTGGTTAATCATTCTGGTAAAATTCCCAGTAGTTTAGGAATCAGTACCACCTGAATTGTGCTTCACATAACAGTAGTTTAACATCGCTCTCCAAAAGAAATGTCCAATTTACTTAAATCGCACTGCAAAGCTGCATGTACACATCTCCAGGAAGCTGTAACCTCACTTTCCCATGAATGTTAATATTAGTCCTATAAAAATATGGATTGTGTTTTGCTACCTTCTGCAACAGGCCAGTCTTTGTCTCAACACATACTCCTCGGATTAGATGAGAGTTTGAAATCATTGGCAGAATAGCACTAATGATTTATTAATAATGAATTGTCCTGAATCCTCCACAGGGTTTACAGTCAGTAATGTGGTTTAGGTTCTGTGGAAGGGTGTCTGATATGTCATATTTAGGAGGAATCCTCCAGAGGGTTAACAGTCAGTAATGTGGTTTAGGTGCTGTGAAAGGGTGTCTCTGATATGTCATACAGTCAGGTCCATAAATATTGGGACATCGACACAATTCTCCTCTTTTTGGCTCTATACACCACCACAATGGATTTGAAATGAAACGAACAAGATATGCTTTAACTGCAGACCTTCAGCTTTAATCTGAGGGTATTTACAAATACTGTCCCGCCTGGACTATTGCAACCCTCTGCTGGCTGGCCTTCCAGCATCTGCCATCAGACCCCTACAACTGATCCACAATGCTGCAGCCCGTCTGGTATTCAATGTTCCCAGACATTCACATGTCACCCCCCTGCTCCGCAACCTCCACTGGCTGCCTGTTATGGCTTGCATCAAATTTAAAACTTTGGTGCTCGCCTACCAGGCAGTTAAACGATCAGCCCCTGTATATATTCAATCCCTTATCAAGACCTATACACCAACAAGACCCCTCCGTCACTGAGTCGCTGACCTCCTTCAAGCACAGACTGAAGACCCATCTCTTCAGGCTACACCTTTCCCTCCCCAACTCACCACCACGATTAGCCTTAGAATGTAATGGCATTCATGATTAGATTGGATAGATATTGTTACTTGTATAGGGATTGTTGTTTTTTATTGGCTGTTGTATTGTTGTATTCTAGCTGCCAACTGTGGTATGCTAGTTTGAAAGTTGATTGTACTCTTTAAGGGTTCTGATTTTCTGAATGTTTACATTAGGACTCGGAACTGTACTGTCCTCTCTGGTCCTCTTTGCACTTGTTCTTGTGTTTGATTTGCACTTTGTTGTACGCCGCTCTGGATAAGAGCGTCTGCTAAATGCCATGGAATGTAATGTAATGTAATGTAATGTAATGTAAAAACTGAAGGGGAAATGCCCCAAGAACAAGCAGGAACTGAAGACAGTTGCAGTAGAGGCCTGGCAGAGCATCACCAGGGATGAAACCCAGCGTCTGGTGATGTCTATGCGTTCCAGACTTCAGGCTGTAATTGACTGCAAAGGATTTGTAACCAAGTATTAAAAAGTGAAAGTTTGATTTATGATTGTTAGTTTGTCCCATTACTTTTGGTCCCTTAAAAAGTGGGAGGCACAAATACAAACTGTTGTAATTCCTACACCGTTCACCTGATTTGGATGTAAATACCCTCAAATTAAAGCTGAAAGTCTGCAGTTAAAGCACATCTTGTTCGTTTCATTTCAAATCCATCGTGGTGGTGTATAGAGCCAAAAAGATGAGAATTGTGTTGATGTCCCAATATTTATGGACCTGACTGTATGTAGGGGGAATCCTCCACAGGGTTTGCAGTCAGTAATGTGGTTTAGGTACAGTGAAAGGGTGTCTCTGATACGTCATATGTAGGGGGAATCCTCCACAGGGTTGGCAGTCAGTAATGTGGTTTAGGTGCTGTGAAAGGGTGTTTCTGATACGTCATATGTAGGGGGAATCCTCCACAGGGTTTGCAGTCAGTAATGTGGTTTAGGTGCTGTGAAAGGGTGTCTCTGATAAGGTCATATTTCGGGGAGATTGGCTGCTCCTCGGTGCGTGAGCGGGGAAGCGTCCGCTAACGGCCGTCCTTGAGGCAGAGCTCGGCAGACAGACGCACAGCGGGGCGCGTACTGCGTTACCGTGGAGATCGCCGCATAGCTGCGCCCGTTACACGTGCCTGTCCCAGTGTCCCGCGGAGGAGAGTGCTAATTAAGAGGGCAGGTGGGCACACTTACGGAACGGCTACCCGCCGGGCCGGTCTGACGGTGGGCCTTTTCCGGATTTTTCCGTTCAGAAGCGCCTCCTCTCCGGTAATGGTGAACGCGTGAGTACAGACACTGTCAATGAGGTGGAAAATTCAAATGGAAAATCTTCACAAAATGGCGGCGTTCCAGAAATGCTCGGCCAGCTGGTCTCCTGAAAATGGCTGCTGAGCCGATGGGTGATAATGACCCCGGGCTATGCCAAGCCTGACATGGCCCTGAGATAAATCTCACGCACTCTTTGGCTGTTTGGGGAACCAGTGCAAACCAAGGTTTGTATTTCAAAAATGTACATTTTAAAACACCGTAACTAGCAGCTCGGAGAGCCAATATTGTAAGATCAGAATTATGGGATAACAATAGCTTCCAGATTTAAGATGGTCCCTCATGTGACAGATTAGCAGAACACACAAATACGCCGCCGCCCCCCCCCCCCCCCTGCCAACTTCAATGGATTCCCACGCTTAAGCCAATAAAAATGTCTATATTACATGACATCATTGGCATTTGGCAGACGTTCTTATCCAGAGCGACGTACAGTTGATTAGACTAAGCAGGAGACAATCCTCCCCTGGAGCAATGCAGGGTGAAGGGCCTTTGCTCAAGGGCCCAACGGCTGTGCGGATCTTATTGTGGCTACATTGGGGATCGAACCACCGACCTTGCGGGTCTCAGTCTGTAGTGAGCATACATGGCTTAGACTAGCAGTCTGTAGTGAACGTACAAGGTTTAGACTAGCAGTCTGTAGTGAGCGTACACGGTTTAGACTAGCAGTCTGTAGTGAACATACATGGTTTAGACTAGCAGTCTGTAGTGAGCATACATGGTTTACACTAGCAGTCTGTAGTGAGCATTCATGGTTTAGACTAGCAGTCTGTAGTGAGCAAACATGGTTTACACTAGCAGTCTGTAGTGAGCATTCATGGTTTAGACTAGCAGTCTGTAGTGAACATACATGGCTTAGACTAGCAGTCTGTAGTGAGCATACATGGTTTAGGCTAGCAGTCTGTAGTGAGCATACATGGCTTAGACTAGCAGTCTGTAGTGCGTCTACACGGTTTAGGCTTGCAGTCTATAGTGAGCATACATGGTTTAGACTAGCAGTCTGTAGTGAGCGTTCATGGTTTAGACTAGCATTCTGTAGTGAGCATTCATGGTTTAGACTAGCATTCTGTAGTCAGCATACGTGGTTTAGACTAGCAGTCTGTAGTGAGCATATGTCGGAGGGTCAGGAGCTGCAAAAGCTTCCCCTGCTACCCCGCTACCACAGGTACCGGAATCCACCCACCACAAACAACCAGAACACAGGGATAAGGTAAGCAGAGTCTTTAATACAATTTTTTAAACCGCTCATAACAGGGCAGCCGCCCCGCTCTGACCCCCCCTCCCGTCTCCATCACCCCCCTGCTCGTATGGTGGCCCCACCCACCGAATAACCCCAGGCCACATGGGGATCAACACACCGGGGAGAGGGGGGTTCACACACTCATACGCATGCACACACAGAGGCACACAGTCACTCACACACCCAAAATATACAACTAAGTTAACTGTAACCCTTATGTTGGAGGCAAACTAACGACCAACAGGATTTGCTTCCAAGAGGGCGAAAACCCCCCCAAAAAAACCTTGTCAGCTTGATAGGGTCTGATTATCTAACCGGCGTACAGCCGAGTGCTAACAAAGGAAAAAAGGGGGGAAATTCCCTCTCTGTCCCCTAATGGCAACAAAGGTTTTCACCTTAAAAGCAAATCTACTCACCGCATTTAAAATAGCAGCAGCAAACTAATATTAGCCTCTGATTCAAAGCACTAAAAACAACACTTAATCTCCTTCGTCCCTTTGCAAACACACAACACCACAAACAGGGAGTGCGTAGACACGTAGATGCGTATCAAACCAAAAGCGTCAACAGCGTCTCAACCAGCTCCGTCATGCACACACACACTCACGTACACAGAGGCTCACACAGGCACTCACACACATGCACGCACAGATGTACACACACACACGCACACACACTCACATATGCATAGAGGCACACACAGACACTCACATACACACAGAGGCACACACACACACACACACACACAGAGGCACACAAACACACACACACACACACACACACAGAGGCACACAAACACACACACATGCACATACACACTCACACACATGCACACAGAGGCACACACACACACACACACACACACAGAGGCACACAAAGACACACACACACACACACACACACAGAGGCACACAAACACACACACACACACACGCACACAAACAGAAATCTAAGGGTGGGATGCGACTCGACTCGGCTCGCGTCACAGGTGCCGGACTGACCCCGCGTACCAAAATGAAAAGTGGAGGGGCACCACTTCCGGCTGCTCAGGAGGCTACCCTGCCTTCTCCTGACACTGTTCCTCTTGGGAAAACACTGGCTCATGTACAGGACCCAAACCGGGTTCCACCTCAGTGGTCCTGCTTCCTGGTCCCGTTTGGCTTCCTCCTCGTCTGGGGGCTCCTTCCAGGCGTCGCCCACTGGACAGGCACGCAGGTGGGTTCGGTGTGGGGTCCTTCGGGCCGGAACACATACACCGGCCGCTCCGGCTGCAGCCGGCGGACAACAACAAACTGACGGGGAGACAAACTCGGGGCCAGCTTACCTCGCTCCCGGCGCCTGAAGTTCCACACAAGCACCCGGTCCCCCAGCAATAACGGCAAGATCTTAAGCTGCTGTGAATGCCGTTGTTATAAGCCTTGAGCAGAGTGGGCAGCCGCTCCAGCCACCAGCCCTGTTCGCCCTCCTGGAGAGACCCCAGGAGAGACAGCAGGGTTTGGTTAAACCGCTCACAAGCCCCTTCGCCGTGCTGGTGGTAGGGGATAGAATGAAGTCCCAGTGCTGCACAAAACTGGTCCATGGCCACCAGCTCCAGAGGACAGGAGGTGGAGAGGGGGACCAGGGGGACCAGTACCTCCGGCTCGGCCTCCACTGCCGACCGTCTTTCCCCAACCCCAGCCAGTAGGACCGCTGACGCAGGACAACCTCCACCTTGTTGGCTCCCAGGTGGCACAAGGCCTGATGGTACCACTGCCGGACAAAGGCAAGCAAAAGCAACCTCCACAGTGGTTCTTCCAACAGGCGGTACAGGATCCCGCAACCCAATCCCGCCACTACATGTGGGACTGGTCGGTTCTGCAGCGGGTACAGCAAGTGTAGGAGCGGAGGTTGGCTCCACCGGAGGAGGGTAGGTGGTGGAGGGAGTGGGAGCAGTTGCGGCTAGAGGGGGGGATCCTGTACCGCCGGTAGATGGGCCACTGTGGGTGGCACGCAGCGTCTGCCAGTGGGACCATCAGGCCTTGGGCCACCTGTGAGCCAACAAGGTGGAGGTAGTCCTGCGTCGGTGGTTCTACTGGCTGGAGGTGGAGGCCATGGTCCAGCTTGGAGCAGCCCCGAGCGACTCCTTCTTGTTCTCCTTGGTGGCATCATTCTGTAAGCTCTATGGGTGCACTAAGATCCGCACTATCCCCTACCACCAGCAGGGTAATGGGGCCTGCGAGCGGTTCAACCAAACTCCCCAGGAGGGCGAACAGGCTTAGGGTCAGGGTTATTGGTGGCCGGAGCACCTGCACGCTCCGCTCAAGGCTTATAACAACGACATTCATAGTAGCAGCGGCTTTGCTGGGGGACCGGGTGCTGGTGCGGAACTTCAGGCGCCGGGAGCGAGGTAAGCTGGCCCTCGAGGTGGTCTCCCCGTCCGATCAGCTGCAGCTGCTGTATGTGTTCCGGTCCGAAGGAGGTCGGGAGGAGTGAACCCTACACTGGACCGGCCTGCGTGCCTACCCGTGGGTGACGCCTGGAGGGAGCCCCCAGACGAGGAGGAAGTCGAACAGGAACCGGAACGCGGTGTGGGTCCCGGCCCGGGGTCCTGTACGTGAGCCAGCTCTTCCCCTGGAGGAACAGCATCAGGAGGAAGCAATGGAGCCCTCTGAACAACCGGAAGTGGTGCCCCAACTCTCGTTGCCTGAACTGCTCTACGCTGCATTCTTCCAGTCTTCTGCTGGCCATCTGGGGAGAGACAGGGAGCAGTTTGTGAGACCATACCCATGTGTATGAATGTACACAAGGAATAATACAGTATTAGCTCTGATTTAGCACATTGTATTGCACCTCTGCATTAGCGCTGGATAAGAGGGTGCCGTTTGCATTCTGTATTTGCATTCTACAAAATTATCCGCTTTACCTCCCTATATTCTGTTACTATCAGCACTTGCTATTAGTACAGAGTATGAATGTTGGCAGAGCTTCCTCACCTGCACCTGGCTGCAGCGATAGTTGTTCACCTGTCCATCAGTAATCCATTGGTTGGGGCAGTAATTCCCAAATGCCTTCACCCATTGGGGTCTTTCTTCCCCCCTGTGCTCTTTGTTTTGCTGAGCTGTAGTCCTGCAACAAAATCAGGGAGAGCAAAACACACATTCATCACTCATTCCAAAAACTACTCAATCCCCAAATACGTCCTGAAGCTGAACACAATTAAACATATTTTGCCCACCAAAGGATTTCAGTATTTTAAAATGAGTCATTTAATTGGCTTAGGTGGTAAGAGCAGTCGTCTGGCAGTCGAAGGGTTGCCGGTTTGATCCCACTCTGGGAGTGTCAAAGTGTCCCTGGGCAAGACACCTAACAAGGCAGGGGTCTTGCCCAGGGACACTTTGACACTCCCAGGGTGCCTTACATGGCAGCCAATCGCCGTTGGTGTGTGTGCAGGTGTGAGTATGAATGGGTGAATGAGAAGCATCAATTGTACAGCGCTTTAGATAAAAGCGGGATATACAAACATCCCCTTGTCTCACACTTGACTGATGTCCGTTATATATAAATGACATAGCAAGACATAACGATAGTTAGTTACTGGCATTTTTAAAAGAACAGTCAAATCAATGTCCTGTCTGGCACTGTCAGGGCGGTTATTTCCATGTACAGGGCATCCTGTTTGCCACTTACCACTGCTGATGGCCGCCCTGCTTCTGGGACAGCTTCAGCTTCCCGACCCTTTCCTTCAACTGGAGAGAAACATTGCAAGAACATTGTACTTGTGCATTGATGTATCGTAAATAGCTATTACTGTATATTGTGAGGTGTGCTAGTAGCAGAACTTTTCCCACGGAGGGCCTCCTGCTTCGTGGAGAAACCAGAGCTTGATGTGATGTGTCTCTTGACGGCAACCTTTTGAAAAACAGCCTCAGCGAACCTGGAAATAAGACACAAGCACAGCATTAAACCTTAACCACTGTAGGTAGACCCGATTGGCTTCTATACTCACGTCTTCCGCAGGCTGCCTGCTGCCATTGGCTGATCTTTCAGGGCCATCTGTAGCTCTTGGGCCATGGCCTGGAGACAACAAGAGGAATGAAGATCCTGCGTTTTGAAGAGGGTTAGTGTGCTCTGAAAGGAGAGACAGCCAATGGTTCACTGGTGGTAACAGTTAAGCATTAATGAATGGGTAAAATGCACGCATTAATAATCTATTAAAGCTATGTAAGAAATGGCCAATGGTAAACTGTCCTAAGTAACAGTGGGCAGATGTGATGGATTGCACTGTGTTGATAGTTATTGTTCACCTGGGCTTTGAAGAAGTAATCTCTGGTTTCTGGCTCCATGATTGTCTGCTGCTCGGTACCCCCACCATCTCCCCCAGGGTACTTACCAGTGTGGGGTGTAGTGGGTTTAAGTGTCCCCACTGCACCGCAACCCACTACACCACACACTGCTAGGTACCCCCACCATCCCCCCCAGGGTACATACCAGTGCGGGGTGTAGTGAGTTTAACCATTGTACTGCGACCCACTGCACCACACGCTGCTAGGTACCCCCACCATCCCCCCCAGGGTACTAACCAGTGTGGGGTGTAGTGGGTTTAAGTGTCTGCACTGCACCGCAACCCACTACACCCCACACTGCGAGGTACCCCCACCATCCCCCCCAGGGCACTTACCAGTGTGGGGTGTAGTGAGTTTAACCACTGTACTGCGACCCACTACAGGTCCCAGGTAATTGTTTGTTATTGCTGTCTCTCAACATTTATCAGTAGACTAGCGGCTATTTAGTGTATGTAAATGCAAAGAATAAGCAGACCAGCTCCCCCCCCCCCCGTTCAACAGTCTACCTCCACCTGCCCCGCCTCCCCCCGTTCGACAGTCTACCTCCACCTGCCCCCCCTCCCCCCGTTCGACAGTCTGTCAGATTGTTCATTGCAGCCTCATACAGCTGTGTCATTTCATTCAGATTCCATTCCGTGGTCTGACACAGCTCTGACATGGCAACCAGCTTCTCCTCCCCGGTCTCAAACTTCAAAGTCATGGCAGCCAGCTCCTGCTCCTTGTCCTGAAAGAGCTGCATCACGGCCTCCAGACTGATCATATTCTGCTGAGCAAGCCATACCAGGGACTCCAGTTTTTCCTTTTTAGCCTCAGACTGGGAGGTCAAATCTGTCAGTTTCTTCGGAATGGTCTGGAACAGGTCTGACATGGCCGGCAGCTTCTCTTCGCTTGTGCCAGGCTTTAAAGTCACAGAACCCAGAGCCTCCTCCTTGTCCCTGCATAACTGCATCACAGTCTCAAGGCTTTCTCCTCTCTCCTGTCCAAGCTGCTTCTCGGATGCCAGGTTGTCCCTTGTAGCCTCGTACAGCTTGGTCATGCCATTCAGTTTGTCTTCCTTGGCCTGACACAGCTCTAACATGGCCGCCAGCTTCTCCTCCCCGGTCTCAAACTTCAAAGTCATAGCAGCCAGCTCCTGCTCCTTGTCCCTGCATAACTGCGTCAAAGTCTCAAGGCTTTCTGCTCTCTCCTCTCCAAGCTTCTTCTCACATGCCTGGTTCTCCCTTGCAGCCTCATACAGGTAGGTCATGAGAGTCAGTTTTTCTTCCCTGGCCTGACACAGCTCTGACATGGCCACTAGCTTCTCCTCCCCGGTCTCAAACTTCAAAGTCATGGCAGCCAGATCCTCCTCCTTGTTCCTGCATATTTGTGACAGAGTCTCAAGGCTTTCTCCTCTCTCCTGTCCAAGCGGTTTATCGGATACCAGGTTGTCTATTGTAGCCTCGTGCAGGTAGGTCAAGTCTGTCAGTGCCTTCTCCGTGATCTGCCATAGCTCTGACATGGCCGCCAGCTTCCCCTCCCCGGTCTCAAACTTCAAAGTCATGGCAGCCAGCTCCTGCTCCTTGTCCCTGCATAACTGCGTCACAGTCTCAAGGCTTTCTGCTCTTTCCTCTCCAAGCTTCTTCTCACATGCCTGGTTCTCCCTTGCAGACTCATACAGGTAGGTCATGATAGTCAGTTTTTCTTCCCTGGCCTGACACAGCTCTGACATGGCCGCTAGCTTCTCCTCCCCGGTCTCAAACTTCAAAGTCATGGCAGCCAGCTCCTGCTCCTTGTCCCTGAATATCTGCACCATAGTTTCCAGGTCCTCTTCTTTCTCCTCTACAAGCTGCCTCTCTGCTGCCAGGTTGGCACTCGTAGCCTCATACAGCGTGGTCAAGTCTGTCAATGTCTTCTCCGTGGTCTGACACAGCTCTGACATGGTTGCCAGCTTCTTTTCGCTTTTCTCATGTTTTGAAGTTATGGCAGCCAGCTCCTGCTCCTTGTCCCTGCATAACTGCGTCAAAGTCTCCAGGTGTTTCCCCCTCTCCTCTCCAAGCTGCCTCTCTGCTGTCAGTTTGTCCGTTGTAGCCTCAAACCGGTAGGTCAAGTCTGTCATTGCCTTCCCCGTGGTCTGACACAGCTCTGACATGGCCGCTAGCTTCTCCTCCCCAGTCTCAAACTTCAAAGTCATGTCAGCAATCTCCTCCTCCTTGTTCCTGCATAACTGCGTCACAGTCTCCAGGTCTTCTTCTTTCTCCTCTACAAGCTGCCTCTCTGCTGCCAGGTTGGCACTCGTAGCCTCATACAGCTTGGTCAAGTCTGTCAATGTCTTCTCCGTGGTCTGACACAGCTCTGACATAGTTGCCAGCTTCTCTTCGCTTTTCTCATGTTTTGAAGTAATGGCAGCCAGCTTCTGCTCCTTGTCCCTGCATAACTGCGTCAAAGTCTCCAGGTGTTTCCCCCTCTCCTCTCCAAGGTGCCTCTCTGCTGCCAGTTTGTCCGTTGTAGCCTCAAACCGGTAGGTCAAGTCTGTCAGTGCCTTCTCCGTGGTCTGACACAGCTGTGACATGGTTGCCAGCTTCTCTTTGCTCGTCTTATTCTTTCCAGTCATGGCAGCAAGCTCCTGCTCCTTGTCCCTGCCTATCTGCACCATAGTCTCAAAGTGTTTCCCTCTCTCCTCTCCAAGCTGCCTCTCTGCTTCCAGGTTGTCCCTTGTAGCCTCGTACAGCTTGGTCAAGTCTGTCAGTTTGTCTTCCTTGGCTTGACACAGCTCTGACATGGCAGCCAGATCCTCCTCCTTCTTCCCGCATGTTTGTGTCATAGTCTCTAGGCTTTGTCCTCTCTCCTGTCCACGCTGTATCTCGACTGTCAGATTGTTCATTGCGGCCTCATACTGCTCGCTTACAGCAGCCAGTTCATCCTCCTTAGCCTGACAGATGTGCTCCATGGCTGTCAGCTTCTCCTCACCCATCTCGACCTTTACGGCTATAGCAGCCAGCACCTTGTCCTTCCTCTTCTTTGGCATGAATCTCATCAGTTTCCTTAAGGCCATCTCTGACAGCTCTGCTTCCTTAAGTCCTTCTTCCTCAGCCTTTGCTGCTTCTTTCGGGCAACTATTTCTCATGGCTGAAAGTTCCTTCTACAAGGCCTGGACGATGTTGCAGTGTTGCTTTCAGTTACCTCCTCTACAAGACAGCTGGACGATTCCTGTTCAAAAGAGGACATTCATCACTTTGTCAAAATAGCTAAGAATATGTCTACCCATCGATTCCACAAAAGTCACAATTCTGTGTGTAAATGGTTGGCCTTTATCCAAAGCACTGTACAATTGATGCTCCGCCTTCACCCTTTAATACACACACTCACGGCGACTGGCTGCCATGCAAGGCACCGACCAGCTCGTCAGGAGCATTTGGGGGTTAGGTGTCTTGCTCAGGGACACTTCGACACAGCCCGGGCGGGGATCGAACCGGCAACCCTCCGACTGCCAGACAACTGCTCTTACTGCCTGAGCCATGTCGCCGTGAGTGAGTATTTGTGAGATGCCAAGTGCCACAGTGTTAGCATCATTGTTAACCAGCTGGCCAAACTGCCCATTACAGCCGATCTGACCTGAAGCAGAGTTCTTGCAGGCAATCCTTGTTCCTGCTGAATCTTCTTATTGTTCCTTGTCTCGCTCACTTTGAAAGCAATGTTAAAATGGAAATGAAACATTAAATTTCATCACATTCTAAAAGGCAGTAGAGTAGGCTAGCTAAGTCATGTAAAGTGGTAGTTAATGTCTAAAATTAAATTAAATTAAAAAAAGATCAAATCACAGACAGGACAATTAAAGGTGCAATAGGTAAGACTTTTGTGTTAAAACATAGTTACAAGACCATTTTAAATCTCTTCCTATCATTGAAAAAGGCTCACTCACATGTTGACTCACCCTCTGCCTGTGTTTAAATTCAGGTTTCAAAGTGTACATTTGTCAGGCTGTCAAATGCATGAAAACATTGTACAGCTGTACAGCAATTAAAGCTCATTGGTTGAAAAATGGTTCCAACAGCCACAGAAAATGGCATTCTGGGGGCTTTTTCTGACTGTTCGTGTCGCTGCCCAAATTGTACTCCAGACAAGCAATCACTGAAACTCAGTGCTATTGCTATTGCTACTATTATCCAAGCCAAGAATAGTTCTAGTAAGAAAATGTTCGCTGAACAGGTGACTTTATGAAATGTTGATTTTAATGTGCTGCGCCAGCACACTATGTTTTGACTTTTTGAAGTTAGTTTTCACTTTAGCCAACCAACTATATATGAGCAAGCAACTTATTTGGCTGCGTAACTATCTGGTTATATAACTAAGATATGATAGTGAAGGGAAGCTATCACTGAAACTGTATACTACTATTGCTATTATCCAAGCGAATAATACACATCGAGTTGATACCAGTTTGTTATTGGTAGCAACAAGCAAATTAGCTATTAGTTAGCTTGCCGAATTTACAAATATCCACCTGAGACACAACGCCTGTGCAACAACGCTTTCTACTATGTTCGTATTGCCTCAGGTGGATATTTGTAAATTAATTGAGCTAACTATGGCTAAAACTGCTATAGTTCTATAACTAGATATGTAGTCTTCGCTTGGATAATAAGGAATAGTACACAGTGTCATGGATTGCTTGTCCGGAGTGCAAATTGGGCAGCTACACGCGAACGATCTGAATAAGCCCCCACGCCATTGGCTATGGCAATTAGAACCATTTTTCAACCAATGAGCTTCAATTATTGCACAGCTGCGCAGTAATGGCCGTCAACTGTACATTTTGAAACTACAATTTAAGGACTATAAACACAGGCAGAGGCTGAGTCAACTTGTCAGTGAGCCTTTTTCAATGATAGGAAGGGATTTACAATGGTCTTGTAACAATGTTTTAACACAAAAATCTTACCTTTAAGTGCACACAGGGCAAAGAGAAAAATATATATAATTTTTGGCTGCGTTGTAGCCTACAAGACGCTAAAGGAAAATAAGTAGGCTAATTGTACATACATGATATGTATTCCATAAACGTTCCATGAGAAAATTAACATTTAACGTACATTTTGCATGGTGTATAGCCTAATATCGCTCCGGAAAATAACATTGTTAGCGCAACAATATATCACGTTAAGTAAAAAAGAACTCACCACAAGCGATATAATGATAGCGATCCCCGCGACTGAATTGAGCTGAGAAAAAATGAAACAGACATGGTAGCCCTTGTAGCCGACACATTTCCCCAACAATTCATCAAACACCGCATTTAGCTGCTCTTGCAATGGGGTTTCGTATGGCATTCTAGCTAAACGAAAACAAAACTTAACAGAGCTTACTCGCTCTACATGGAAAATATATTTCGTAAGACTTACAATTTCAGAAGAGACCGAAACAAATTTTCCGTTATCAAGAATGCGAATGTTAATAAGTTATAAAAATCGACTGGGTTGTAATGACGAACAGGTTCCGTGAAGTAGGTAGGTTTATGATCTTGCCGACGTGAAAACCCCGTTTTTATTAAAAAAAATTAATTACCACTGTGACGTAGTCCTACTCACTGAAAATACAGTGACGTAATCATTTTAACGGAAAACTCAAAGTTGTTTTTTTTTTTATTCTCCTAAGGGGAATTCGAATTATTCGTTATTGATATAACTTAATATATATATACCCAGGTAGCCAGCATATTTGGGCCTAGTCCGGTACATTTGACGCACTGGCGGCTTGTGCAAAATATTATGGGCCAGCTATGTGGAATAACAGTATCTTTTCCCACAATCAGTGTCGTCCCACAATTGCATGTATGAAAGCTGCTATATAAATAAAGTGTATTATTATTATTATCATCATTATTATTCTTATTATTATAAAACAGGCCATGTTCGCTCGTTTGCTGTTATTTCGATGTTTTAGATGAAGTAGCTATTTTCTAATCAAACGTAATCCGAATCGAAAATAAAAAATGTGAATGCACGTTGACTGAGACGGGTGCGTGGGGGTTGGACCCAAAATGCACGACTCAGAAACAATAGTAAAATAAAGTCCCGTTAGGGCTTTATTCGGGACGAGTCCCAGGAGCGTAGTCAACACAAGCAAAGTTTATACACGAAGATCCAGCCAAACAAATACAAAACAAACAAAAAGCACGGTGCCGAGGGAAGAGGCAATCTCGTAGTCGGTAGGCGTGCAGGGAGGTCCGGTAGCAGGAGAGCTGTCAGCGGGGCAGATGAACAGGCGGACGGCAGGCAGAGGCGTAATCGTGGGCGAAGCGGGAGTCGAAACCATGAAACAATCAGCGGGGCAAAAGTACAAAACGGTAGGCGGGGACGTAGTCAAGAAACAAAACGAAGGTCACAAAACAGAAATCAATAATCGATGGTCGGTAAACAGGCGTGGATCGTAACGTGTAATCAAACAGTAACTAATCCTCAAGAGTTGCGTGGTAAACAGAGGCAGACAATTTCGCAGTGAACGGTTGCGCGACTGGGCTATAAATGCAGGTGTAGACAGGTGTAGACAATTAGTTAGAGCGTAGCAAGGAAATGGAAAACAGGTGCGATGGATGACAAGTTTAACAAGGAGATTAGTAATCGTTAGTAATAAACCTATCCTGCCCTAGCATTAGTAAATTAGTAAATGTCATGCACGAGAAACGTAAGGTAACATGAACACATGATTAGTATTGTTAGTTTCTACCCAATCCTGATCTAGCGTTAGTAGTTTTAGTAAATAGACAAATAGAAACACTAGAGGAGTAAAGGACAGAACGAGAGAGAGAGAGAGAGAGAGAGAGAGAGAGAGAGAGAGAGAGAGAGAAAAGGCGGAACGCAAGGTTTGCGGAAAAACATGTAAAAGTGTATGCATAACAACGACCAGTTAACGTAACAATAAACATGCATCGAAACATAACACAAAGCGAAACTAAGACGATAATCACTCAACATAACCAGGTAATGTAATCGTAACGAAACATAACTAGACATGACGAGAAAATAAATCGTAACAAGAAATAAACTAAACAACATGACGAACCTAGACTAACATAATACATGATAAGACACTACGTGACTAAGACAACATGAATAAACATAAATCAACATAAAACATGGTGAGACAGACCTGAAACGTGACATTGACTTACTGTTGCTCTGATAGACGCTTTCAGTTATTGTAGAGGGCCCCACCACGCAAGCTACAGTTGAGGCCAAAATTATTAGCCCCCCAGGAATTATGAACATTTTCCTAAAATTCTGCCCAATGCTTGCATTATTGCTAAAACATTCACCAGTGCTATTTAGTAGCTTTTGGTACATTTTGGGATGTAAAATACATTTTTTGACTTTCTTCATATCAAATATAGTGAAAAATGGGGTGGTCAAAAATATTAGCCCCCATGTGTATTTTTGCTTTCAAAACACATACAATCAACCAATTAGCTTTCAAACCACACCTGTGCAGTCAATTAGCTTCCCAACAACACCTGAGCATTCAATCAGCATTGAGCTTCACTTAAGGGACTCCAAAGAACAGGGCACTTGAACACATTGAGAGGGACTACTCTTACTCACCATGCCAAAGACAAAGGAAATCAGTCTTGAGCTCAGAAAGAAGATAGTGGAGGCTCATAATAAGGGGGAAGGCTATACTGCCATTTCCAAGTGTTTTACAGTGTCTAGAACAGCTGTACGTTGCATCATTGCTAAGTACAAGGTGACAAATTCTGGGCGTGGTCGAAAGCGCAAGATTTCAAGAACTCAGAGATGTCAACAAGAAGCCCCGGACATCTGCCAAGATGATTGTTGCTGACCTGGCCTCTTCTGGAGTTAATGTTTCTAGGAACACAGTTGTGAGGGCTCTTCATCCTGGTGGGATTCAGGGCCATCGTCCCAGAAGAACCCCTTTACTCAAAGAGCAGCACATCAGAGCCAGACTGAGGTTTGCCCGTGAACATTTGAAAGGTAAAGATGAGTTTTGGAAGTCTGTCTTTTGGTGTGATGAGACTAAACTGGAACTGTTTGGCCACATGGATGTTGCTTATGTTTGGCGAAGAAAGGGCGAGGCCTTCAACCCTAAGAACACAGTTCCCACATTTAAACATGGTGGTGGGAGCATCATGCTGTGGGGCTGTTTTGCAGCCTCAGGCACAGGGAGCCTTGTTCAGGTGCATGGCATCATGAAAAAAGAGAATTTATATTGACATTTTGAGGGATAATATGGAGAAATCTGCTCTTAATCTAGGCTTAGGTCGTCGCTGGGTCTTCCAACAAGACAATGATCCAAAGTATACCTCAAAATTGGTCCAACAGTTATTAAAGGACACCAAAACCAAGGTCATGGAGTGGCCCGCACAGAGCCCAGATCTCAATCCTATTGAGAATCTGTGGTGGGTGCTCAAAGTGTCCATGCTCGGAAACCACGCAATTTGGACCACCTGGAACAATTTGCAATGGAAGAATGGGCCAAAATCCCTCAAAAGACATGTGTCATAGGAGAAATACTCCTAAGAGGTTGTTGTCAGTTGTGGCCCAGAAAGGGTACACTATTGAGTATTAATGGCCAGGGGGCTAATCATTTTGGCTGTGTCATTTTTGCCTTTTCTTGTTTCAACTCAGTGCATCAATAAAATATTCTAATCAAAAGTAGTGGGCATTTTGTTTTTGATATTTTGGAAACAAACAAACTATAAACACTTGTTGTTAATGGTCATTTCCATGGCGAAATCAAAGGTTTTGTCTGATTTCACAAGGGGGGCTAATAATTTTGGCCTCAACTGTATATGCATTGATGCACTTGCGTACAGCGCCGTGAAGCTAGCAACAATTAGACTTCCTGTACAGAAGTTCAGGTCTCAAATTCCTGTGATTTTCCGTCAAAATAAGAGCCGCTGAGTAATGTTAAATAATGAGTTAGTTACCGCATTTTCTGCACTTCCTCACATAATTACCATTGTTTGAATTCATTGCTGATACAACTTATAAAAGTCAGCGAGCAACTAGCTTGCTATTTGACTAGTTACTATAATGTAGGCCAAGCATAAATTGCTTGACACTGTCGGTTCAATAACAGCTCATTTGCATACCTGCTTACTGTTTGAAAAAAATGTTGCCAAATATGAAGGGGCATACATTAAATCTATGTATATCTATAAACTTATACATTTATTATCTAAAATCATGTTCCCAGCCATTGTTGCTGTATTTACAGCGTGGTAAGGGCATGTAATGCCATTGACTGTCAATTCACGAGCAGCTCATTTGCATAGCCCATCACTCCATCCATCCATCCATTATCTGAACCCGCTTATCCTGATCAGGGTCGCAGGGGGGCTGGAGCCTATCCCAGCATACATTGGGCGAAAGGCAGGAATACACCCTGGACAGGTCGCCAGTCCATCGCAGGGCACACACACCATTCACTCACACACTCATACCTACGGGCAATTTAGACTCTCCAATGCATGTCTTTGGACTGTGGGAGGAAACCGGAGTACCCGGAGGAAACCCACGCAGACACGGGGAGAACATGCAAACTCCGCACAGAGAGGCCCCGGCCGACGGGGATTCGAACCCAGGACCTCCTTGCTGTGAGGCGGCAGTGCTACCCACTGCACCATCCGTGCCGCCTAGCCCATCACTCAAAAACTATAAATTGTTACCAAATGAAAGGGAGTATACATTTGTTAGCTGGACCAAATCTTTAATATTCTACAGTATTTTCTGTGAAATCATGTTCCTAGCAATTGAATAGCTTTCTCTGTTTTCTTCTAATAAGTGCTATTTTTTCAAAGATAATTTCAAAGTAGTTTCTGTGAAATACAGACAGGACACTTTGTTTAGAGTTTATTTCAAACTGTCAACAGTCTTTGCATATTGGAAGTCTCCCACACCAAACCCGATGGAAATAAAGACACTATCGCTCCAATGGTCATTGGGAAAAGTGTAAATGCATACAGGAAGTACTGTCGTTAATCATTCTGGTAAAATTCCCAGTAGTTTAGGAATCAGTACCACCTGAATTGTGCTTCACATAACAGTAGTTTAACATCGCTCTCCAAAAGAAATGTCCAATTTACTTAAATCGCACTGCAAAGCTGCATGTACACATCTCCAGGAAGCTGTAACCTCACTTCCCCATGAATGTTAATATTAGTGCTATAAAAATATGGATTGTGTTTTGCTACCTTCTGCAACAGGCCAGTCTTTGTCTCAACACATACTCCTCGGACTAGATGAGAGTTTGAAATCATTGGCAGAATAGCACTAATGATTTATTAATAATGAATTGTCCTGAATCCTCCACAGGGTTTACAGTCAGTAATGTGGTTTAGGTTCTGTGGAAGGGTGTCTGATATGTCATATTTAGGGGGAATCCTCCAGAGGGTTAACAGTCAGTAATGTGGTTTAGGTGCTGTGAAAGGGTGTCTCTGATATGTCAGACAGTCAGGTCCATAAATATTGGGACATCGACACAATTCTCCTCTTTTTGGCTCTATACACCACCACAATGGATTTGAAATGAAACGAACAAGATATGCTTTAACAGCAGACTTTCAGCTTTAATCTGAGGGTATTTACATCCAAATCAGGTGAACGGTGTAGGAATTACAACAGTTTCTATATGTGCCTCCCACTTTTTAAGGGACCAAAAGTAATGGGACAATTGGCTGCTCAGCTGTTCCATGGCCAGGTGTGTGTTATTCCCTCATTATCTCATTTACAAGGAGCAGATAAAAGGTCTAGAATTAATTTCAAGTGTGCTATTTGCAATTGTAATCTGTTGCTGTCAACTCTCAATATGAGATCCAAAGAGCTATCACTATCAGTGAAGCAAGCCAACATTAGGCTGAAAAATCAAAACAAACCCATCAGAGAGATAGCAAAAACATTAGGTGTGGCCAAATCAACTGTTTGGAACATTCTTGAAAAGAAAGAACCGGTGAGCTCAGCAACACCAAAAGACCCGGAAGGCCATGGAAAACAACTGTGGTGGATGACAGAAGAATTATTTCCCTGGTGAAGAAAAAACCCTTCACAACAGTTGGCCAGATCAAGAACACTCTCCAGGAGGTAGGTGTATGTGTGTCAAAGTCAACAATCAAGAGAAGACTTCACCAGAGTGAATACAGAGGGTTCACCACAAGATATAAACCATTGGTGAGCCTCAAAAACAGGAAGACCAGATTAGAGTTTGCCAAACAACATCTAAAAAAGCCTTTTCAGTTCTGGAACAACATCCTATGGACAGATGAGACAAAGATCAACTTGTACCAGAATGATGGGAAGAGAAGAGTATGGAGAAGGAAAGGAACCGCTCATGATCCAAAACATACCACCTCATCAGTGAAGCATGGTGGTGGTAGTGTCATGGCGTGGGCATGTATGGCTGCCAATGGAACTGGTTCCCTTGTATTTATTGATGATGTGACTGCTGACAAAAGCAGCAGGATGAATTCTGAAGTGTTTCGGGCAATATTATCTGCTCATATTCAGCCAAATGCTTCAGAACTCATTGGACGGCGCTTCACAGTGCAGATGGACAATAACCCGAAGCATACTGCGAAAGCAACCAAAGAGTTTTTTAAGGCAAAGAAGTGGAATGTTATGCAATGGCCAAGTCAATCACCTGACCTGAATCCGATTGAACATGCATTTCACTTGCTGAAGACAAAACTCTGCTCTCTGCTCATGGCATCTCCTATCATTGTTATGCTGATGACACCCAACTCTTTCTCTCCTTCCCCCCATCAGACACACAGGTCTCTACCCGTATCTCCGCCTGCCTGAGAGACATCCAGAGCTGGATGGGCAACCACCATCTAAAGCTCAACCCAGGTAAGACAGAGGTAATCTTCCTCCCTGCTTCAACCGCTCCCTTCTCTGATTTCTCCATCTCACTAGGGGATACCACAGTGAGCTCATCCCCTCGTGCAAGAAACCTTGGAGTGGTGATGGACAACAGGCTATCCTTCTCCGAGAACATCGCTACGGTGACCCGGGCGTGCAGGTTCTTCCTGTACAACATCCGGAGAATCCGACCCTTCCTCACCACCTACTCCACTCAGCTCCTTGTTCAAGCAATGGTCCTGTCCCGCCTGGACTATTGCAACTCTCTGCTGGCTGGCCTTCCAGCATCTGCCATCAGACCCCTACAACTGATCCAGAATGCTGCAGCCCGTCTGGTATTCAATGTTCCCAGACATTCACATGTCACCCCCCTGCTCCGCAACCTCCACTGGCTGCCTGTTATGGCTCGCATCAAATTTAAAACTTTGGTGCTCGCCTACCAGGCAGTTAAACGATCAGCCCCTCTATATATTCAATCCCTTATCAAGACCTATACACCAACAAGACCCCTCCGTCTCTGAGTCGCTGACCTCCTTCAAGCACAGACTGAA